>NC_072479.1:70177500-70477500 GCF_027574615.1 Eptesicus fuscus | reverse complement strand
CACTGGAGATTGGGGCCTTGAAGCTAAGAGGTATGTTGTGCTATTTCAGCATGCTTTATGAATTGGCTTCACAGTGCTGTTACAGCACAGCCCAATTTCACCCTTCAGAGATCATCCTGAGGGCCTATGTGGGCCACTCCCTGGATTTCTGCACACTTTTGTGTAGCTTAATTATACCTGGCATGACTTCATGCCCTCTCTCCAAGTTCCCATTCCTGGGATTCATGTGCTGCCAAAACATAGTAATCCTATAGTGAATACATTTTCTCCTTTAAACACTGACGCTTAAGAAAGCTTTAGGGCCGAAACCAGTTTGGCTCAGTGGATAGAGCGTCGGCCTGAGGACTGAAGGGTCCCAGGTTCGATTCCGGTCAAGGGCATGTACCTTGGTTGCGGGCACATCCCCAGTGGGGGGTGTGCAGGAGGCAGCTGATCGATGTTTCTCTCTCATCGATGTTTCTAGCTCTCTATCCCTCTCCCTTCCTCTCTGTAAAAAATCAATAAAATATATTTTAAAAATAAAATAAATAAAATTAAAAAAAGAAAGCTTTAGGGAATTTTTTTTCGCGGGTACGTATCTTATGTGAACTGTATGAGATCTCTCCTGTGTCCGCCATAACTATAGATAATAAAAAGTTTTCATTCCTACTATGCCAATTAGACCTCAATGCTAGATTAAAAGAACAAATGTAACACAAATGTATCACTGGGTACCCATCATGGGCCAGGTCCTTTATGATACATTTTCTCATTTTATTCTTACTACAACTCTATTAATTTCCCCCAGTTTACAGGGAAAGAAATGAGCTCAGAGAAAAGGTATCATCAGAGATCATAAAGCCACAAAGTACCAGAGCCAAGATCTGAACTCAAGTCTTCTGACTCAAATTCATTGTCTTTTTCACCTATGCCTTGGTGATATTAACAAGCTCATGTGTGCCATAACCCCTACCCTCTATTCACCACATCTTTACTTCTGAATGGGAGCCACAGAGAAATCAAGAAAATGCAAGTCAAATGCAATGAAGTGGCAAGAATAAGCACAACCACCTCAGTGAGCTAGGATTCTCAAAGGACTTAAGGATTACAGTTCTCAAGTATCAAGGGACTATTTAGACACTTAGTAGGGCCTTGGACATAGGTGCTCAATGAATACTTGAATACAAGGTTATTTTAAAAGTCTCACAATATCACCCCACAGACTATTGATTAAAAAAAAAAAAAAAGTACTCTGGAATAAAGGACCTAGCAGTCACCATCTCAACCAAGGGACCAATCTTAGCATCACCAAGAGTGGAGCAACTCAACATTGTGAGGCTCTTGATGTGATGCAAGAGATACACCACACAACCTGTGTTTCATTCTTGCCAAAAAGTGTTATCCACATCTACTAAGAAAACAACCATAAAAAGTCCAGGATATGGGACGCTATACAACTGAATCAGGATACTTCAAAATGTTCAAGGTCATGGGGTAAAAAGGGAAGGGGAAAACAACTATTCCAAATTAAGAGGAGAGACATAACCCAAAGCATGCATGAATGAGAGAAAAGTTTCAAAAGACATTTTCAAACCATAGGGACACATGATCATCTATATATATAAAAGGCTAATATGCAAAGTGTCCCCTTGGGAGTTCAACTGGGAGACCAGGAGTTCGATCACTCACTATGACATGCACTGACCACCAGGGGATGGCGCAGAATGAAGGAAGGCCCAGGCCGGCAGCCAGAAGGCCCCAATCGGCCCTGATTGCCGGCCAGGCCTAGGGACCCCACCCATGCATGAATTTTGTGCACCAGGCCTCTAGTATTGAATATTACTGAGTTATGGTGGGCATTGTGGGTTTATATAGAATACCCTTATTCTAAGGAGATGAATGCTTAAGTATTCAGGGAGGAAGTGTCATACTGTCAAACAAATAGATCAAGTACATGTTGTAAAATGCTTCAAGTTAGTGACCTAGGGAAAGGTTAGACTATTGTACCCTTTCATTGTTTTATATATGTAAAAAAATGTTCAAATATAAAACTTAAAAAAAAATTTTAAATGCAATAAGCCATTAGCATAAATCCAACTCTTCTATGAACATGACATCTGAGAATACAAAATTGTAATCAATCAGTGAGTTAATATTTATTATGCTCCTACTTACATACTAATAACCACTGGGCTGGACTCTGGGAGCAATAATGGTGAAAAAAGAAATGGTCCTGATTTCATGGAACCTACTCAGCTCCTGATTTCATGGAACCTACTCAGCATAAAGTTTTATTTGGGGGGAGAAGGGGGCGTGGTGGTTGTTCTGAAGCCTTCCCGAGACACCTACACTGAAACCTGAAAAATAATAGGAGTTGCCAAGCTATAGGGTGGAGTTGGCCAATCTGGAGACAGGAATATTTATCCCTGGTGTTTCCCCCAATCTCCCACCCTTCTTCTTTTTTTTTTTTTTTAAAAAATATATTTTATTGATTTTTCACAGAGAGAAAGGGAGAGGGATAGAGAGCTAGAAAAATCGATGTGAGAGATACATCGACCAGCTGCCTCCTGCACACCCCGCACCGGGGATGTGCCCGCAACCAATGTACATGCCCTTGACCGGAATCGAACCTGGGACCTTTCAGTCCGCAGACCGACGCTCTATCCACTGAGCCAAACCGGTTTCGGCATCCCACCCTTCTTATGTAGCATGACTCCTGGCTCCATTAACCATTCCCTCCCCTCCACGCTCCAAACCTAATAGTACCTTGTATTACTAGCCCCAATGTTACACTCCTGGGAACGGCACTCCCCTTGGGTTTCCCTGCACCCTTTGCACAGCCTTGTGAAGTCCCCACATTAAACTTCCCTCCAATGATCCAATCTCAGCAAGGCATCCACTTCTGCCAGCACCCTGCTGGACAAAAAGCCCTGGAGATAGACTTGGGAGACAGATGCGTGTTTAGATGGTACGTGGGACAGTGGGAAGGGAGATGGTCGGGGAAGGGGGCTAAGAGGAATCCTTCCTGGGCCAGGGGCATCTGAGGAAGGAAAACCTGGAAACTGCAATGCTATCAGTCAAGAATATTTCAAGAAAGAAACTGTCAGTGGTATCGAGTGCTGCTAAGAGGCTGGGGGAGTAAAATGAGGGCTTCGGATGTCCCCGTGAGAAAGCCATCAGCCATCCTTGGAGCGGTAGGGGCAGAATCAACATTGGAAGGGATTGTACTAGTAAAAGTGGTTGGAGGCAAAGAATACACTTGTTACCTTAAAAAAGAAAAGAAAAAAAGACATAATTGTTCAGGTTCCTATTTTAACTCTTCTAGTGACTTGCTACAGAATCTTCAGATTTTTGAGTCTTCATTTTATTTTATTTTTTGGGGGGGATTTGTTTTTAATTGATTTTTATAGAGGAAGGGAAGGGGAGAGAGAAACCATACGAGAGCAAAACACTGATTGGCCGCCTCCTGCCCGCTCCCTACCGGGGATTGAGCCTGAAATCTGGGCTTGTGCCCTGACCAGAAATCGAACCGGCAACTCTTTGGTGCACAGGACGACGCCCAACCAACTGAGCCACACCAGCCAGGGCTTGAGCCTTTCACTTTTGAAAGTATAAACATTAAAAAACCACTCTTCCTTGCAGTTAGAAAAAACCAATAGCCGGACAGTATTACACTAATGTAAGTTATAGCCGTGTGGAGAATGTAGTTCTAAACAGTCAATTACACCCCCTCCCTTTCAGACCCTGAGACCAAGGGCAGGCTTTGCCAACATCTGTTGTCTCTCTAAACGGAAAGATTAAGCTCTTTTACACCGAAGCCTGCAACTAAGTATGTCCAAGACCCCCCTACGCCACATGCAATAAGCAGTTTCTACCCAGGATGCAAGACATCTGAAACCTGAAGCATTCTCTCCATCACAATGCGTAACCAAACTCCACCCTCGAGAAACTGTTAGAACCCTTAGATCCTGTCTTTTCTTTGAGAACATGAGCCTGTCAAATTATCTATCTTTGATCCAATGTGGCTTTCTCCTCCCTTCCCATTCACGGAACATCACACAGGATGCTTGCCGGGGCACAATGCTAGATGGGAAACATTAGGAAACTGTCCTAGGGACTCTGCAACGAGCGGCTTCCCGGGGCCTTACTATTAGACTACCTGCCGTCCACTTACTATTAGACTCCCCAGGTGTTTCACTAAGCCCCCTGGAGACTATTTCCTCCACAAAGACAGTCTCTAATGTGTCCTTTCAGCATCAAAATTAAGAAACAAAATTTGATTAACTGACTTAGAGTCAAGGTCGACCTCTCGGCAAGGGTAAAGCTTGCTTCTCATTTTCAGCCTTCAGAAGAGACCCAGGTAACCACCCCCAAGGGCAGGTAAGACGGCACCCACGGGCCTCCACCGCAGGGACAGGGTTCAGTTTGCAGCCAAAGCTTTGGGAAAGCAGACTTTATTTCAGTTGCATGACCTCCTTGCACCGACACCCACCTGCAAACAGGTTTTGTTTTACTTTGCAAGGTTATTCAAACGATGTTTAAACTTGCCTGCCCGTAGTAGGTGTTTGGTCATAGGGATGTTCTTTTTACTTGCTACACACAGCACTTATCTTTCAAGTCATTCCGTTTAAAAACACGAGGGGCTGTGGTGGACACAGCTCTAAGTTGTTCCTTGTGATGCCCACATCCCACCTCTCGGCGTTCACTGTGTAGTTCCCTCCACTTGAGCGTGGTCTGCACCCGAGAAGACCGTCTCCCTAGCAGACGAGCTCTGGAGACCTGCTAGCTCCGTGCAGAAAATGGCTTTGTTGGGAGATGGAGGGTGTCAAGTGAGTGTGGAAGTGGACGATTCCCAAGTCACCTAATGGGAGGGCAACCAGGCTGACACCTTGTTGCAGCCTTGTGAGACCCCAAGGAAAGGATCCAGCTACACGGTGCCTGGACAGAAACTGAGATCCATGTCCTTGGAACCACTGAACGTGTGGTAATTTATTACACAGCAATAGGTAATATAGGCAGTCATCTTTCCACTACCCTAGGTTAACTTAGTAACTTCACAGTAACTAGATCCATAGCTGGCAAAACCACCTGACTATCCTAAAGCAAATTTAAACCCTGACTGGAGTATAGAAAGTTTGGCCCACAGGATCTACTTTTCCCAGGTCATAGACGATGTGTGCAAAACTTTGATATGGGATGCACCAATTTGGATCCCTCAGAATTCAGTGACTCAAATGGCTAATAAGGGCTGGGGCCGGGAACCAGAGAACCCAGGTCTGACCCCAATGCCAACATCCACCTTTCCCTATATCCAATTTTATAGTTTTTCTAGGTCAACAATGCTTCCCATTATGCCCATAGACAATAAAGTCACATCAAAAACATCAAAACAGTGGATGGATGGATGAAGGTGTGAAATATCACCCAGCAATAAAAAAAGGTTAAATCTTGCCATATGCGCCCTAGCTGGTTTAGCTCAGTGGGTAGAGCGTTGGCCTGCAGACTGAAGGGTCCCAGGTTCGATTCCAGTCAAGGGCACATGCCTGGGTTATGGGTTCGATCCCCAGTAGGGGGTGTGCAGGAGGCAGCCGATCAGTGATTCTCTCCTCATTGAAGTTTCTCTCTCTTTCTCCCTCTCCCTCTCCTCTTAATAAAAAAAAATTTTTAAATCTTGCCATATGCAACAACGTGGATGGACCTAGAGGGTATTATGCTAAGTGAGGCAAGTCAGAGAAAAGACAAATACCATATGGTTTTACTTACATGTGTAATCTAAAATAAATCAGCCAAACACACAAACAAAACAACAATTAAGTTATAGAAGTGTGAATAATGTAAGTTCTGAAACCTGGGCATGTGCCCTGACCAGGACTCTAACCGGCAACCCTTAGAAATAGAGACCACAAGGCTGGCTACCAGAGGGGAGGGTGGGGAGATGGGTGGGAAAGGTGAGGGTAATATAGTCAGTAACATTGTGTCAAGTTTGCAGTAACAGATGATTATTAGAATTAATGGGGTGATCACACTGTAAGGTATAACAATGTCAAATCACTATACTGTCTACTTGGAACTAACATAACTAACGATTATATACCAACTATACAAAAACAAAACAACACTGGAAACATTTTGCTCTTCATTGCTACAATATCATCTTATCCACTAGGTTAATTATTGTGTACATCAGTTAAAACGTGTCCTAAAGTCCTTATTTCTCAGTAAAGAGGACTTTTTTCCTTCCTGGCTAGTTATATTAAGGGTTTACACTGTTATCTGTGAAGGCCACAAACGTTACTTATTCTTACCTAAGAACACCTTTCAAACAAAGCCACAAAACAGCTGCTTTTATTTTCTAATAAGACTAAATTTATTCAACAACCTAGTAAAAGTTTTGAGTATAAGTATTCAACAGTATAAAAAGTACAAAACAGATTTGTAGATTTCTAATATATTAATA
The DNA here is from genome assembly GCF_027574615.1 of Eptesicus fuscus. Taxonomy (NCBI): domain Eukaryota; kingdom Metazoa; phylum Chordata; class Mammalia; order Chiroptera; family Vespertilionidae; genus Eptesicus; species Eptesicus fuscus. The sequence continues at coordinate 70,471,064 of NC_072479.1, read as the reverse complement.
CAAAGTGCATGACTACATACAGTACATCCTACAGGCAAAGAGAGGTGGAAGGGGAAAAGAAGACTGTGGTTGACTGTGGTCTAGTAATAAATAAATAAATACAGAAGTAGAGATGATCCATATTATAGTATATTCTACCACCGATACTGTAGCCAAAATGTACAAAATAAAAGAAAAAAAAGACCATTTCAAAGTAACTCGGGAGGAAGAGGACAATGGCCGAGACTCTTGCAGTACACCTCCGAGGCTGTGGGAGAGCCGCCCCAAACCACTGTGTTGTCTGCACAGATGGTGGCTTGTAGTTTCTTCCAAAGGAATATAAAACTTTAAGTTTAGAATAAGAACTATAAAACTACAGGGTGCTCATAAAAAGTAGCTCACTCATTGTTATTCATACTACCCAATTTTTAAAATCCGGCTTTAAAAATAAGCACCGAGTCATTTTATTATAAGGTCGGCAAATGGTCCTCCCTCGCTCTGAAAAGTGTGAACTGGTAATATTCTTCCTGAACTGATAGCAAAGAGGCAATGAGACTACTTGGGTTTGGGTTCAAGTAACAGGCTTTTCATAAAAATTTTAGAACCGAAGGGCCCCACGTTCAGGATTTAGCATCTAACATCTCAATGTTCAGAAAGCCTGACTACAAAAAGCCAAACCCAAACCAACCCACTCAGCATTCACACACCTCTTTCCTTTTACTAGAATTTTACTTTAATATAGTGGGGGGTGGGGGAGGGGGGACCCTAAAACCCTCATACATTAAAACAAGTTGAACAAACACTCTACACAGATAAAACCTTCACAAAGGTCAACCGAAGTAATCCAGAGCTAAAACTGAATTGTGTAGATTTCCAATGAAGTCACCGGTAATGCAACACGAGCAAAAGTCAATTACTTACACACTCGGCGAGCCCTCTGAGAAACGTGCCCCCAGAACCGCCAACCTTTGTTATTTTTACGCTATCCTGAAAGCTTGCACGTTTTTTTCAGATAACTGAACATGTTTCATAGAGTGTGTTCTCTACCATGTGGTAAAATAAAGCTTTGGTACTATTTATATAAGATTGCTTATCCTGAAGACTTGACATTTCCCCAAGAGGAGCTTTGATTCTGCTTTAGAAGTTTCATATAAATTAAAATCTTCATCAAATAGCAATATGAAGGAGGTGACACAGGATACAACATATACAGTCCAGTTACCTCTTTGTATTATTTAAAAATGACTCCTTCAAGGTATTTGCACCAGAGAGCTTATTCTGTCCTGCTTAATAGTCAGTAGTACAGGTTTGAATCCTCACAACCTTGGCAAGACCTTAATATTTTAAAATTATTAACAACTACCTCGAGGGGCAAGTCCAGGTTACTGGTTTTATGACAAATTTATTATCATGAAGGAAAACAAGTGTAGTCAGCCATCTTTAAAAATGCCCCAACCACTGCTTCTCAATATAGAAAGACTAAAACTACGTATGTTTATCATACAACAAATCCCATCTCTGTCCCCTGAAGTCCCCCTAGTTTCATTCATGAGAAGGGGATTTAAAAGAAAAAGACTTAAAGAGCACTTTACAGCAGCATTCAGCTTTCCTATGAAATACTCAGCATCTTAAATATTATGTACACGTCTGGTTTTCCTTTTAGTAAGCTAGACACTGGCTTCAGAGTTGGTGGAGCTTGTGGAAGAGGAGGGAAAAATAACCCATTCGGAACTATTCTAGAAATTGTCTTTTGGCAGAATAGCAGGTATCCAAGTGAAAAACAGGAAGGTCGTTTTGTTGCTGTGTTTTGGGTGTTTTTTTTTGTTTTTGTGATTTTTTTCTAAAATTTCAATCGTTTCCTGTTCCCCTTCTACATACACCTCAGTCACCACTCCTGGGTGGAGATGGGCAGAGGCTCTGGGCCGGCCTCCTCCGGCTTCTCGGCAGCCGCCTTCTTGTTGCTGCAGCAAGGCTTGAAGAGGTGCGTGTCAATGAGGACTTCCCCAAAGCGGCCTTTATAGATAATCCCACAACATATTTTCTGTCTAAAAGAAAAATGGAGAGAACAAAATATATTAATAAGGCAGAAGAATAGGGATACAAAACAAAACAAAACAAAAAACCCCCACCTCATCATAATAGCTAGTACAACATTGATCCAAAGGGTCTATTTCCACATTCCAAAAAAGGGCTCCTAAAGCCCGGCCAGTGTGGTTCAGTGGTTGAGCGTCGACCTATGAACCAGGAGGTCACGGTTTGATTCCCCTGTCAGGACCCATGCCCGGGTTGTGGGATCCATCCCCAATGTGGGGCGTGCAGGAAGCAGACGATCAATGATTCTCCCTCATCATTTATGTTTCTATCTCTCTCTCCCTCTCCCTTCCTCTCTGAAATCAATAAAAATACATTTAAAAAAAAAGGGGGGGGGGGGGGGGGACTCCTAGAGAAACCCCACTGGCTAGGTAATGGGAAGTACCAGGTCCTGTACATCCCACACTGGAATCTTACCCGATATTAAGGGGAAAGAAGGCATTCTGGGAGACAGCAGTCAGTTTCAAAGGCTGCTCCCAAACTTGTAAACTGTTTCCTCCAAAAATCACCAACTCTTGAAGAAAAATAGCCACCATAACCAGGCTGACACAGCTGGTAGTTCTATTATATTTAAATATTTAGTAGATATAAAATATATACATAACAGCACTCAAAAAATGAGAACACAAAACACCCATACCTCACATACTATAATGACAAAAATATCATCACTTCCTGTGAAGCCCCCAGTTTGCCTGTCTCTAATCCCTACCCACCCTACCTCATTCTTTCCTCCTTAATTTTAGGTTTAGCACTCCTTTGTTCTTTTATACTTCCTGGTTTTACCGCGTTTGCATCTCTAAATATATTGCTTAGTTATCTCATTTAAAACATAATTATCTCATATATAAAATCAGATATATATAGGGTGGGACAAGTAAGTTTACAGTTGTTATGGAAAATAATACAATAATGCATCCTCTCAACTATAAACCTACTTTTGCCACACCCTGTATATAAAATCAGATCACACTGACTTTATGCATAGTATTTACAGAATATAGAAATATGGGATCACACGGCATGCTATAATTTTTTTGCTCAGCATTAACTGAGGTTCATACATAGTAGGTAAAGCTTTATTTCATTTTAACTTGTGTACAGTATTCCACCATGTGAATATACCACAATTTATCCATTCTCCTTTTGATGGGACTGATTTTTGTTATTACAAACATGCTGTACATTATCAGTGCATATATCTAAAGGTTTTTTCTAGGTTATGTTGTCAGGATCTAGGAATGGGAATATGCTCAGTTTTGCTTGGAAATGTCAATGTGGTTCCCTTCTATTTCTATTTTGCTAAGTTTTATTTTAAACAATGAAGGAATGTTCAAATTTATCAAAGACCTTCAACGTATCACTAAGATGACAGGCATTTTTTCTGCTCATTTAGAAACTGTTGGTGTGGCAAATTATATTAGTTGACTTTCTAATGTTTAAAACAATCTTACATCTCTAGGATAATCTAATCTGATTATGACGTACTGTTTTGATATCAAAGTTTATGTTAGCTCCATAGAATGTTTGGGGCCTATGCCCCCTTTTATCCATAATCTGGAAAAGCCAATGCAAGATCAGAGTCATTTGTTCCTGATGTGTTTGGGAGAACTTGCGTATATGGGCATGGGATTGTTTGAGGGAAAACTTGTAACCACCGAATCAATTTCTTTATTATGAGCTAATCAGGTTTTTTATTTTTCCTTGAGACAGCTTTGGTAAGCTGTCTTTTTCTACTAATGTATATACTTCACATAAATGTTCAAATTTGTTGGCATGCAGTTGTTTATAATATCTTATTGTCTTTTAAATTTCTGCTTTAGCTATATAGCTAAATCTCCCTTTTCTTAGCTAAAATAAATATGTACTGTCTCTTTTTCTTGATCTGCATTATCTCTAGTAATTTTTTTGGCCAGGTTGTTTTCAGGAACCAGTTCTTAGACTTATTGATCCTATCCACTGCATACTGGTTTTCTTCTCCATTTATTTTTACTTGTTATCTTTAGGATTCCCTTGCTTTTACTTTTTCTTATATTGGGTTTCATTAACCTTTAAACTGGTATATGTCACTTCATTTGCTTTTAGTCTTTCATTTATAAAAAGCATTAGGAGGATAACTTTTCCTCTTTTTACCTCCTTTTTAAAAAAATATTTTTTCATTGATTTCAGAGAGGAAGGGAGAGGGAGAGAGAGAGAGATAGAAACATCAATGATGAGAGAGAATCATTGATCGGCTGCCTCCTGCATGCCCCCTTTGGGGAATCGAGCCCGCAACCCAGGCATGTGCCCTAGACCGGCAATCGCACCTGGGGCCCTTCAGTCCGCAGGCCAACGCTCTATCCACTGAGCCAAACCAAACCAGCTAGGGCGCTCTTTTTACCTCTTTAATGTCATACCACCTGTTTTGATTTGTAGTATTTTTCATCTATTTTTTAGCTATGAAGATTTTTTATTTTATATTATACTTTCTTCTTGAAACCATGGTTTTTTAATTTACAACTATATGTAGGCTTTGTATTTTTGTTTTGCAATCATTAAATTCTCTGCCCTTCCCTTCTGCTCTGGAGATTTTGTACTTATTTTTATTATTTTTTTAGTGGTTACATACTTAATTACTCACGTTCTAAAGGTATTCACTATGTTTATTCTCAGCAATGCAAAGGACACTTATATACACTTTAACTTCTGCTATCACTTCTGTTACCTTGACTTATATGTTAGTGCTGTCATGTAATTCTTTTTCTTTAGTCGCCCAACTATTGTCATTTTAAGTAATCAGCATTTGTTTAAATTTACCTAAGTATTTGCTACTTCCTTTTTTTTTAAAGAGAGGAAGGGAGAGAGAGGGAAAAGAAAACATCAATTTGTTGTTCCACTTTTTTTTTTTTTAAATCCTCACCCAAGAAGTATATTTTTTCCATTGGTTTTTTAGGAGTGGGAGGGAGGAAGGGAGAGAAAGAGAGAGAAACATGATGTGACAGAGACACATCAACTGGTTGGGGAGCCCACATACCCGGACTGGGAGAGAGGGGCCAGGATCAGAAATGCCGGGGAATCGAACCCGTGACCCTCTGATGCGAAGGCTGCTGCTTTAGACACGGAGCCACGCTGGCCAGGGCTGTTGTTCCACTATTGGGACAATGCTCTAACCAAATGACCTGCCCAGCCAGGACTATTTGCTATCTTTAATTTTCCTTCTCAGAATTTCAATACGGGGTCTCTTTATTCTGCCTGCTCTGCTGCAGAATGTTCATTATTGAGGATCAACTTGGCATCCACTCTCAATCTTTTTCCTAGTCAAAAAGTCTTATGTCCTTTTTTACAAAGATATTTTTGATACATGTATACAATTCTAGTTTGAGAGTCTTTAACTCTTGGGCCACTGAAGAAAATAACCTATTGTTTTCCGGCTTCCTTCATTCACGTGGAGAGCTCAGCTTTGTGTTTGTTGTTCGTCTGAAAGTAATACCTGTTTTCTCTCTGCTTAAAGGTCTGTTTTGTCTTTCGTGTTCTATAGTTTCACTATGATGTGTCTATGGGTAAATTTTCTTTACTCATAAGACAATTGCTTTTAATTTGTTAGTCTTCCTGAATCTGTGAACTAGAAAATCCTTAACCACTTTCTCTTTGAATATTTTTCTCTTTTCTAACCTATCATCTTCTTGACTTAGGAGTTCCACATTTACTTAATAGTGACCTGTTTATTCCTTATTAACTTGCCCACCTAGCAATGCCATTTATAAAGAATTTAAAAATATGTATTTCAAGCCCTTTTACTTTTTCCAGTGAATGAGTTGGTCAGAACGAATACCTAAGTCTACTCCATTACAGGGAAAATTCAGATTCCCTAACATGATTTTCATTTTAAATAGGAAAAAACACAAAATCCCAACCCTCAGCTCAATTCTTGCTTAATCCACCTCCAAGCATGTGTGCTAACAGCCACTTGCCGAATGTCGTTTGATTGCTAAGGAAGGGGGGACCCGCTGCCTGTAATTAAGAAGGCTTGTTGGTTAGAGAGGTATTTTCTATCGCATTTACCTTTTCCAGTATGTGAGATCTAAAAAGGAAAACACTGGCGTTCTGCTGGAGCCTGAAGCCACCTCTGTATCTGAGCCATCATCTGACTGGTTACTGTAACAAGGAGACTGAGCTGGGGAGGCACTTGAGGTGGTACTGTGAGCATCAGAATCTGCAAGAAAGAGAAAACAAATATAATTTCATTATATGCGATTGCAACTAAACCTCAGCAAAAAAAAAAAAAAAAAATTTCTAATCACTACTGATACTTGAAGATATTTCTACTGAAGTGTTTCTGAAAGAACATGAGAACTTAAGCTTCCAGGAAGGTAAGCATAGACATACTTTGCCCTGTTCCTCCAGTTTCAATCAGCACAACTAAAAGCCCCGAACGTTACATAAAAAAATGAACCTAAAGACTCTGCAAGTTGGCAACAGCTAGAAAAACTTGAGACCCAAGGAAGGTCATGATAGCAAGTTCCCTAGTTTTTATGAGCTTTCTTGTTGCCTCATAAATAGCCAACCCAGAATACCTATGGATGCAGACAATTTTTTTTAAAGCCAACAAAAGCCTGCTCTCGCTATAGCCAGAAGACCAGGAAAGGGGAAGCCTAGCAGGCAGGAAACTTTTGTTAGATAATAACTGCTCCACTCCTGGCACACCACAGAAGAAACGGGCCCAACCCCTCCCACCTCGGCCAAGGCCAAGGCCAAGTGGGGAGCCTAGGTTTCCATCCGCACGAGACTGTTACGGGGCAGTCCAACATCTCCGCCAGGGTGTGTCAGAGGAAGCCCACTGAAGAGTCAGGACTTTCGCTATGGCCCAGCAGAAATAGGGTCCTCCCACCATGTGGGAGCCTCAGCTCCCCGCCACCTAGCAGCAATGGGGAGCTCCCACCGCAAACGTCAATGGAGACGGAGTGGAGAACTTGTAACACCACCTGGCAGTAACAAGGTGGCATCCCTCCCCCACGTCCCCTGTTGGAGGAGTATGAAAAAAAAAAAAAAGCCAGTTAAAACAGAACGTTTTAAATAAGATCCAATCTCAAAACGTAATTCTTAAATTCCAGGTTTCTATCAAAAATCATATCATATCCCGTACCTGGAAGATCTCAAACTGAATGAAAAGGCAAGTAGATGTTAACACCAAAATGACAGAGATGACAAAATTATCTGATGAAAATTTTAAAGTAAACCATGACAAAAATGCTTCAACAAGCCATTAGGAACATGCTTGAAACAAATGAAAACAGAGCCTCAGCAAATACCAGGTCTCAGTTTAAAAGATGACAGCAATAAAGAAAAACCAAGTGGAACTGAAATTTGAACAGAAAAAAATACAATAAATGAAATAAAAAGCTAATTGGATGGGCTCAACAGCAGAATGTAGAGGACAGAGAAAACAATCAGTGAACTGGAAGAACAAACAACAGAAATTACCCAACCTGAACAACACAGAGAAAACAAACGAACAGAGCCTTAGAGACCTGTGGGACTCTAACAAAAAACCCAACATTCATGTCAGTGTGGTCCTGGAAGGAAGGAGAAAGAGGGCGGAGGTGAAAAAATACTCAAAGAAATATAATGGCTGAAAACTTGCCAAACTTGGCAACAGACATAAACCTATAGGTTCAAGAAGTTGAGCACACCCTAAACAGGATATACCCAGAGAAATCAAAGCCAAGACACATAATTAGCCTTCTGAAAACTAGACACAGAAAAATGACGTTACAATAGATCCCGATTTAATAAGTAATAAAGGCAATTCATCAGATATAAACTAAATATGATTTAGTATTTTTGCCCTCAGATTCATATAAATTTCCAAACTGGAAAGCAAATTGATAGTCACTGTGCTATAAGGCATTATGCTGCTACTAGTAGCCCGTTTGCACGAAGATTCATGCAATAGACCTTCATTCACCTGGCTGCCTGCACCAGTTTTCTGCCAGCACCGGGGACCCAGGCCTTGGCTGTGGCCACCGCCTTCTGCCTTCTTTCAGGGTCAGGGCTTGGCCCCGGGCGGTGGCCTTGGGCTCGGCCGAATCCAGCGTCCCTGCTACCGATCGCAGGAGCAGACCCCCAGTGGTTTCCTGCGATCTGTGCAGGCTCCCTGCTGGTGCCCAAGGCCAGAAAAGCCTCGGGCGGCTTTCCTGGCCTTGGGCTCAGCTGCACCCAGCATCCCTGCTAAGGATCCCAGGAGCCGACCCCCTGGTCGTTGCCTGATCCGTGCAGACTCCCTGCTGGTGCCCAAGGCCGGGAAAGCCTCCGCCCGAGGCTTTCCCGGCCTTGGGCTCCGCCACACCCCAACGTCCCTGCAATGGTTTCCTGGTGGGCGTGGTTGGTGGGTGTGGCATGGTTGGTGGGCGTGGCTTGGGTGTAGCGAAGGTGCGGTCAATTTGCATAGTTGTCTATTATAAGGTAAGATTCCACAGCAGAGCAATGTCACAAATAGGGTTGAGCCTACCACACATCTTACTTACCTTTGAAGACTATCCCCCTCGAAGGAAGGGGGAGAGTGAAGGGTGAGTGGGTGGGAGGTAATCAACCAAAGACCTTGTATGCATATATGGACACAGACAGTGGGGTGGTGAGAGCCTGGGGCGGGGGGTGGAGGGGTTGAGGGGAGAAAAAAGGGGGCATATGTAATACTTTCAACAATAAAGATTTTATTAAATAAATAAAGGCTATCCCCCTCCCACAGGTGGGTAGAGCAGTTCTTCAATTCAGAGAACCAATCAAATATTTATTAAGTATCTACTAGCCACCCAGCAAAGTTATCATTCAGAATTGAAGGTCAGATAAAGAGCTTCACAGATAAGAAAAAGCTAAAGGAGTTCATCACCACCAAACCAGTATTATATGAAATGCTGAAGGGTATTCTTTAAAAAGAGGAAAAAGATGAAAAAAGTAAAGATAAAAATTATGAACAACAAATACATATCTATCAACAAGTGATCCTAAAAATCAAGTGAATTAAAAATCTGAGGAATAGAATAAACTGGTGAACATAATAGAAGCAGAGGCATAGAATGGGAGTGGATTGAGAATTCTCAGGGGGAAAGGGGTGTCTGTGTGGGGGATACGGGAAGAGACTGGACAAAAATCATACACCTATGGATAAGGGCAAAGGGGGGGGGGTGGGAACCGGATGGTGGGGAGGTGGGGGGGAAAAAAGGAGAGAACAATTGTAATAATCTAAACAATAAAGATTTTTAAAAAAAGGATCTACTAGCCATCCAACCCTGTGTCATATTCTGCATGGAAAGAAATAGACTAAAGAAAACGTTTTCGAATAGAGCTCAAAAGTGTTTTGTATTAACAAAAGTTTACATAAAATTAGGTAACTAGCCGAAACCGGTTTGGCTCAGTGGATAGAGCATCGGCCTGCGGGCTCAAGGGCCCCAGGTTCGATTCCGGTCAAGGGCATGTACCTTGGTTGCGGGCACATCCCCAGTAGTGGGTGTGCAAGAGGCAGCTGATGGATGTTTCTCTCTCTTCGATGTTTCTAACTCTCTATCCCTCTCTCCTCCTCTCTGTAAAAAATCAATAAAATATTATTTTTTTTAAAAATTAGGTAACTAAAACAAAGAAAGTACCGTCGGTGCTCTAATATGCTCATTCACTTCTAATATGTGGTTTTAACTTCCTAAAAAAAAAAATCCTCACCCTGCCTGGCCAGTGTGGCTCAGTGGTTGAGCATTGACCTATGAATCAGGTCAGAATTGGATTCCTGGTCAAGGCATATGCCCAGGTTGCAGGCTTGATCCCCAGTGTGGGGCGTGCAGGAGGCAGCCGATTAATGATTCCCTCTCATCATTGATGTTTCTATCTCTCTCTTCCTCTCTGAAATCAGTAAAAAGATATATTTAAATAAAAATACAAAAAAATAAAACTCACTATACTAGGAAGTGCTTAGTATCTATGAACCATTTGAAAGTGCAAATTATTTGACCATTTTCTATCTAAAAAAATGGCAATTTCATATGGTTTACTCTAATACTTGTGGATAGTAGGATACAACTTAATTATATACGAACACATTTTGTAAGAACAACTGTCTTCTAGAAATTCTTCAAAGAACTGCAATTTCTGAAAATTCTTAAACAGGGTTTGGAAAGGCACAAAGGAGTAATTGGATAGCATGGCATGGCACAGGTAGGTGCCATGAGCAAAACTGTGGAAGCAGAACGCACTGTGCACGTGAAGGCATCTACTCAGTCCAAACATTCTTCTGAAATAGAAACTTCAAGGAGTGCTAGGGATTTTCAACTGTATTCTGTAGCAACCAGAAATCATTGCAGATTTTAGGAAGAAGGATGACAAAAAATAGCTAACATTTAGAGAGGAATTCGTTGCATTTTTTAAAACCCTTTTCATTATCCCCTTTTCTCTAATTAGGAAATTGTGGTTAAATCAATGTTAAGTGACACCGGGGTCACATATTTGTAGGTGTCAAGAACTATAACTCAAATCCAGAGTTTCCAGCTTCAGGTCCAATGCCTTTGGAAAGAATGTCTCAGGAAGAGGAACGCAGGTCAGGTACAGGCAGGATGCACGGAAGCAAAAATATAACCTGAGGCAAGGAAACCAGTTAGAGGGTGTATAAAAACTCAGATATGTCAAAACTGTTTGGTATGCTGCATACAGGTGCTAGCAGTTCACAATGCACCTGGGAAACCCTGTTTAAGTCTGAACCTCCAAAACCCACACACCTTTCCTTTTCAAAGGGACTTATTTTTCAGTTTCCAGCCCCAATCTAAAAATAACTGCGCATATTCTCTAAGTAAGGTAAAAGTTAGTCACATATCACTTTCTCTATAATTAAACAAAGGAGCTAAGAATATATGTATGAATATAATCAATTTCTCTAACCACTGTCAAGTGGTATAATAAAATTACTATTTCACAAATGTTTATTAAAACATCTACTGATGGTGGGAGTAGGTTAGAAGGGATCAATGGGGGGGAGCAGGAGACATCTTTAATACTTTCAACAATAAAGATTTTTTTAAAATAAGTGGAGAGATTTTAAACAAGCAAACAAAAACATCTAGTGAGAATGGAGGGTAGAGCTAAAGTTAGTGTTTTTTTCCTCTTGGAGATAGCTGGTGAAGAAGGGAATATATATATTTAAAACATACATACTTAAATATTACCAAAATATTTTACTAAAATATTTTAGCCAAAGATTAAATACAGAGTAGGGCAAAATTAGGTCTACAGTTGTTCTTATGGAAAATAATACAATATTAAACTGTAAAAATATCCAATGTCCCAAAAAGCAGTTATTTGTGTGATAATTTGGTATGCCCAAAGCCCTCCTCAGCAATGAAAATCCCATACACAGTAATTGAGTTAACATGAATTTTGAGTATCTGGACCATTGCTTACATGTTAATATTTTCTTGCATTTTTAACCCCACATGTCCGGGAGCTTGATTATTGGCTCTCTGGTTTTCCTTCTTCAATGAAGCATAGAGAACAAGCTGGGAAGTGAGGTGTTTGGGAAATCGTATGTGGAAGAGGTGGTGGGAAGAAGACAGATGAGCTTTTTCCCACTGAGAAACTGCATTTTCTATCTTCCCAGGCAAAACAAATGGGTATTCTTTTCATACCATTTTCAACGGTACCTTAGGAAAGTCTTGTCATTTAACAAATATGTCATACACTTAGATTAACAGGAAAGGTTTTATAAAATAGTGTGACTAAAGAAAATGACTGTACCAAACCCAGCAAATTGTTGAAAATGTTAAGTGCCAGCATGTTCTAATTGGGACTCTTAATATAGCTCTTATTTCCTACGGGCTTAGAGTACTTGATGTAAAGAATGGAGTGCAATGATAATGATATATTCCCACTTGGTCATATAGGACCAGCTTCATACTCAATATATTCACTAATGACTAAAACATCTGGCTATTAACATACGCTAGTTGCCCCTCCCCCCCCCCCCCCCCCGCTTTTTTGATTAACTGCCATGGGTCAAATGTCTCTTCTATACAATTGATTCATTTATTTTAATGGCTGCCTTTTAATTTTAGTCTTTTCTTGCTTGCCGCCACCCATCTATATATGTAATCAGTAGAAAACAAAATGTGACCATACTTTCTGGTGGAAAGACTTCATCTTAAAAGTGAAAATTTTGAAAGTTTGATTGTTGAAAGAAATAGCTTAGAATAATGCCACCAAAGGCTGGAAATTGCTCCTTTCAAAGGTGCCATTTTTATGAGATAAGAATTTAGTGTTTAACAGTTCCTTTGGAAAGAATAACGTGTTGTATAAAGGTGTATAGTAACCTTATGAAGAAGAGCATTATTACTGATACAAACCATTGTGAATGGGTGAAATTGTTAAAGGGATAACGTTGATAAAGTTTTCATGCACAGGCAAAATGTATTCACCAGGTTTCTAGGTGGTAGTCTGCTTTTACTTTGTAATTTGTAGTCCTCAAAAGACTTAAAGTCCATCCTTATACTTAGGTTATATAGGTCAGTCCTCTTTATTTTTTCTAAATTCCATCTTAATGTCCAGCGGTAATATATACATACATATATGTTATATATTGAGGCATCTCTACTATGTAAGCATGAAATAATTGCTCTTTTCGTCCTTCTAGCTCCCAAACTGTGAACACCTACACAGAATTCTGATGTAGCAGAAACTAAATAAACATTTCTATAACCAAATCATTGCATGTTACTGCCATTCAAAGTGTACCCTGTTCTGTTATATACTGTTTTTAGTGAAAGAATGTGTAGTCTTCTAGAACTACATTATGATCTTTGTCTGATCATAGTTTTTTTTTCTTCATAATAACAAGGTAGTGTTTACTTACCACAATATTATTATAACTCAGTAAGTCACCTGTGACAGTATAAAGAAAGGAAATGCTTTCTGAAAAGACTGGAGATGTTCATTTAGAATTTTAAGTGGTAATTTTGGAATTCATTTGCCAATGCCAACCTATGGTCTCAAATATATAATTTTTTAAATTGATTTTTAGAGAGAGAGGGATAGGGAGAGAGAAACATCAATATGAGAGCAGAACACCCCATATAGGCCCCCACCGGAAGGGATCATCAAGCGGCATCCTGGGCATGTGCCCTGACCAGGAATCAAACCAGCAACTCTTCAGTGCACAGGACAACTCCCAACCAACTGAGCCACACCGGCCAGCACTATGTAATTCTTAATATAGATGTTAAAACTGTATTTGTATGATTGGATAAATGTTGATTTCCCTAACTTGGTGCCAGTTTCAAAGGATAAGTCTCTTAGATACCATAATTAAATTTGCGTTTAAACCTGATCCTAAGTTTCTTAATCTTAATTATTCTGGAGTATTGACTTAGAGACATTTATTATCCTGTTCTTACGAAAACTCCAACAGGACATTTTGACATAGCATAATGATGGTGATGACAGGAAATGCATGTGAATGAAAGATTTACTTCTAATTTCGGTGTTTTTCAAAGCTCATTGTCACCCTTCCCTAGGCAGCCTCTTCAGACTTCTCTAACAGCACCCTAATACATATTATTATAGATTGGAAAAAGAAAATACAAAATTAATAAATACTAATACAAGAATAAACTGTTTCGCATCTCACATCTGTAAACCTAATTATGCCCAACTCTGTAAACCATCAGAATAACTAAGGACTGGTAACACCTATTTACCCAAGAGCACAAAGTTAGCAGCAGATCTGGAAAGACTTTGGAGTTCTGGGATATTGGTTATAGTGCCCCAGACAGCAGGATGGTATAGAAAGAGCATGAGGCTTTAAAGTTAGACAAACAAGAGGTCAAATTCATCTCTACCACTTACTAAGTTACCTGGGTCAAGGTTAAATTACCACTCCGATGCTCATCTCTAAAACAGAAATCATGGCGATAACTATGTATGTGATGTGCTGGGTAGATATACCATAGTGCTCATGAGATGGTAACTATCCTTCCTTTCTCAGTCTACCTGGATCAGTAGATTTAACTGTGTTTTTCCATTGTTTCAAAATAAGCATTGATTGATAAATATTTTGTCTATAGATTTTTTTTAATCCTGAAAACTCCAATACTGACCCACAACCCATATCTACAATTCTGAAAAAGCTTTGAAAACGGAGAGTGTATTCCTAACCCATGTGGTCACTATATCTGGCTTGACGCAAACTATAATTAAGGAGCCAAATCTGACTAGCCTATTTATAGTACAGTTTATTGATTCCACTTACGTGAACACTGTGTGAATATCTATTCCATCTACGTGAATACCATTTCACTGCAGAAACACAAATGTGTTTGATTTAACAGCACTGCCTCAGACCTTCCCCCACTAGGGGAGGTGATTCAAACGTCACATAATAGCATTATATGCCCTGCATTTCCTTTTCAAAATCTTAAATCTAAATTCCTACATACAGAAGTACCACTACAGGTACCCTACATGCAACAATGACTTCCTATACGAGTTTCTGAACTGGGTATTAATTTGTCATCCCTTTGCCCTTCCATCACTCCACACAATACACACACACTCCTAAATTCCAAAGTACTGAGGCCGACGTCACCGCATTAGGTGAGTTATGATTTCTACTATTACTTCCCTGGGCTTTATTCTCAGATCATCCACTAATTATTTATGTACCCTTCTGCACATATTCAGGCCTCAATATCCTTATGCATAAAATATCAGGTAAACAAGCTTGAAAAATGTATCTTCTAGAAAATTAAGATGTCAGTCAAGACAGCAAAGTGGCCTCAGCACAATATGAAGAAGTGGCTGATTTGTGAAAGAATTTCCATGACATCAAAATCAAGGACAGTGTTCCATGATTCCAGAGAAATGATCTCTCTACCAAGTCAACAATCCCCTTCCAACACTCTTTTTTTTAAAAAGCAATAAAAGAAAAAAAATGATTCATGCAAGGGTCCTCAAACTTTTTAAACAGGGGGGCCAGTTCACTGTCCCTCAGACCATTGGAGGGCCGGACTATAGTTTAAAAAAAACTATGAACAAATTCCTATGCACACTGCACATATCTTATTTTGAAGTAAAAAAACAAAATGGCAAAAACACCCGCATGTGGCCCGCGGGCCGTAGTTTGAGGATGCCTGGTATATAGCATATGCCACCTCTGGGCAAAAATAAAAACAAAACAATTATTCTTGAGTACTTGTGTTTCAGTTTCAAACTTACTATGACGTTTAAATTCCTTCTGTAGTTTGCTGATCTGGTTGCTTTTTATCCTGTTTCCAGATAGAGTTTTCACTTTCTTTGGTTTCAGTGTAGTCTTCAGACTGGGTCCTGCCCTTGCATCTACCACCTGGAAGAAAATACTGAATATTTAATACCATTTTAAAAATGACACCTCTGTATTCCTTTGGTTCAGACAAATGCCTATTTGAAGGAGCCCAATTTCAGAACCACAGTTTTCTGTTAGAGTGTTTGAGAGTCCGTATAAACCTTTTTTTTTGGTCATTACATGAAATTTAAAAATAGTTTACTTCTAACCATTATGCTGTACACCTGAAATTAATATAAAATAATATTGAATGAAAACTGTAATTGAAAAGTAACATTTTAAAAATAAACAAAAATTACAGCGTATCAAGGAAAAATAAAGAATAGTTTATATAGTGGGGGTTTGTTTTGTTTTTTTAAAGTAGGTAATAGTAGGAGTCTGCTGGACAAAGACTTTAAATAGATTTATATATGGTGAGAATGGCCCATGTAGGTTAAGAAAAATTAAATTTAACAACTATCATTTCTATAGGATGTTTTGTAGTTTATAAAAAGCTTTCATATACTTTTGATTTCACCTTCACCACAAAGCAGTAAGGGGGATATTTTTGTTACTCCAATTTTAGAGTGAAGGAAAATAAGAGAAATTAAATTATTTACTTCACCTAGGCTAGTGAAAAGGGCAGGGTGAGTGGGAGGGGGACAAGGCTCAAATCAAGGTGTTCAGACCTATGCTGTAAACTCTTTCCACCACCCACCCCTAACCCCTGAGGTCACTTAAACAACGGCAATGGCATGTTCTCCGCCATCTAGCATGGACATGGGTTCAGCCAGTGTGGCCCCAATTCTCATGCACTCACTCCTATTTACTAGTTGCAGATTTCTACCCTTATGATGAAAGGTTGCCATCACCTTCGAAATCAAAATCTGGATCTCCTCCAGATGAGGCATTGAAGAAAAACTAGTTTTTTTCATAAGTTAACAGACCCTCAGAAACCTACCATAGTAATGTAAGTCACCAAAGGCTAGTGTAAAGCAAGTATAGGGAAAAAGGTAAAGAATAAATGACTGCCTGCTTAAAAACAATTAAGTTGTATAAATGTCATAAATCTTCTGAAAGCTAGCAAACAGAAGCGTTAACTAAGACTCAGTGCTGTTCTGGTCATCAAATATATTTTATGAAGAATTCTAGTGAAATTACAAAATGAAAGGTCAGAAGAACACACATTTATACACCAGTTTGATCTCAACTAGATTTAAACATAAAGGGTAACAACAGTTTTCATCTAATTGAGTGATTACTATGTTATACTTTGTCTCATTCAGTTCTCACAACCGCTGAGACAGCTATTATCTTTATGCTCTACAAATAAATGTAACTTGCCCAAAATTCACAACTAGGAGGTGATAAATCCAGGCCTGATTAAATACCGACAGGCTCATTAGTACCAACAGGAGTTAGGATAAATGTCATCCTGAGAGATGAAAAAAAGGCTCATCTGATTAACTCTAGGAATTTCTGCGTTAAACCTAAAAATATGTGAAATGTATATTGTGAATTTCTGGGGGAAGTGGATACAGCCTTAGGGACATGCCACACCAAGGTATTTTGCTCCCAGGCAGGACAAAATGTAAAACAATTGTATCTAAGTGGCAACTGTTTTTCTTTATTCTTTTCATACTTTTCCATCCTAGGAACATTATTACTTCCTACATAGGGGGGAAACTAATGTTACTTTAAATATAACAGGTATAATTGAGAAAGATGACAGATGCACTAACGTGATTCCAGTTTTTTTTGGATCCTGCTGGCAATTTCTTCCATCTTTTCACAAGCAGGACACAGGCATTACAGATGTCTCCTGAACGTGTCTCATGCAACCTGATAAGAAAACAACCAAGCCTTTATTGGTCTCCTCTACATTAAAGAATTCAAGCAAGTACATTCCTTTAAGAAAAGAAGTTCCTAGATGCTATTTCTAATCACCTGGGATGATCCAGTTCCACTGTTTCTGTAATATATTTAAGAAATATAATTAACTTTCAGATTCAATAAACCACATTTTTATACGTTGCAAAAATGTTTTAAAATTTAACAACAGTAAAATTTAGACCTAGAAGAGATCCTGGTCACCCACCAGGGTTTTAAATAATATTGTCCAATTGATCTTTCTTGAAATATGTATAGATGCTTCGGAAGCAACAAAATGCCGTCCTTTAAAATAACGTGCGATGACCCTGGCTGGGTGGTTCAGTTGGTTGAAGCGTTGTCCCATGCACCAGGAGGTTGCAGGCTGAATTCCAGTCAGGGCACGTGCCTACGTTTCAGTTCGCATGTGGGTTGGGGCGAGTGCAGAAAGCAACCGATAGATGTTTCTCTTTCTCTTTCTCTCTCTCTCTCTCTCCCTCTCTCTCTCTCTCTCAAAATCAATAAAAACATGTCCTTGGGAGAGAATTAAAGGAAGAAAAAAAAAGTAATAACAATAAAGAAAAAAAAAAAGTGTGATGGTATTCTAGTTTCACAACAAACAAAACCAGAGGCTCTGTAATTTTTAAAAAGTTATTATGTCTGCTAAGGGAGAAAAATCTATGAAACTAGTCACCAAGTTGTTATATCTCTGAGGAACTTCCATTTATTACATTTGTCCACGTCAGAAAAATACTGATAATATTTATTATGTACACAATTGGAAATGAAGACATTAGGAGGAAAATATAATTTAAAAAGGCAAGGTCAGTGAACCCTTTTTGACAACCCTGAAGTCTAGGATTAAGAATAAATAATCAACAAATGTTTTGATAAGAAAAACAAAGTGGTGAAATTAATTTCTAACATGGGAACTAGTTCAACATTATGTATTTTATTTCATCCAAGGGTTTGTTGGGAAGTAAATTCCACTTCATTAAGCAGTGGATTATTATCAAAAGATAATGAAGAAAATTTATATAAAATAAATGCTAACATACCCTGACAGGTTTCAGGGCAGAACATTAAGTCTTATTACTATCCTCAGCAGGTTAGGTTAAACTATATTCCTATAATTTAGAAAAACAATATAAATGACAGAAAACTACTAGAGGATAGCTAGTATAAGAGAAAATAAGGGTAATTTTTAAAATCTCTTTATACATACTGAAATTAATGAACAGAAAATGTTTGTTTGGTTACAACTTTGAAGTGGATTCCAATTAATTCAGTAGTTCCTCATAAACTGGAAACAGGTAGGCTGTCAGTATGTTAGATTGGTTTTAAGAGCAAGGGCCTTAAAACAGCCTAGATTAGAACACAAGTGATTTTAAATATTAGCCACATTGCTCCAATCGCCTTGCTGGGAAATATTTCTGCATGCTGTGACCTATTTCACGCTAAGAATGATACAAACATCAGATGATCTTACCCAAAACAGCTCTGGAAATCCTTCTCATAGCGTTTACTGTCCGTGAATCGAGAACTGGAGGACTTAGCTCTGCAAATACAGCAGCCTTCTATACTTCGGTACATCTTTGGCTTGTGAAAACCAAACATCTTTTCTTCTAGGCAAGTCTGTAAAGCCAAGGGAATTGACACAGCTTGGTTGAGGGCTATTAACAAGAAACCACTAAAGGAGAGAGCTCTCTGCTCCACCCCACCCCCAGCAACTTGGTATTACACAGCCAAGCCAGAAAGCAGGGCTCTGGGGAAGACCTCTCGCATCTTCCTCCATTCTTGGCACTAGCATGACAAGGGTGTAAAACACACAGAACAGCTCAGCTATTTAACAAGGCCTCTACCATCTCCTCCTACCTTCCTGGCAAAGACTCATTCTAAAAATAGGGGATGGGAGGCATTTTTAAAAAAATCAAGTTTTAAGTAGAAAATACAACTCTGTCCGCAATCCTATAAAAGGATGGAATCAGACGCAATGAAGGGTGTGTCTTAACATTTAAGCTAAGGCACTACCCTTTATTTTGCTCCTCTGCATTCGTGTGATTCCCCTCTGGGGAAGTTTTGAGCATTTACCATGACCACTAATTATTTGATACTAAGCATACAAGTAATGCATCAACGCACACAACTTCTGCCCTATGGGAAACGAGGGGATTTCTTCTATGATAAATGGGAAGTCCTAAACAGGCAAGTTGGCCCTGAATTGAAACTACAGAAAGGAGGATGTAAAATTCACAAAAAATCCAGTTAGACTGTAAGAGCAATAATTTCATAAATCATGAAGATGAATTAAGAATAAGCTCATTGGTCTGCCTCTCAGTTGTTACAGAGGTTTTTGGAGCTTTTACCAGGTTCTGTGTCTGAGCACAGTAATGGTGGGACTGGGAAGGTGTTCAAGAAATGCAGAGTCATATAAACTGTGACTCCGATGATCAAAAGATCTTAACATCAAGCAAGGAAGGAAGAAATAGTTCTAGGGCTAGATGCAGCAAAAATGTAGCGGACAGTACATGTGCACCTTAGAAGTAATTTAAAATATCCAAACCAAGGGGCCAGCTTTACCAGAACATCTGGACAAAAAGAGGTGATGAAAAGGCAATGAATATAGGAACTAAACCCCAATGGACAAGTCTAGCGGGTGTGAGTGTGTGTAAGAGACCAATTACAAATTATCACAAAAGCACCATAGAAAGTATCAGTAATAGAGATTGTTAATACCAATTAGATTTGTGCCCATAGTTTTGGGACTTATAACCACAGAACACCATCCTCCTTTCAAAGTTCTTTAAAAAATATATGTGTAAAACAAAAACTTCAGTATTTGTCTTTGAATATTCTCTTGCCTGACCTCATTCCATTCCAATTCTGGTTACTATACTAGACAAATATTTAAGGAAGTGATTCAGAGAAATAACCAAATATCCAGGCATTTTGTTTGTGTGTGCATGAAATTGAGGGGTTCTGAAATACAGACAGAGGCTAAGAAAATATTTTACTAGCAATTCATCAGCTAAACACTGGAGCTTTCCTTTTAAGCAGAGACTACTGTTCATCAGAAGTTCATTAATGTTTTTGTTGGTGAGGGACACAGGGAGAGAAGGGAGATGGGATGGGGCAGAAGGCCCCTGAGTCATTTCAATAAGTCTAAACAGTTACTTCAATTTAAGAATTGTTAAAACAAGAAAACAAAATATTCTTAGCTGATTAAATAAATAGTTGTTAAATGAAATAATTTGGAATTTTATTGTTTTTAGAGGGAAAAAAATGAGGAAGGTGCTCTATACATAGCAGGAAAAAGGTATAGTGAGGCCTGTGAAATAAGGCAGATATTTTTCTTCAAACTAACAACCAGGCTTCATGATAAATGAAAACAAAATGCCCTCCTGGAGAAACCATTGCTTTGGAAAAAACAATGTCAAACGACACAGGATCATAGAATGTTTTAAAAAGAAGTGCTAAGCAAGTGTAAGTTATTGCTTTAACTTTCATATTCCTGATTTGCTGCAAAAATGAAACACAACTCTCTGATCCTCACACCAACCTGTGGGCTCTCAAAGTCCCCTAACCCTGCATTACCACCAAGAAGGTCAAAAGTCCACAAGTTCCTCTTACCGTTGCCAGCTCCATCAATAGCCCTAGGAAACTTCAGCCTCCCTTCTCAGCAAGGACAAAGGAAGTCCAGCAGAAAGGCCAGTTCATTCCATTAACACACAGACCAAATCCTATTACAAAAGACAGATTCCTATCGCTACCCTCACAATCCCGTCCTCCCACAAATAAACATGCCATCAAAACTGTACAGCATTCTGACCATCTCCAATGTATGAACTACCTTCACCCAGGCTGGATCTGACCGAGAAGCCAGTCATCAGGCTGAGAAGCTATTAAGGAAGGCGAGGGCTCTAGCCTTCTGTACTGAGCAAACACTGCTGTTTCCTCTTCAACAGCTGCTCCGGTGAATCCGTGTGTTCATTTCCAATGATTCCTTTTGTCAGGGGGATCTCCACCAAACGTGCCCAGCGGTTCCCCCTGCAAGGTATTTCATTCTTCAGTTTGAAGAATCTTTTTCTTAAGACATCCGGGAACATAAAATAGCTTGATGTGTTCTGATTGGTAAACCTTTATGCAGCTCTGTGACCTTATGTTTTTACTGACAAAAATTCTTCTGTCTAAACATCTGAGGGGGATCTAAATCCTAGGGTTCACCCTCTTCTAGCAAGTGCTAAATTCAGTAAAAGTGCAGGACACGTGTCCTACTACAACAGACAAGTAGTGCAAGGACCTTTTAAAGGATGATTATTTAATAAACCCCTTAAAACTTTTCCGAGCTTATTTCAGTACTTGAGAGGCACCTGGGAATCTGCAGCGAATACACAGGGGTTTCACTTCGGGCTTTGTTTACAGCAACCCCATTAAGTAATGGTTGGCTTTAACCACTATGAGCTTTAGGGAGCCCAGAGATTAAATGAAAATTTTTTCACAAAATCTATAGATGCACTAAAGCTTTTTTAAAAATTAAAAAAAAAAAAAAAACACCTACCTGATCTGTGGAAGGAAACCAAGCACACAAAATGGCTCTGAAACCAAGTTACTTTGTGTGTGTCTGTGTATGTATGCACACACCCGACAGATAGATGATAGATAGATAGATAGATAGATAGATAGATAGATAGATAGATAGATAGATAGATACAGAGAGAGATGAGTGTGGCACAACTTGATTGTAAACTTGGGATGTCTGTTATTTCAACGAACCTATAGTTCTTTAGAATACTTCTTTCCTAGTCCTGCATTTATGCAATATTAAATGATTCCTCCAGAACAATCTATTTTATTTGTTCAAATGGTACTGTCAGCTATTAAACTACTCATGACTTTTGCATCTTTCTCATAGCATCACGTCACTCAGCACTATGTTTTAATAGAAGGAAGCTAACACCATCTGCTTCCTAATTAATGAACAGTTACACATGAGAGTGGACCCCATACAATCTCACCCTTATGTGTGTGCGTAGGGAAAGCAGAAGAAAATTAAGCTTTGAGATAAAGCCAAAAATAAGGTAAGTCTTAAAAATGCTAATTAAAAAACTGTCATTTGTCTTCTAAAATTCAGATAGTGATGATGGGAGCAAAACTCTGTAAACATACTGAAATCCACTGAATTGTACTATTTTAGAGTAAATTTTATGTTATGGTATGTGAATTATTTCTCAATAAGCTTGTGTTTAAAAATAAAAATAGACCGGGCTAGGAATTCTTCTGTCTTTATTCATCTTTGTAAACTCAGCATCTAGAGGAGTGCCAGTCAGTAGATACGCAATTTTTTTTGAAAAGCTGTCATTTGTATAACACATCATGTTTTTTGAAGAACTTTCATTGACATTATTATTATTAATTTGGGGGGGGGGGGAGCTACTGTCATCCAACGAGCCACAGAATTTTACTATACTATAACAGTTAAAGACAAATCAGCCACACTAAAACTGCTGTTCTGTCCAATTTAGTTCAATCTCCCAAAGTTAAAAAGATTACATTTAATAGCTAAGTCAGAAAACACCTTATACTGACAACTAAAAGTGAATTTTTTAAATGTAACAATTAATTTGAAACATTTGTTTTGATTGATTTGTTGAGATTTCTTCCACTTTAAAGCTGTAATTTCATAAACATCTAATGACCAACTTAATGAAATGATGGGGAATGTATCCTTCGTGTTGAGACAGGAAAAGGTATGGTGACCACTTGTATATCGAAGATACAAAAGAGACAATTTGAAACTAATCTAATGAGATTATGAAGCCAAAGATCAGGGTCAATGTCATAAGGTGAGTTTGCTGAGCTTAATATAACATAAATGGTAAAGAAAAGGAATCTTCACAGCAATAGCCAATACTGAAGGGATATTATTCAAGGAAAAGTCTTGCGATAAATAACTCAAAGCTCAAAGATGATCGCTTATAAATTTTCAGCCTTAAAAAGAATGCAGCACACATCTACAACATGGGCAGGGAGGGAACTAGCCAAGATATTTTGTCCTGTGCAATAAGCAAGCCGAACAATAGTTACAAAGTATAATCCCATGGCATGTTTTTAAAATGAGATCTCAAACTTTAAAAACCTGACATTTAAAAATGGATTTTTAAAAACTGATAGCTAGTGGTTGCCTCTGAGGGGTGGCAAGAATGAAGGAAGTTTACTTTCACTTTACTCCCTTCTATATTGCTGCTTTTTTTTTTTTTAATACTGCCTTTTTTAAATTCAAGAGTACCATGCCCCAAAACCTTAAGTTACCATCACACCTTGACTTAACTAAAGAGGAACCTGAAAAGGCTTAAACCAACTTCCTCAAAGACCCACAGATGAAGAGATACACATTAGGAAGTATATTAGGCAGGAGAGAATACAGAATAGACCAGTAAGATCAGACTAGACGGAGAGCAAAATGGGAAGGAAACTGCTGAGAAGAGACAAGCGAACCATTTGTCAAGTGGGAAGGAAGCAGCGGTGAAAAAAAAGACAAAAGGAACCAAGCAACCAAAGACAACTTAGAAGTGAAAGAGACTCATTAGAGTCGAACTTTAAATGACAGGATGATGGGAAAGGAAGAGAAATAAATATGGTAAAACACTGATCAAAAGCCGTGAGAACCTTGAGTTGCTGTAATTGACAATGCTACCCTTGACATCATTTTAGTCAATGGTATGCTCTCCTTAATCACATATACTGTAAGTACAAGACCCAGTAAACACTAACAGTGTAACTGGAGCAACACTTCACAAAGGGTCAAACAGGACTGCCCCGTTGTGTTCTCAGGCTGCTAGGCCACTTGGTTGCTGTATTCAACAATGAGACATGTTTTGTCAGAGCTTAAGGAAAGCCATGGGGCAATCAAACACTATTGTTCCCTCTTACCTGCGCCTAGATACCGACCCACATGCCAGCATCAGTGGTTCACAATTTATTTATTCTCTTTTGAGGGACAAATTTAAGTTTCCCTGGAGGCAAACTTAGACAGGGTGGTGAACCTTACTGGTTACCAACAGCCTCTCCAAACATGTACCCAGTCTTTGAAAAATCATGTGGTAAAATATGTATAACTGTGGCCGCCTATGGAACCCACACTTTGCAGAAGAGCCCAGAACTCATCGTACAGGAAAAGGGTCAAACTCAGAAATAAGTCTTCAGCTGAAACAGCATAAGTTTCAAAACTTTCTTTAAAGATCAGTTTATTGTTTTTTGGGGTTGTTTTTTGTGTTTTTTTTTTTTAAAGAGAGGAAGGGAAGAGAGAAATATTGATGGGCTGAATCCTGCCTACCCCACAATGGGACGGAGCCCTGACTAGGAATCAAATCAGCAACCTCTCAGTGCAAGGAACCACAGTGCCCAACCAACTGAGCCACTGGCCAGGGCTCGATATAAAAAATTGTTTTAAAAAAATTACAAATGCACTCTGGCCAGTGTGGCTGTTGGTTGGAATGTGGTCCCATACACCAAAAGGTAGTGGGTTTGATCCCTGGCCTGGGCGCATGTGGGAGACAACCAATGGATGTTTCTCACATCAATGTTTCTCCCTCACATCAATGTTCCTCTCTATATATCTATCTCTATCTCCTTCCCTCTCTAAAATTTTTATGTTTTAAATCACAACTCCAAGTCTGTAAGTTTTAGATAGGATACCTATCTAATAAAAAGAGTAATATGCAAATTGACCATCATTCCAACACAAGATGGCTGTCCCCATGTAGTCAAAGATGGCTGCCCCCATGTGGACACAAGATGGCTGACACAAGATGGCCGCCACAAGATGGCCAGCAGGGGAGGGCAGTTGGGAGGGACCAGACCTGCAAGGGAGGGCAGTTGGGGGTGATCAAGCCTGCAGGGGAGGGCAGTTAGGGGTGACCAGGCCGGTAGAGGAGGGAAGTTGGGGGCAACCGGGCCTGCAGGGAAGAGCAGTTGGGGGGGACCCAGGCATGCAGGAGAGAGCAGTTGAGGGGACCAGGCCTGCAGGGGAGGGCAGTTAGGGGTGACAAGGCCTGCAGGGGAGCAGTTAGGCATCAATCAGGCTGGCAGGGGAGTGGTTAGGGGGTGATCAGGCTGGCAGGCAGAAGCAGTTAGGGGGAATCAGGAAGGCAGGCAGGCGAGCAGTTGGGAGCCAGCAGTCCTGGATTGTGAGAGGGATGTCCGACTGCCCATTTAGGCCCAATCCTACTGGGATCGGGCCTAAACGGGCAGTCAGACATCCCTCGAGGGTCCCAGGTTGGAGAGGGTGCAGGCTGGGCTGAGGGACACACACCCTGTACACAAATTTCATGCACCAGGCCTCTAGTAATACTACGTCCTCCCATTTTGGTAGTGCAAAGAAATACTGGGCCTCCAGTTCTAGATTAAGAGTGATTCCAGTGGATAAGAAAGTTGTAATGGTTGAAGAGATGGTATTTATTTGCTCTTAAAATATATATATTATATATGTATATATATGTATACTAGTAGCCCTGTGCACAAATCCGTGTGCCAGTAGCTCGCCTGCCGCCCTCCAGTAGCTCTCCGCCTCCTGTAGCTCCCTCCACCCCCGCCCCGCTCTCATAGCTTGCTGCCCTGCCCCCTCCTGTAGGCTCTCCACACCCGCTTGTAGCTCACTGCCCCACCCTCCTGCTGGTCCGTGATCACGTCATTACGCGGTCAGTCGTTATGCTTCATGGCGTAACGACCATTTGCATATTACATCTTTATTATATAGATTTTTATTGAAGGCAAAGTAGATATAGAAACATCAATGATAAAAGAGAATCACTGATCGGCTGCCTCCTGCACACCCCCCAACCCGGGCATGTGCCCTTGACTGGATTCGAGCCCGGGACCCTTCAGTCTGCAGGCCAACACTCTATCCACTAAGCCAAACCAGCAAGGATACTTTTTTTTTTTATTCTTTACCAGAGGATGCTTGTGTTTTTTAAATATACTTTTTATTGATTTTTTTACAGAGAAGAAGGGAGAGGGATAGAGTTAGAAACATCAATGAGAAACATCGATCAGCTGCCTCCTGCACACCCCCTACTAGGGATGTGACCGAAGCCAAGGTACATGCCCTTGACCGGAGTTGAACCTGGGACCCTTGAGTCCGCAGGCCGATGCTCTATCCACTGAGCCAAACCGGTTAGGACGGATGTTTTTATTGAGAGAGAAACATGGATTGGTTGTCTCCCATACATGTCCCGACTGGGGACTGAACCCACCTAGGTATGTGCCCTGACTGGAATTGAACCCAAAACCTTTCGGTGTACAGGAAGATGCTCCAACCAACTGAGCCACCTGACCAGGGTAGTATTTATTTGTTTTTAAGGGATCACTTAGGAAATGTAACTATCGTGAATCAGATGAAAAGAGCACTGTAATTAGTTAATTTGGAGTTTATTTCTGCTTTTATCTTTACAACTGAATAGAAAGTCACTTCTAATTTCATTTATCCCTTTGCAATACTAGGGTGAAATCTCACTTATACTTTCCAGGGATGCTGTGAAGCAAGCGTATGAAAATATCAGTCTATGTATACCACGTATTTTCTTGAATTGGGGACTTGCACATTATAGAAATGTGAACTCTATCTGTCCCAGGACCTGCACAACAAATTAAACTGAGGGTAGAACATGATTTCTGAAGGCTTTCTTTTAAGCCACGGTCATGAAACTGGACCATACTCCTTACTGTGAAGCTGTGCTCCCATTATTAAGACTGACAAAAATGTTAAGAAAGGGGGTATGGTAGTACACATCTGGTCTAACCTCAAGAAGTTCCTTAAGCTCTCTGACCTTTCCATTTCTCTTTATAAAATAAGGATAAATCCCTACTCTTTGGGATAATATCTGTAACAAAGCACCAACACAAGGACTGGCGACCCTAACCTTTAAATGCCCTAAATTGATTACACATAATCTTGTCTTCCAGGAATGCTCTTCCTGTGTTCACCTGTCTCAGTTAGCATCCATATTGTCACACAAAAACTATGAACTCTTATATTACAACTGGACTCTCCCTTAGCATCCTGGGCATGGCCCCCCCCATATCCACTGTGTATGAAGTCCTTACAGATTCTGCTTCTTCACTTCTCTGGTTTCATGCCCCTCCCACCCCTGTTTGTCCCTCATCATGGTGCTTGAACTGTCAGAGCCTCATAACTAATTTCCCTGCATTCTTCAAACAGGTGGTATCTTACTCAAGTTCAAATATTAATCATCTCTTCCAAGGTACTAAACACTGGCTTCAAGATAATATCTAAAATCCTTGGCAAGAAATTCAAAGCTTTGCAGGATCTGGTCCTGCCTTCCAGCTGCTCCCAATTTG
Source organism: Eptesicus fuscus (assembly GCF_027574615.1). Classification (NCBI taxonomy): domain Eukaryota; kingdom Metazoa; phylum Chordata; class Mammalia; order Chiroptera; family Vespertilionidae; genus Eptesicus; species Eptesicus fuscus. The sequence continues at coordinate 70,443,466 of NC_072479.1, read as the reverse complement.
GAATTCTGATATTCCAGGAGTGTCAAACCAACTTTACTAACTAGCCACACATCTCAGGCTGTTCTTTCTGTTTGAGATAGTTTCTCCTCCATCCCCTTAACCTGGGAAAAAAAATATTTTTGGGGGGGGGTGTGGGGAGGGGAGGCTTCTTTAAGAATTATTTCTTTTTACAAAATCTTTCCAGTCCTTTATTAGAATACTTAACACACAGGATTTCACATATTTATTTACTGTATTATCTCCTCTACTCAGTGATTAACTGTTGCAGGGCAGGAACTAAGTCTTACGGTGCTGACTATACACAGCACACAGAAACAAGTGAAACTTACTAACTGACCTTGGAATGGTGGAGCCAAAATGGATCTGAACAGTGTATTTAAGGGCATGAATAAGAAAATGTGTCCACAATAAAGAAGTGTATTAAGGGCGATGTTCTTTTCGGTTGTACATTTGAAACCTGTATGGTTTTAAGAACCAATGTCAACCCAATAAATTCAATTAAAATTTAAAAAGATGTGTATTTAAAAACGGATGTCTTTTTTTAAAATACACTTTTATTTATTTTAGAGGAAGGAAAAGGGAGGGAGAGAGAGATAGAAACATCAATGATAAGTCATTGATCCTCTGCCTCCTGCACACCCCCTCCTGGGATCAAGCCCACAACCCAGGCATGTGCCCTGACCGGGAATCAAACTGTGACCTCCTGATTCATAGGTCGATGCTCAAGCACTGAGCCACGCCGGCTGGACTAAAAACGGATGTTTTGAATGGAGTCATTTTTAACGTTTAGTCTATAGATTTTTTTGGTAAGAAAAAATTGTTTTGAGGCTTACAGACTTCCAGAAAATGTAAACCAAATCAATTACTTTAATTACAGAAGATTAACAGTAAAGAATTCAATGCTTTCCTAACAATTGGTAGAAAAGTTATTTCTTGCTTATTTCAAGTAAGCATATGGGGAGGAAGAGGAGGCTAGGAAAATAATATGGGAGAAATTAATCTCAAAATGAGAGCTATCTAAACTCAGCATACGTTAGCATCAACCAAATTAAAATAACATTAAGCCAGATCAAACTTATAATAGGTGGAAACAACTAAATACAAGCTAGCAGTAAGTTGTTTTAGTTCAATGGAAACTTAGGTCTTGAATATGTAACAGTAAATTGTGCCTGTGACTCCTGTATTTCTAGTGCAAAAAGGAAATCTCCCTCCCTTCTTTTGGACGAGGTGCACTTCCAGATGATTTCCATAATACAGAAAACCTTCGCTGCTGATTCAATTAGAGGAGAAACTGGAGAATCAAAGAAAATATTTTCAATTTATAACCCTGAGTCAAAACTAAGTGTGGGAATTCCAGGACACTCTTGTGAACAAGAGAAAGCAGGAAGAAGTAAAACAGTTGAATCAGAACTTCATAAGGAACCAGGAGCTGGAGGTAGTGTCTTCCCAGAATCAGTTCCTGAAGGTGGGGGAGGGGGCCAAAGACTCATTCTTTCCACTCATCATTTACTGAGTATTTCCTCAGTTTGGTCTTCTGTAAAATGTCTACTTCCCGAAGTTGTGAGAATAGCAACAGCCAATATTTACCAAGCACCTTCCTTGCTTAATGATTTACAACCCCATGAACCCCATCACTGCTACTTTGCAGACGAGATTACTAGACCACAATGGGACTTATTTAGGATGACCAGGGCTTTGAAATTTAGGAATTTTAACCCCCGAGACTTCTAAACAACTAACCGAGTGCCTCAACAAATGTGCTCCCTTCCTTCTCAACCAATTATATTCCTAGCTTCTATTAAGGAAAAAAGGAAATGCCCTATTTTGAAAGCAACCTACTGTGTGCCTGGCATGGTGAATTAATGTCCTCATAACAGTTTAGAAAGTTGGTTTATACTTCAAATAAAAGCAAGCTTTCCCCAGTGAAAAATTTATTTTACATAGAAAATCATTCTCAAATGGCTTTCCTGACATAAATCTTCCTGAGTTTGAGCCCCATGAGCCAGGTTTTCCCAGGGTGCGATTCCCACTCTGGGGAAAAAGTGACTGACTATCCAGGGTCCAGATCTACAGAATTGAGAATACTGAGCAACAGCAGCTTTGAGGTTCTAGAATAAGCCACCAATTAAACTTTTCATCTCCAACCTCCCGCAAAAGTAACGAAAAAAGGGAAGGCAGCAGAGACCTTGTCTGTGTGTCTTGCCCACTCAGCTCATTCACCTTGATAAACCAAATCTCTGTTGCACATATCCCTGATATTGAAAATATCTGCAACTTAATAGTTTTATTAAGGTCTATATATTGTATTTGAAACGTCTCAGGATATTGAAATCCTCGCCGGAACTTGACTATAAAATACTAACTAAGAAAAAACAAACAAAGTATCTCAGTGTATTTGCAAAGTCCTTCATATGCATTTTAAACACATGACCCCGAGAAATGACTGCCCAAAGGAAGCCATAAAGTTATTAAATCCAAAGCTTTTCATTTTCTTCACATGCTCTTTGTATTCCCTTCAGAAGTTTACTGTTACTGATACTGTTTGCCTTTGGGTATCTGCAATTTGGTGAACCAAAACTTGGGGGAGAAATGTGATTATTTAATAACAAAACAATGAAAAGCAGAAAAAGGATTTCATTTGTACAGGTGTGGGGGCGTGGCCTCTGAGGATATTCTCTTTTCCCGTGATGATTACTTTTGGATTCTAACCCTCACACGTGATCTAAAATGCAGGCAAAAATCAGCAAAGAAGCAACAGATACGGCGGCTGCTTATTGGATGTCTAGACGGCAGGCAAACCCCAAATACCAAAGAAGCATCCATGTGTCAAACCAGCATAATTTTTGAGCTATGCCTGGGGTCACATACCAAAAAAAAAGAAAAGGAAAGAAAATCTAAGAGGGGTAACCAGAAGGTCAACCACAATTCCCAGGAACTGGGAAGAGGCCAGCAGGGATAGCACAGCTAGCCATAGTCATTCCCTGCAGCTTCCTCCCCAGCCCCCACATAAAATCTCCAAGGCCCAACTCCCTGTGTGCAGGCTTCTTCAAGGTCATCCTGAGATAACACAGCGAACAATCGCCAGACATTGAGCCAAGCGTACCTTTAGGGCCAAGAATTATATCCCCCTTTCCCCAAATCACTATATGAATACTTCAAATGCCACCACCAGGCTTTCTCCAACTTCACCAGAAACAAACTCCCATGCTTTAATTATTTAGGCTGAGCAATTAATAAACGTGTTCGGTTTTGCAACATACATTATTAAAAGGCTTCTCAAGTCTGGAGAACTGCAGTTCAAAAACAGGTGCTTACTGACAAGGTCAAATCCTCTTTTTTTTTTTTTTAACTATTCAAAGAAAAAGGGGAGAAAAAAGTTTTATTAACCTTCTTTTTTACGACAAGGTGAGGAGTTGGGGGGAAAGGATCTCGGGGGTAAACCTGTCTCCCCACAGGGACCATGCTTGGCTAAACAGTAATTCTTAAGTCTAGCAATCGGACGTTAGAGGAAGAAAATAAAAAAACAAAGAAATCGACGAGGGTCCTAGTTACCAGGACAAACTCTGCAGCGTCCTGCACCACCCAGAGAAACCACCACCACCATCCCAACCCAAACAAGCCTCGCCCCTCCCACACGCAAACACAAAAGAAGAGAGCAGCACGCACCCGGAGCCCCGGAACTTCCCCTCGGTGTTTTGTTTTTTTTTTTTTTTTTTTGCGTGTCGTCGGGGCTTGGGTCCCCGGAACGTGCGGGCCGGGGCTCAGCTGCTGGGAATGGGGGTGCTGGCCACACTCGCCGGTTTCCCAGAAAGCAGCCAATTGTCTCCCCTGCCCCCCCCCCCCCCACACACACACACACACACGGCAATCGGGTCCCCCACGGCCCTCGTGTGTCCCCAAACTGCGCCTCCCCCTTGGGCACGCGGTGACCCCCCCAAGAAAGAGGCACCGAGGTAGCCAAGAGCAAAGCTCCCCCACTGGATCTGTCGGTAAAAAAAACAGCTCGGGTCGGGAAGAAAGTTGCACGGGCGAGCTGCTGGCCGGGGCGAGGGCAGCCGGGGGGACACGGCGTCCCTCCTCCCTCACCTGCGCCGGAACAACGGGCCCCTCGCCGCCGGCGCCCGCCCGCCCGCCCAGCCCGGCCCGGCGCCTCCCGCAGGCCGCGCCTCCCTCCCGCACGCCGAGCTGCTGGGGCTTGTTCCTCCTCATGGCTTTGCCCTGACGTAATTCAAACATGGCAACAGTTCGACTTCAAAGGCGAAGCCCCAGACCTCCCAGACGCAGGCTCCAGGCCGCGGGTAACGGAGCGAGAACTCGGGGCCACGCTCTCCCCGGCCCCTTGGCCGTCGCCGCACCGGGACCCCGAGATGCCGCCTCCCTCGGCCGCCGCCCGGAGCGCGGAAGCCCGCCGCCTCCCCGCGCACCAGCATGGCACCTCACCCGAGTAGCGCCGCCAAAGTTTCCCCGCGAGGGGCACAGGGACAAAAGCCCCTCCCGAAAGTCGCCCGAACTTCAGGGGGGGGTCCCGGCCCGGACGGCCCTCCGCCCGCAGCCGCCCCGAGCGCCGGCGGGGCCCGCATGGGCAACACGCAGCTCTTTGTTTTCCGTCCAGCCCGGCGCTGCCTACGTGCAGCATCGGGATGTCGGATGGTTTCCCTGGGGCGAGACCCTTGGCGATCACCCCGGGGGAGGCTCGGCACCCCGCGCCCCGCGAGTCCGGAGCCCTCGTCCTCCCGACCTCCCCTCGGCTGCAGGCCCGTTTCGTCCCCAAGTTTTGCCCGGTCCTGGAGGAGAAACGCCCGGGTCCCCCGCCCCGCACCGGCCGAGAGTTGGTGACTTTCACTCTGCTTTTTAAACTGGCAAGACGCCATCATCAGCAAATCACATTGTCCTGCCGGGCGGCCGGACGCCACAGCGCCCGCATCTCCCTGCTGACCCGCAGCCGGACACTCCGACGAAAACCAGGTCGCAGCTCCAAGCACGTGGTCTGTCATGTTCGGCACAAAAAAAAAAAAAAAAAAAAAAAAAAAAAAGCAGTGCCCCGCGGACTGCTCTCACCCCTTGGGCGCCGACCACGCCGCTGCCTCCATCCCCAGGTCAGTGGGCGCGCACTGGCCATCTTAAGCCCCACACACGCGCCGGCCCTAGAAAAAAGCCCTCGCCGCGGCGCCCACCGCTACGCTACAGGTGAATACATGGCGAACGAAACTTGGGGCTCCCCAGACACCTCGGGCGCAGGCAGCGCTGCTTTGGGCGCGGTCCGGAGGCGACGAGGCGCGGGGGAGCCCGGGCTGCTGCCGAGCGGCCGCGTGTTGCTCTCATTGTCGCATCCCGTGTCCCTCCGGAGTTCGCCAAACAACGCCCCGCCGCGTGCACTTGGCAACCCCGGCACCGACCCAAAGGCCGATTTAAACCCCCCCTCCTGCCCCGCCAGCTCGCGAGCACACGCGGCAACTTAAGTTTTCCAGCCGAGGGGCGTCTACGGTCCACCTTCCTCAAAACACGCGCAAGGGGGGGGGGCTGCCATGGACTAAGCCACGAGGTCCAGCCGCGGAGCCCGACCACTCCCGGGCGCGCGCCCACACCGTGCACCGACCCGGGGGCCCCCTCCGCAATGGCCAGCGAGTCGTTTTTCCTCTCGGGCCTTTCACAGCCCCTGGGCTCCTCCGCGCCCGAGAACGCTGCGGCTGACAAAAAGAAAAAAAAAGTCATTGTCACCTTTAACGCGGATGCCCCAACTCCAGCGAATTCCGCACTCGTTCCCAGGCTCCACTCCACTTCCCCCACCGCAAGACTTTCGGTTTGCCTGCCGTCCCCTCCCCAAGGAGGAGAGACACACTTAAACGTGCGCGTACAAAAGAATCTGGGGTCTGGGGGGATCACGAAAACAGCGCTCCCCGCAATGCCATCTCCAAGACAAAACTTCCTGCGTGTGTGCGTGCGTGTTTGTGTGTGTGTATATGGAAGGACTGGGGGAGGTGGGGGAGATGAAATGAGAGGAGGGGGGGAAAAAAAGAAGCCACTCTGAAATCAAAGCCTAGGGAGAGTTTTGCACCAGAGGAATGGTTAAGAGTCACTCACCTCCCCAAAAGAGCCGTTCCACGCGCAGTAACGTCCCCGAGGTGCGGAGTGCACGCCAGGCCAACACCCCCCCGCGCCTACCGCTCCCTCCTCCTCCTCAACTGCCTTGTCTAGAAAGATTGTCTCCTGCAGTTCTGCAGTTGCTACCGCTGGCCGGGAAGGTGTAGATTCCGCTTTCCCTCTGCGCACGCGCGACTCCCGGTACAAAATTCTACTGAATCGAGCTCATTTGCATGCGGGCGCGCGCGCGTCGAGGGCGGTGAGGCGAGGAGGCCCGGCGGCCGCGCGCGCTCCCGGCGCCTCTATTGTCCTTTTAAGGGGAGAAGCGCCGCGGCGCGGGAAACGCGGCGGCCGGAGGCACACAGGGGCGGGGACTGCTTACTACAGGTGACGTCACATAAACAAACGCCTCCTGGGTGGAGGCGGCGGCGAAGGGGGCGTGGCGGGGTGGGAAAGGCGGAAAGGTTAGCCACCCGGGGCGGACGCTAGCCTGCGGGACGTGCTTGCCACCCTGAAGTTCTCAGGTAGCGCGCGGAGGTATTTCGCGTTGAAAAAAAAATCGTTCTGAAAGCTGTTTTGCAAAATGTTCACACCTGTGCCCCGTTTCTAGCCTGAGGTGGTCTTGCAAGCACCCAGACTGCATTTATAGGTCTCCTACGTTTCCTAAATTTTGTTGGACGTTAGATTTTTGAAGCTTTTTTTTTTTTTTTTTAGTCCTCTGGAGTCAGCAGAGGTTTATTTTTCGTGCAGTTTTAATGAGTCGTTTAATAAAGCCCCATTTGATAGTCTGTCCATTCACTAACTCCCACCTGCCCTCCTCCAACAGTAACCCAACCCAGAAGGATCCAGTTTTTTATCTCCACTTCGGCCTTCAGATGTCAAGCCTGTCCGAGTTCAAGGGTTGTTAATTTCCGTGGGACCAGTGTCACTTTCCTGAAAGACTCGTCAGTGGAAAGCCAGTAACCGAGGGCTGTGCACTCCTCCCCCAGCTGCTTGCAAAGGGTGTGTCACTCATCCAGAAGTAATACCCCTAACTGGTGGTCTTGGGAATTGGAAAAGTAGCCAGTGGAGTGCAGACTTTCCCTTATGGAACAGATAAATAAACCAGCAATCTAAACGCGTCTTGCCCCTGGGAGGGGAAAAAATAAAAAATAAAAATAAAAATGGAAGTAACTCTTCTCAGATTGGTAAGCGAAAAATGAAAAATAGAATTATTGTGAAATACCTTTATTCTGAGAACACAACGCCAACAGGCTGAGGAGCTGGTTTAGTGATAAATGGAGGGTGGGGAGAGAGGAAGGACGATTTGCCCAGAAACTTGATATTGGTCCCAAGCTACGAAAGTGTGCACATCAACCGTAAAACTTAATCATCTGCTGACAAGTTCCACTGCTTTCACTGTAGTGTCAACAATATGGATTTAAATAGACACTTCTGAAAACGCTACTTTAATTCAGCAGCCAATCCCTCGTATATACAACACAAACCCACTTCTGAAACCTTCAGTTAATGCTTCTTTTCTTTGGGTTCTGTAACATGCCACTTCTATAACTGTATGTGAAAACTCTATGTTTAATACCTGCAAAGGAGAAAGAAAACCGGACACCTCTCACTAAAATACCAGCTCCCGAAGGGCAAAAATTTTATATTGTATTCCTTTTTGTGTATTCCAGTGCCTAACAGAGTGCACCTCAAATAATAAACTCTAAGTAATTGCTTGCAAAATAAATAATTCAATGGACATTTTCAAATATATTATAGATTTATCTCAGTTCAAAACAACTTTAGTTTAGAATGTTTGCACTTACCCTAAAGTGAGTTTGGAAGTTACAGTGATCACCTCGATTGATATGAACCCTGTCCTTATAATAAATAGAACAGAACAGGCTTCATAACGTTCTGGGCTTTCGTTGGGGGCAAACTGGCCCCTGAGCATAAACTCCTAATTTCTTTTTGAAGAGAATTTTTTAAAGTTTCCTGGATTGTCTCAAGTATTTATTTGGTTTATGACAGATCCTCCAAAAGTAGTTTGAAATTAGTATATACAGTATTTTTGAAAGTATGAAAACTGCAAGTATTATAATTTTTTAAAACTTCAATTATTGCTTACAGGATATGCCTAGATATTTTATGTAAATTTAAAAATATACATTTATATAAATATTAAAATGTACCTCGAATGCCTTTTCTCTTTAAAGTTTATGTAGAGAATATATATATATTGTAATCCAGGGATGGAATAGGTTCAAATGTGCAAGCAATTACAGTATTTAGAATATAGCGTTCAGGTAAGAAAGTACTTGGAGGCTACTGAGCAACACATCACACAGCAAGACTTCCTCTGCTCTCCAAGTAGAGGTCAAGAAGTAATCTGGATAATTTTGTAGGAAAGGTAGCAACAAAATCCCTGAAGAGAAATTTGAGTTCCTTAGCCTTTTTTTTTTTTTTAAACCACCTGTTATTTTCTTAACATCCAGGTGCATTCCAAAGTTTCTTTTGTTCATTTTGTTGCTTGATCACATTGTTATGGCTGGCTCTACCCAGGGCCAATAGCTCATTTGTAGGCTACTTTAAAATAGTTACCTAAATAGCCCAAGTGAATTTTTCATTAGAAAGAAGGGAAGGAAATAAGAGAGGGAGAGAGGGAGTGAGGGAAAGAAAGAGGAAGGAATTTATAATATAAATTTGGATTATAGGAGATTGAATTACATCATGTTAGAAAAATATTTGAGTCTTTTTAGTGATTACAGTTTAACTCATACTGAGTTCTCAAAAATATTGAAATTGAAAATATAGTAAAAATTGAAATTGAAAATCAGTTGCCAGATATTCTGGCTAAGCCAATTACTTTGCTTATAACATGTCATCCCTGCTATGGAATTATCCCTAATGCTTGAATGTTTTCATTCATTTAACAAGTATTTAATGATCATAACTATGTGCCAGATAGGAAAACCATTTCAGAAGTGGAGAGGCTCAAGTCCCCCGCCCCCTTCTAATTTATTTCTATATAATTTTATTTTATTTGCTACTTTTTCTTCTTGCAGCATTTGTTGCCTTCTTTTGAGACGTGTTGACAGCAACTTTACAATATAATATAATATTTTTGAAACGAAGGATAAATTATATATAAAGGACTGAAAAGGACAATTCTTGCTTTGTAATGAATGTTATTACCAGCAATTTAGTAATGTTGATAATGACAACTCAAACTAATGGTTGTTTTTTAAATGAAGGCTGATACCCTCATCAGAGACTGGTACCAACCACATCAAAACATTTTTTGCTGAGCCCAGGAAAGAGCTGATTATTATTATTAAACATTGGGTTTGGTTTCTTAGCAGGTAATAGCTATAAGAGTAAACCTTTTGGACCAAAACAAGCACAGTATTTTGTTACTTATTTGTTTAAAACCCTTTGAAGTTCACCTAGCAAGTGGTCAGAGCAAGTGAGATCATTTTAAACTATAAGTTATAGAATTGGTTATGTGATCTATGCAATCCTCCAACAACCGTTAACAGCTGCCAGAAAACGGTATCTATTACTTAATCAAAATTATATTTTCAAATTTTTGAACTTAAAGACCTAAAGAGCCATCACACATTTATTCTTAGAAAAAGTAACCTCTGAATTTTTTAGAAATTTTAAGTCTTTTATTACTATCTTATGACATTTGAATAGCATATTTAGAAAAAATAAAATTACTGATAACAAAAGTAATTTTATTTTAGGAAGGACCTTGACAAACTAAACTGATATCACAGGAGAGTAAATCAGAATGATGAAAGAAGTTGGAAACCACAATATAAAAGCAATAATTAAAGGAGGGCTGTGTTTTTTGATTGAGCAGGAGAGCAGTCTTTGACTATCTGAGGGACCATCATTAGAAGAACAAATGGGCTTTTTCTTTTTTATGCTAAGGAACCAAATTAGTCTTGAAAATCACAAGAAAGTAGATACTTGCTAAATATCAGGAAAACTAAAACTATGAATAGTCCAAGGATGATGGTTCGGGAGGCAACTTCCAATCACTAATGATGATATTCACAAAACTAAAACCAAGAATTGTATTTCAATGAATTGCATCATCTACAATATAAAGCTTGCTACCTCTAAACTCCTATTAAATTCTATGAATCTATGATTCCAGAGGCAAATGAATGGTACCAACAACAAATGCCTCAAGAGAGGGATTTATCACAGTGGCTGGAGAAGTTAGAAATGTTTTTGTAAAGAGGGTAGGATTTGAGCTTGGACATGAAATCATTCATTCATTCATTCAACAAATACTTAGTATGAACGAATTGCCAGGCTCTGATAATAAAATAATAAGAAATGCAGAAACAGTCTTTCACTAAATGTGCGAGGCAGGTAATCCAAATATCATTACAAACAGTGAGAAATAAAAGGGGAAAAAAAGGAATGTGAACCTAACCATGTATGGCCTTGGGGTCTGATCTAATCTGGAGGTAAGAGAAAGCACCTTTGAGGAAATGAAGTTGAATTATTGATTAGATGGAGATTTGGAGAGTGGAAAGAGTATTGAACCAGTGGCACCTTCAGAAACAAGTTCTTTGAGACAGCCAACTGCTTGGTCATGGGAAAGGACAGAACTAGAAGAACCCCTGTTCTAATATTCAAATCATTAGTGAAGACAAGTATGCCACAGCATCAACATGCTGGATTGCTATTTCTAAGAACCTTGGGTATAAAATACCCAGGAATCTAAAAGAATTTAATATTTGCTTACAGTTAACTTTTAAAACTTTTTAATATATACTTTTTTAAATTTGAATTCTTTACATGATTTTTTTAAAAAATAGAATGAATTATCACAGCTCAGATCAGCAAGTTATTTGTTTTGATGTGTCAGACGATATAACCATTAATAGTTTATCTAGATATATTGTTAATATAGCAGTGCTTTGGTGTTCCAGAAATGGAAATACAAAGTAAAGCAGATGAAATAGAGGTAATGAATGTACCATACTGTACTTGTGGCAATGGTTAGAAAAGATAATACTAACAGAGAATATAACATATTGCATGCTATCTTCCTAAGAGGCAAGGTTTAGTATATTAACATAATTTAAATTTCTTTGTAGGATTGAATTAAGAAACATATCCTCAGGTTCGCTGAAATTAGGGAGAGAAGGATGTTAGTACTCAATTTATTAACAACTAAAATGCTACTGTAATGGCAACAATATAATCTATACTTAAACTAATAATCTACAAAATAAGATTCTGTGGAAGAGAATAGAGGGCTCTAAGACTATTTCAGAAAAAAATGCATTCTTTAAAATTTTACCTTCCATCATTTTTTCAAATCGGAACAAGTGCCAGTTTTGTTAGAGTGAATTTCGTATATTAAATCATTATTTTTTGCCCAAATTCTTGATTTGGAGAACTGAAATATACCAAACATAAACATATTCCTGTTAACATTTATGATAATAGATGTAAGTAATATAATCAAAAGTGAATATTATTTTTAAAGAATGTTGTAATTAAAGGATAGAATTAAAAATGTATATAAATAATTTTTTAATCCTGGAGTGAGGGAACTCAAAAGACTTAAAAGATTAACAGATTTAACTACATAAAATTTAAAAATTCATACATAGGGAAAATTACCGCATAGCCAAAGAAAAAAAGTCAAATTGAAAAAAAAATTGCAAAATAAAGGGATAATTTCTTAATATGAGTAAAAATATGAAAAGTTAACTCATCTAAAAGTATGTAGATGGAAATAAGCATATAGAAAGATACTAAACTACGATTGCTTATTTATAAACTTTATAATAATTGTATTAGTAATTTTAATTTAAATAGAATCAACCACTACTTATCTATATTTGATTGTAAATAAATTTATTTGATAATATCCAGGTTTGATGACCACATAGGGAAAGAAAAACTCTCATACTCTATTTTGGGGAGTATAAATTATTTGTTTCATTAAGACACCAATTTAGCATTATCTATTGAAATGTAAAACTTTTTTTGTTTTGTTCCATTTCTGGGAATTTTCCCTAAGATACATTCACACAGGGCATACAGATATGTGTATAAGGCTCTTCATTCCAGCACTATTTATATTGGAAACAACCCAAATGCCCATCAATAGGGAACTGGTTAAATAAATGATGGAACATCCATAAAATGGAATTCTATACTGCTATTACAAAGAATGAGGTTGTGAATTGTACATTTGAAACCTGTATGGTTTTGTGAACCAATGTCACCCCAATAAATTCAGTTAAAAAAGAAAAACACAAAACGAATGAGATTGCTTTATGCATACTGACATAGGAGGATATTAACACCCTAATTAGTGGTTGAAAAGCAATTTCCTGAACAGAGGTTAGCCCTGGCTGGTTTGGTTCAGTGGATGGAGCATCAGCCTGTGGACTGAAGGGTCCCAAGGTTTGATTCCGGTCAGGGGCACATGCCTGGGTTGCGGGCTCGATCTCGGCGTGCAAGAAGCAGCCAATCAATGATTCTCTCTCATTATTGATGTTTCTATCTCGCTCTCCCTCTCCCTTCCTCTCTGAAATCAATGAAAGTGTATTTAAAAATATATATATATTTATAATATATATATATATATAAAATTTCATGTGAGGGGCAAAAAGGAATAAAAAAGAATATGTATATGTATATTTATATATATGGAATATACCTATTTACATATATGTATAAATACATATATATATATATAATGCATTTGTACATGCATCAAAAGTGATTGCAAGCCATATCCCAATATTAATCACCTTTACTTCTGATGATAAAAGTGAGAAAGAAACTGGGAGAAGTGATTTTTATTTTATATAATATTTTTCTCTGAACTTTAATGAGCATCAATTACCTTTATAATACAAAATATATTAAGGTAGAAAACAGCTATTAAAACACATGAAGTACATTAGGAATACAAGCAACATTACTAAAAGAAAAAGTGTCTGTATTAGTTTCACAAATGAATTACTGAAATTAGCTTCTTGAATTCAAGATCCATACGTGGATTGGCTTTAAAGCTTCCAAAACACTATGTATGGTACATGCATATAAATAACTATAAAACCATGTGGTCCTTAAAAGCTCTTCTTTCTTCTGCCCGGAATTCCCTCCCCCGCTCATCTCCCAATGTTTAAATCCTACCCATCCTTCAAGTCATCCTTCAAATGCCAGCTTAGGTTCAGACATAATTGTCATTTATTGATTGCCAGCTCTGGATCTAGGTAGCATCACTTGATGTGCTTCCACATTTTATCTCTCTTCATTGTTTAAAATCTTCAGAATAATCCGGTAACACAGAAGTGAGTCTTTCTCATTTACATATGAAAAAATGGGCCTTAGCAGTGATGAGGCTTATTTAATGTCATATGTGTCATAGTAAGTGGTGGAGGTGAGAGAGGGAAGCAGGTCCCTTGAGTCCAAATTCCAGATTCATTCCACTTGACTCCTCCAAGAGCTTCTCCCTGATTTCTCAAACAGGAAGTCATATTTTCCTCCTCTTCATTCTACTGACACTTTGTCAGTGCATCTTAAGGAGCACATCCATTTCTGCTTTTATTTAAGTTATTCATGTACAACCTTGTGTCTCTGTATGATAAGGAGACCTAAATCTAATAGCGTCAATCGTTGGAGGGCATGAAAATCACCCATGAATTTTTTCCCCAATTTTCTCTTATCGTGATAAAACACATAAAATGTATTATCTTAACCATTTTAAATGTACAATTCAGTGGTTTTAAATACATTTAGAAGGTTGTGCACCCATAACCACCATCCATCCCCATAACTATTTTCATATTTTTAAATTGAAACTTTATACCCATTAAACAACAAGCCCCATTCTCCCTCCCCCCAGCAACCACCCTTCTACTAGATGTCTCTATGACTTTAACTACTCTAAGTATATCATAAAAATGTAATGGCACAATATTTGTCATTTTGTGATTGGCTTTACTTTACTTAGCATATCCTTAAGGTTTATTCACATTGTAGCATATGTCAGAATTTTCTTCCTTTTTAAGGCTAAATAATATTCCATTATATCACATTTTGCTTCTTCATTCATCCATTGCTTTCACATTTTTGCAACTGTGAATAATGCTATTATGAACATAAGTGTACAAATATCTCTATAAGAGCCCCTTTTTTCTATTCTTTTGCATATATACCCAGAAGTAGAATTGCTTAATGATATGGTAATTATATTTTTAATTTTTTGAGGAACTACCATACTGTTTTTCACAGGAGCTATATCATTTTACATCCCTAGTAATAGTACACAGGGTTCCAATTTCTCTACATCCTCGCCGTTTTGTTTCTTTCTGTCTTTTTTATATTAACCATTCTAATGGGTGTGAGGTGGTTTCTCATTGTAGCTTTGAATTGCTTTTTGCTGAAGATTAGTGATGCTGAGCATCTTTTCATGTGCTTATTAGTATACTAGTGGCCTGGTGCACGAAATTTGTACACATTAAAAGGGAATTAATTAGAGGAAATATTTTAATATTGCTATTTGCCCTTTCTCTATAATAGAAGTGTCAGAGATGAAAGAAAATTAGTAAACTGTATATGAAAATCTTCCTCCTGTCAGAGTCTGGGGCATGCCAAGGGACCCAGAGTCAAGTCCCCACCCACCCACGCGTGCCTCAAAATCACGCGAGACCCAGACCTGGCCAGCCCCACCCCCATTGGGCGAGATCCAGACTCGGCCGGCCCCACCCCTGTCAAGCCCCGCCAGGCGGGGGGTGCAGCCTCAGGTCTCCTGTCAAGCCCCACCAGGTGGGGGGCGCAGTCTCAGGTCCCCCGGCACATGCCGGGCTGGGGGCATGGCCTGAGGTCCACCGGCCCGGCGCCAGGGTGGGGGGCACAGCCCAAGGTCCCTCGGCCTGGCACCGGGGCGCGGGGGTGTGGCCTCAGGTCCCCCAGCTTGGGACGGGGGGGCACAACCTGAGGTCCCCCATCACACCCTGCCAGGCGGGGGGGGCGCAGCCTCAGGTCCCAGTCAAGTCCCACTGGACGCGGGGCGCAGCCTCAGGTCCCCCGCCCCGGCCTGGTGCCATGCAGCCTCAGGTCCCTGCTGATCACTTGTTACAGGAACCCTGCCTCCATTGTGGGCGCAGCCATCTTGTATTATGGGAACCCCGCCTCCGCTGTGGGCATAGCCACCAGTGACGGCGTGAGGGTTAATTTGCATATTACCTCTTTATTATATAGGATTTGTATATCTTCATTGGAGAAATGTCTATTCAAGTCCTTTGCCCATTTTTGAATCAGGTTGTTTTTTTGTGGTTGAGTTTTAGGAGTTCTAAATATATTCTGGATATTAATCCCTTATCAGATAGGTAATTTGCAAATATTTTCTCCCATTTTTGGTTGCCTTTTTATTCTGTTGACTAGAAGCCTGATGCATAAAGATTTGTGCAAGAATGGGCCTTCCTTCCCCTGGCTGCCGGCACCGCCTTCGCTCTGGCCGGAGCCGCCTTTCCACCTTTGTTCCGGCCTGGAGCCGCCTTTCTGCCTTCCCATGCTGCCCAGAGGCCCAGAGCAGCTGGGGCAGTGCAGAATGCCTGTGTCATTGCCATGGTGATGATGCAAGCGCCCTGCCCCTGGCCGCTCAGCGCCTGTGTATGCAAATTAACCTGCCATCTTTGTTGGGTTAATTTGCATAGTCACTCCTGATTGGCTGGTGGGCATCGCAAAGGTACAGTCAATTTGCATCTTTCTCTTTTATTAGTGTAGATACTGTCTTTTGATGCAGAATATGTTTTAATTTTTACAAAGTCCAATTTGCCTATTTTTCTTTTGTTTCCTATGCCTTGGATGTTGCATCCATGATCATTGCTACACCCAATGTCATGAAGCTTTTGCCCTATGTTATCTTCTAAGAGGTTTACAGTTTTAGGTCTTAAATTTCAGTCTTTGATCCATTTTGAGTTAATTATTGTATACTAGTGGCCTGTTGCAGGAAGATTCCTGCAAGCGGCCGCTGCGGCCGTGTGCGTGCTGCTGCCGCCCGCCCCGCCCCACCCTGCCCACCGTGCTCTGCCGCGCCCGCCACCACCGTTGCGCCCGCCGCCACCGCACGCACCACTGCCACTGCCCGCTGCCACCACCGCCGCTGCCGCCGCCACCACCACTGCTGCCACCGCCCGCGCTTTCCCTCTGGTAGCCGCCTTGCTTTCTGCTTTCCCTCCCTCTTCCTTCTATGCTGTCTTCAGTCTTCACTCCTCCCTCCCTCCCTCAGCGTATGCAAATTAACCGCCACCTTTGTTGGGTTAATTTGCATACTCGCTCTGATTGGATGTGGGCGTAGCAAAGGTATGGTCAATTAGCATTTTTCTCTTTTATTAGTGTAGATGTTGTTAGATAAGAATCCAAAGTCATTCTTTTGTATATGGATATCCAGTTTTCCCAGTACCATTTGTGGCAAATATTATCCTTTCTCCATTGAATGGTCTTGGCACTCTTGTCAAAAATCACTTGGTCATATATGCCAGGGTTTATTTCTGGACTTTCAATTCTATTTCATCGGTCTATATGACTGTCTTAATACCTATACCACACTGTTTTGATTACAGTAGCTTTGTAGTAACTTTTGAAACCAGGAAGTGTAAGTCCTCCAGCTTTGTTCTTTTTCAAGAGTCTTTTGGCTATCAAGGATCCTTTATGATACCATATGAATTTTAGGATGAGTTTTTCTATTTCTGTAAGAAAAAGCATCATTGGGATTTTGATACAGATTGCACTGAAGGCCCTGGCGAGGTAGTTGAGTTGGTTACAGCATTGTCCCAATATGCCAAGGTTGCAGGTTTGATTCCCCAGTCAGGGCACATACAAGAATCAACCAATGAATGCATAAATAAGTGGAACAATGAATTGATCTCTCTCTCTCTCTCTCCCTCTTCCTCTCTCTTCCTCTCTCTCTGTCTCTCCCCCTTCCTCTCTCTCTCAAAAGCAATTTTAAAAAATAAATAGATTGCATTGAATTTGTAGATCACTTTGGGTAGTACTGACATCTTAATAATATTAAGTCTTCTAATTCATGAACATAAGACATATTTCCATTTATTTATATCTTCTTTAAATTTTTTCAGCAATATTTTACAGATTTTATTGTACAAGTCTTTCACTTCACCGGTTAAGTTAATGCCTAAGTATTTAATTCTTTTTGATATTATTATACATGGAATTATTTCATAATTTTTTTTCAGTCTGTTTATTATTAGTGTGTAGACATGCAACTGGTTTCTGTGGTTTGATTTTTTTATCCTGCTACTTTGCTGAATTTATTTATTAGTTCTAATAGTTCTTTTTGTGGAATCTTTAGGGTTTTCTACATATTATATCATACCATCTGTGATGAGATTCAGGACATACTACCCCAAAATATGACACCGTGGCATATTGAATATTTTAAGCTGGGGAAGGGACTTCAGGAGATCACACCAGGAATGTGGTTGAACAGGACTGATGATATATGCACCATAAAATGTGGTGTTTCTTACCAGAGGAAGTGCCTTTTAAGAGAGCCCATTTTTGTTACTATCTCTGCCTGTTAGCCTGATACTTTTACAATAACAACCACAAAAATTTGTGTGTGTATTTGTATGTGTGTATGGTTAGCTGATTCCTCACTTTTCTCAATCAATTTTTTATATTAACTATCAGCATAAGAATTTTGAACTATTGTTGGAATTAGTTGGAATTAGATTTGGCCTGAAATAGGCCACTTTTATTACATAGGGATGATAGAGCTGACCCAAAGTTAGTAGAGAATACACTTAAGTGGCTTTTAATAGAGTTTACAATAGTAACTATTAATATCCTTATGCACATAATCTGCTATGTGATAAGGATGCAAAATGTTATAAAATATACTTCCTTATCCTTAATGGGCTTCCAGCCCCATGAGGGAGACACAACAGTTACATAAAAAGTAAATACCCAAATACTCAAAATAAAGTTATACGAGGTCTGTATTAAATGAAATGTACTCACCACTGTTGCTATATGAGTTCAGATGGTCTGTGCCCTTCAGGAGCATATAAGGAAACCAGATAGGTAAATAGGTCATTTCAATATAGCATGATAAAATATGCAGAAGGTACCAAAGGAGCAAAAAGTTGGGTTATTTAGCAGCCTGATGTCCAGAGAAAGCTTGGAGAAAATGCTGCCTGAGTGGGTTTGGAAGGATGGCTATGAGGTGACAGGTGAACAAACATGGGCGGGGTTTGCCAAGCTCCAGGAACAGCATAAGCAAAAGCCCTTAAGTGTACGAGTAAAATAGCATGCCAGGTTGAAAAAGCATACAGACTATGACAGTGGCAAGTGCATGATTGAGATTTGGGGGGCATAAGTCTGGTCAGGTCATAGAAGCCAGTGAGTCATGCTAATTAATAGAGAGCTTGGACTTAGGCCAAAGGCGACGGGAATCACTAAAAGCATTTAAGCATGGGAGTGGCATGATTAAGTTCATCTTTGTAAGGATCTAATTCTAGGTGCAGTGTAGAGGATGGATTAAAAGGAAGTAAGACTGGAGGCAGGCTTATCACTTAACATTATAATGCTATCTAGTTTAGGCAAAATATCCTGAAGGACCGTAAAACTGGATAAGAATGAACAAGGAGAGGACAGATTTGGGAAATTTCAAGGAGAGAAGACAAGTGCTTAGTTACTGACTGAATGTACTAGTATAAGAAGGAGAGCACAAAGTCTAGGTAAGTCCCATGTTTCTAATTTGAATGGTGATCCCATGAACTGAGATTGAGAGAACTGGGAAATGAACAAGCTTAGAGAGGAAGATGATCAGATCTGAACTGAGGAAGGGAAGGAGAAAGAGCAGACGCTAGAGAGGGGTGAAAGATCAAGAAAGTTTGCTGTTTATATGTTCTGTTATGTTTTAGTGTGTGAAGAGCTTGATCATACTCATAGGCTGAGACCCAGGGTTGCATTTATTGTAGGCACTCAATAAATATTTGTTGAGAGAATGGAAACAGTGAATTGAGAGGAAGCAATTGGAATAAAGAGAGCATGTCTGATAGAGTAAGGTCTTGGGGAAACAACAAGGAGCAAAAGAGATGAGTTGCTCTTAAGCAGTGGGATAGCTCATCCTCTGAGACTCACGGTGAAATATGAAGCCACATTTTCAGGAGTGGGAGAAGCTCAGATTATCTGTTGCTTGATGACCTTGATTTTCTTAATGAAATGGAAGCAAGTTAGTCTGTTTAAGAGTAAAAGTCAAGCCCAGCCAGTGTGGCTCAGTGGGTTAGCATCAACCTAATGAACCAGGAGGTCACGGCTCAATTCCCAAGTCAGGGCACATGCCCGGGTTTCAGGCTTGATCCCCAGTAGGGGTTGTGCAGGAGGCAGCTGATCAATGATTCTCTCTCATCATTGATACTTTTATCTCTCTTTCCTTCTCCCTCCCTCACTTGAATGGATTGAGAAGACATGTAAGGGAACATTGCTGAGTAGATTAGGAGAGAGTGCTTTCAAAGACTAACTAAAAGGGTTATTGAGGGGAATTGAAGGCTTAGCTGAAATTGGACATCATAAATTTGTAGTGCTGATGATCTGTAGTTGCCTAATTTTCACCCCTATCAGGACTCAGGATTTCTAGAAACAATAGATTTCTGGATAGGTGGGAAAGAAGACATGAATGCAAAGAAGTAGAGGATGCTGGAGAGAGAGTAGTTTAATCAATTAACCATGATAGTTTAAGTCAGTGATGGCGTAGCACTGACACGCGTAGCCATTTCTGATGACACGCGGCCGCATGCCGAGGATGAAACATTTGCTGCTCCTGAGGATGAAACATTTGCGAAATAATGTTTTTTCCTCAAAGTGACACACTACCCGAGTTACGCTCAGTTTTTTGGCGAAGTTTGACACACCAAGCTCAAAAAGTTGCCCATTACTGGTTTAAGTTAAGGAAAAAAGAAAGGTGGGGCAATGTGGAGGGCTGAATAATGACTGTCAAAGACATCCTAATCCACGGAACCTGGAATGTTACTTTACATGGCATAAGGGACTTCGTAGATGAGATTAAATTAAGGAATTTGAGGTGGGGAGATTAACCTGGATTATCTGGGTTGGCCCTAAATGTCATCACAGTGCCCTTTATCAGGGAGGCAGAGAGAGACTTTACTACAGGAGACAGAGAAGGCCATTTGCAAAAACAGAAGCAGAGACTGGAGTGATGCACTTTGAAGATGGGAAAGGGGGCACCAGCCCAGGAATAGAAGTGGCCACTAGAAGCTGAAAAGGGCAAGTTAATCAATTCTCCCTCAGAGCCTCCAGCAGGGACCAGCCCTACTGACATCTTAACTTTAGTCCAATGAAACTGATTTTTTTACTTCAAACCTCCAAAACTGTAAGAGAATAAATCTGTGCTGTTTTAAGCCACTCATTTGTGGTAATTTGTTGCAGCAGCAACAGAAAACTAATATAAGCAGTGAAAGAAGACTTGTCAGAAAAGCTGGGTCTTAGAAGAACAGTAGGGTATGTATAAGCAAAGATGAAGGAATGGGGAATTGCGTGATCAAAAATGCAGATAAGAAGAAAATGACATACACAGCATACTGAGCAACCAGGAGACTAGTTTTCTAGAACAAAAGATAGTGCTGAAAAATGAGGCTGAATTGGGTGAGCCAAAATGCTGAAGGCCTGCATGCCTCCTTAATGAGTCGGGCTATGTCCTACATGCTTTGGGAGGCAACAAAAGGAAGATGAACTTTAAGTTAATTTATAAGATTCTGAAGCAGAGAAACACTTAAAACCTAGCTAAGTTTCCAATAATGCAAATATTAGATGATAAGCTCCTGAACTGGGGATGGTGGCTATGTGTATCTTTCAGGGTTCTCCAGAGAAACAACCAATCGGAGATTTTATACGTATGAATCTATATATATAAAAGCCAAGTGACCAGAATGACCAGTTACTATGATGTTCAATGCGGGGGACCAACTGGCCCGATCGGGGCCCTGATCTACTCCCCTGCCAACCTCCCTCAGCCCCTCCCAGGGGCCAGCCCTGCCCCTGATTGCTTCCCCCTCCCCTGATCGGGGGCAAGGCCTGCCGACCTCTCACGAGGTCCCCATCTGTGCTCAAATTGGTGCACTGGGCCTCTAGTATAATATAAAACCTACCCCAGATCCATTCTACAGGGGAGGTTCGTTAGGGCCCTGAGGGAGATGGGAAAATTACTCAGACCCATATAGACTAATATTATCACAAACATGCTTATCTCTATTCTTAGAAAATTCATTTATCTTTCCAAAAGGTCATTTGTTTTTCCATAAGTACCTTTCCCATCCCCCTGCCCAACCTATTAAGATAGTATATAAGCCCCAAATTCTAACCACTTCTTCAAAGTTACTCATGACTGAGTTCTCCTGCTATATGTCCATTATGCAGGTAAATAAACTCTTTTTTCCCTCCTGTTAACATATCTTTGTCAGTTTAATTCACAGCTCTCATTCACACAACCTAAGAGGGTAGAGACAAGTTTTCCTCCCCTCCCCTTCCAATGAATTGAATGAGGCCCACCCACATTATCAAAGATAGTCTTTCACTTAGTCAATTAGTTATCGATGTTAACCACATCTACAAAATACCTTCACAGCAACACACAATTAGGTTAGTACATAACTGGGTTCTATAGCCTAGCCAAACTGACACACAAAACTAACCATCACATAAGTTTAAGGAAAAATGGATAATGTAAAAAAAAATAATAATAATTAAGAAAACATTATCAGGATTTGGTGATTGACTGTGTCGATGTAAAAACATCAAAGCCTATAAATAATTTCTGTAAGATTTTATTTGAACCAAACTGATGACAATTGCTTGGCAGCAAAATCTCAAATGCTCCAGAGAATAACACTTTTGCAGCTTCTTTTATGCATTTGAAATTAAGGAGGAAACATGAGATTACAGCAAGGTGGGAGAAAGCAAGGAGGGGATTGGGTTAATGCAGAGTTAACAAAATCCTGTGCTCCCTGGAGAATGGGTACTTCAAAGATGTGTTAACTTAGATGAACAAAAACAATGGACAGGTCTTGCTTAAGGCAACGATAAACCTTTTACTAAAAAAGTTATGTGCCTGGGGTGTGACTATGCACCATGACCTGTCCAGTTAGGAATTTATGATCAGATCACCCTTTGAGGTTACTTTCCATAGAACCCATTTTATTGTCTACAACTGTGATATGGGGGCAAAAGAAAAAGAGGTTCAAAGTCTTAGTATTGGAGGCAATGGTTTGCAACTATGCATCTCACCCTTGTCCTTACCCCTAACGATGGCACACATGTTCCTAACAACTGATTGCGTTTATCGATGCAACGTGTCACAATGTAACAAAGGTCTGCATGGGCATAATCGATGGCCTTGGCCCTTAGGAAAAAGTAATCCCACTGGAAGTATTACCTTGGCTCTTATAGAAAGAGCAGTCTGTTACCTAAGACGTGAACAATCATCGGACAGGATAAGAAAAAAGAGCAGGACCTGATGTGAGAAAATTTCCTGAAACATGAGAGAATTGTCCCTTTCCTCCGGGCGGTGACATGCTGACTGGTTCACGCACTTGCTTTATCCAATTGAAATGAGGCAATTAAATTGGTAAACCTTGATCACAGGTTTGCAAGCGTTCTACATGAGACATAAGATTTCTTTATCTGGGTTGGTGTTTCTCTGAGTTTCATTTCTATTTTTAGGTGTGGGTTTCTTTTTAAGTGACACATGCGGACTACTTGTAAATTACAAGCTTGGCGTTTTGGCAACCGTAATAACGAAAACCTGAAGCCTCAAGATTAAAAACCCTGCCTGGCCAGGTTTTAAATTGAGTCTGGATGCACTTCACTTACTCTGTTAGACCGGTAACCTGTTGCCAACAGAAACTTCAAGAAGCACTCTCTGCAATTAATATGTTAACTATCATTAATGGCTTTGTTTTCTCCAGACAAGCCAACGGCACAGGGATTAGTCTTTCCTCTTGATAAACTGGTTCTGAGAAATGAAAAGCACATGAGTTCAGGAAAGATGACCAGCAAGCAGTGAAACTAGCTGCAAAATGCGTTCGGCTCCTCCAAGGTGAATTAAAACCTTGAACCTAGAAGCCGATATGACAGACTTTATCTCTTGTGTCAGCGGTGACGGGTGACGCAAGCTTTATAGCCTGTGGTCCAATCTCACCGAGCAAGCACATCACTTTGCACAGCCCTCAGGGCCCTGAGCCTCGGGGACACCCATCGCTCCCCAGTTGTCCAGATGAGTGCTTTGTTCACTCTGGAAAAGACGTTTTCAAATCCCCACCGATTCCTCCTAATTTTCCCAGAGTGTCTATGGTCCTGTATTTCAGCAGCAGACCAATGGCTAAGGTGGAGGTTGGGGAGGAAGGGAATCATTGTTTCATGTTGGTCCCTATTACACAAAGCACCAGGCACTTGATCTACTAGTACTTTCTCTCTGTACTTCCCACTATCCCTGTGAGCTAAGCATTATTGCTTTCATTCCCACGTTGTCACTGAGCAAAGGGAGCCTGAGAGAAATGGCGTCAGGTCTCACAGTGAGTAAGTGATGGAAATGGGACTATCCCCTGGTCCTTTGGAATGCAAACATTGCACCTTTAATGAAGCTGCATTACAAACGATCCTTTTCCGTACTTAGTTGACACCGGATCATTTCCCCAGGAAGGGATGCCTCTTCTCAGGCTGTCTGTCACGAAGTGTGTGTGGAGGAGTTCTGTAGCTCACCTACCCAGCGGACGTTTCTCACAACGTTGGTTTACTTGCTACAAACAAGGGGGAACCAACTTGGGCTTCTGAATTGTCCTGGCAGCTTCCAAAGGACACGATTCACCTTCCATTTTAATCTCCTTGCTGTCATGAAAGAGGGATGGGCCGGTCAGTTGGGGGATGCAGGGAGCCACAGCAGCCTGTATCACCTCCTTGTTGAGCTCACTGGCTCACAGGTCCTGAGCTCTGGGCTAATACAATGGACTGCTAGTTCCCTCCCAACATCACCAAAAATGCATCCCACAGCAGCATGACTGTACTGTTCTCAAAGGGATTTTATATCCATCATCTCACCCCAACTTCAAACACCGTTCTCAGAAAATTAAGTTGCGGGAAACTTTTATTCTCCCTGTCGCTCTGTGAGCTGGAACCAGGAGAGTACTAATATAAGCCTGCTCCTGGTTAATTGCAGTTAATAAATGCATAATTCCAGTCTGATTGTCCACAGGATCCAGATTGTTTCTCAGTCTCATTTTAACTTGTGAGAACATGAGCTGAAATTTGTGGAATGACGGTTGGTCTGTGAGAGACTCCCAAACGATGAATTCAAGGCACTTACTAGTGTTTTTCAGAGCCGAACTTGACATTTGTGCCCACAAACAAGCTGCTTCCATCTCTCCTCCCTCCTTCTGCCGAAAGGCTAAGGAGTGCTCAGAAGATCTGTGATTCTCTCGTCCTCTACATCAATCCCAAGGGCCATGAAACTACATGTGTAAACACCCGGTTAGAGCTCTTCTTGAAATGTGGGGTTTAGAGGACCCAGGATCTGCCATTTCTTGGCTATGCAATCTTGCAAATCGCTTAACGTCTCCTGGTCACAGTTAAATGGAGATAATAACAAATCCTACCTCACCGAATTCCTATGAAGATTAAATGAGGTAATATCTGTGAAATTAAGATGCTTATTAAAGGTAACTCCTATACTTAAGTTGATTATTATTAGTTCTTACTAAATGATACTTTGGGGCAAGGATAAATTTTACTAGGCTCTTCCAATCACACCACTTAGGCAATCGCCTACAAACTAGAGTTGGTACATGGAGACAGAAAATTTCTCATCAGTATAGTGCCTAAGAAAGATGGCAATACTTCCCGAAGGACTAAGCTATAAAATTAAAATGCAATGGAATGAGCACAAAGGTATGCTGTCACCTTTTTATTTATTTTTTTTATTTTTTGAAGGCCTTTTCCCTGTTTTTTATTTTTTTAAGGGGTTTTTTTTTTTTTACTTTTTTTTCCATTTTTTAATTAAGGTATTATATGTGTACATATCTTACCATTGCCCCCCCACCCCACTCCCATACATGCCCTCACCCCCCAGTGTTTTGCATCCATTGGTTATGCTTATATGCATGACCTTTTTAAAAATATATATGTTTTTATTGATTTTTAGAGAAAGAAAAAGGGAGAAAGAAACATCGATGTGCGAGAGCACCAACTGGGGATCAAACCCACAACCCAGGTATGTGCCCTGACCGAGAATCAAACCAGCGGCCCTTCAGTGCATGGGATGACACTCAACCAACTGAGCCACACCAGCCAGGGCTGCTGTGACCTTTAAGGATTCTGGCTCACAGTTTAAATGAAGAAAGTAAAAAATATTAATGAAAAGGAAGCATTTTTATGTCAATCAGAGGAGTGGGGTAAGGAGGGGAGATTGTTGGTCAGCAACAAAAGCAGAGAGAAGATAGAGGCAGATGTTGAGGTTGCCCACCTTAGCGCTGTCCAGAGGAGAGTGTGTCCTCTCAAGCCTTTTCTAGGGTCCTGTCTTGTACTCCCTGCGCCTTTTTATCCTCTTGCTCGGTTGGAGTTGTTCCCATTTGCATTCAAATATGCTCTAGTAACTCCCGTAGTTGAATCCTCCCCTTCTTGACCTCACATTCTCTTTTGAGGTACTATCTCATTTCCCTGCTCCCTGCCATAAATAGAGGCTTTGAAAGCACTGTCTACGTTTCCTGACTCCACTGCCCACTCCCCATTCACTCTTCAACCCATTCCAGTCTAGCTTGCACCCCCACCCCTCCACTGAGAACACTCTTGATGAGGCCATCAAAGCCCTTCTGTTTGCCAAATCCAATAGACACTTTTCACTTCTCATCCTACTGACTTCTCGCGGCAACTGAGACATGTGACCCGGTGGCTCCTTATAACACTCTCTTTTGGAGTCTGTGACACGACACTCTCTTGGTTTTTCTGCCACAGCCTGGTGTTACCTCTTCAGTTTCCTTCACTAACACGTTAGCTTGTGTTCTGAGCACAGTCCCTAGTCCCTCTTCTTAGGCAGGGTCATCCATTCCTATTGCTTCCCCCCCCCCCCAAGTGATTCACAGATTTATACCACCAGCCCGGATCTTTCATATATCATATGAGACTCACATATCCAACCAGTATTAAATATCTCTACTTGGAAGTCCTACAGGCCTAACATGTTAAAACCAACATAACTCTTTGATCTTCCTTGCCCTTTGCCTTGCAACATCTTTCTTCATTATTTCTCAGTTCCATTAATGGCACCACCAACTACCAGCAGCTCAAGCCAATCACCTTAAAGTCATTCTTAATGCCTCCCACTCTGTCACCTACCATACCACACCAGGCCTAGTGCCATTGTTCTTCGGGTGCCGCAGGGAAAAGAATTTCCTGAGACGCCCACGGGAGGATGGGATTTTGTGGAAATCTTTGTTGATGGTGTGAAATTAAGGGGGTTCCCCTCTAAGGTCCCATTTCCCCCCATCTTGCCATGGAAGAAGTCCAATCTTGTCCTCAGCAGGGCCAGAATGAAGGCCCCTGCCCAGAATTACTGTTTCATATTCAAGTCCAGTCCAGCATCTGGCTAGCTTAGCCTGTGTTCCCAGCTGCAGGCCATTGCATGTAGGGCTTGCACAGCCATGGGCCATGCTACTGCTATGGCCACACGGCTATGGTGAAACAGCAGGCGAGTGCACAGTGAGTGTGGGTCACAGAGCAAGGGAGGGGGATAAGGAGAACAAGAGAGAGGGAACTCCTGTCTGGGGATTCACATAACCTTCCAAGATTTCGCACCCTTGCCGTGATTCCACCCTTCTCATCAACCTATTGTTCCCCAGGCAAGCACCTTCCCTGCATCACCCCAATTTCACTGCGCATGTGCCCATCTCCCCTTTTGCTCAATCCCTTCCGCAGTGATCTGCAGGGAATGGACAGGTGGTTCCCTGGGAGCGTGAAGCTGTAGCTTCCTGGTGAAGCTGCCCAGATGACCGTGCCTACAATGTCTGACTCTCCCTTTGCTCTCTTCCTATTATAAATATTAATAAATTAGCTAATTACCACGATAACACCATCAGTTCTACCTGCAACATGTATTTCACATCCAGAGTCTCCCAAGCTGTGTCTTATCTCCTCTGAACTGCTGCACACAGCCTCCTGACGGGTCTCTCTTAGCTCTCTCGTCCTTCTTCAATTAATTCTCTTTTTTGAAAGGTAATTTGGAACACTAACTAAGATTCTTCAGTGGCTCTCCATTGCAGTTAGGACAGATTCAAGAATCCTTATATAGAGCCTTTGCCTATCTCTCCAGGCTGTTTTTTTTTTTGTTTGTTTGTTTGTTTTTAATATATTTTATTGATTTTTTACAGAGAGAAAGGGAGAGGGATAAAGAGTTAGAAACATACATCAATCAGCTGCCTCCTGCACACCCCCTACTGGGGATGTGCCCCACAACCAAGGTACATGCCCTTGACCGGAATCGAACCCAGGACCCTTCAGTCCGCAGGCTGATGCTTTATCCACTGAGCCAAACCAGTCAGGGCTCTCCAGGCTGTTTTCAAGCCATTCTCTTCCCTCCTTAATTATACTTCAGCCATGCTTCTCTTTCATTTCTAGGCAACCTCTTTCTGGCTGCAGGCCCTTTGCATACACTATTTTTTTGCATGGAATGCCCTTCCCTTCTCTTGCCTTAGCATTCCTCTCCCCAATACACTTGTTTCCTGGCTGACTTGTGCTCACCTTCAGGTCTCAATTTTCTCTCCTCAAAGAGGCCTTTCTTAACCTTCCCATCTAAAATCTAAAATAAGTTCCTTCATTACACCTGAAACTAATACAAAATAATATTGAATGTAAACCATAATTGAAAAAAATTAGCAAATGAAAAATGTTGCCCTGGCCAGTTTGGCTCAGTGGATAGAGCGTTGGCCTGAGGACTGAAGGGTCCTGGGTTCGGTTCTGGTCAAGGGCATGTACCTCATTTGCAGTCTTGATCCCCAGCCCTGGTCGGGGCACATGCAGGAGGCAACCAGTCGATGTGTCTCTGTCACATCAATGTTTCTCTCTCTCCCCCTCCCTCCTCTCTCTCTAAAAATCAATGGAAAAACATCCTCAGGTGAAGATTAACAAAACAAAAAGTTAAAAAATAAATTAATAAAATAAGTTTGTCATAATTATTTCTCACAACCTTTCCTTTGTACTATTTACTCCAATTTGCAATTATACACTTACCAGTATATTTGTTAAATATCTGTTTTTACCGTAGACTGAAAAGCTTCGTGGAGCAGAAATCACCTGTCTTTTGTGTACACTAAATACTCCTCCTTACTAAAGTGCCTGAGACATAATAGATGCTTATAAATATTTGCTGAATGATGAATAAATTAATGTCTTCGTGATAGGCATATTCTACCGTGGAAACAGACATCAGAGCCTGAAGCCAGTAAATATTTAAGTGTAGCTTGTGTAGATCCCCCTTGTGAGGATTCTAGTCTCACCAACTACTGTTTTGATAATTTGCTTTCTCAATTCTCATTCAAGTGTCTTCAGGTGCCACAAGGGCATAATCAAGTCCAGTTGAATTTTAACACCAAAATTCCTACCTCAGTCCCGAAAGTGTCCCCCAAGTATTTCTCACTGTCCACTCCTGCACCGAGTTCCCTTGCTCCTCTGGGCAGATATTATCCCTCCCAAATGGTAAAGCCCTCCAGGATCCACTTAAAGCTCTGTCTTTTCCGTCTTCACTGCGCTGCATGTATCTCTTAGGACTCTTCCTTCCCAGTGATAAAACCCAGTTCAAACCAGTTTGAGTGCAGAGGAGACCTGATTGGTGCTTGTGACCCCTGAAGGGCCAGCACTGAGCCCTAGGGGGATCTAGAAGCAGGAACCAGTCTCATCATCGAATAGTCTCATCATCGATGAGTCTCATCATCGATGTTTCTGGCTGGCATGGCTCAGGGGTTGAGCATCGATCATTGAAACAGGAGATCACAGTTTAATTCCCAGTCCAGGCACATGCCTAAGTTGCAGGCTCAATCCCCAGTAGGGAACATGCTGAAGGCAGTGGATCAATGATTCTCATCACCGATGTTTCTCTCTCCCTCTCTCTTCCTCTCTGAAATGAATAAAAAAATATATTTTTAAAAATAGAAGCAGGAACCTGCAAGCTCTCTGGCTCTCACTCTCTGCACTTCATCTCAGCGCCTCTCCTCCTGTACCATAGGATTCATTTCTCTACCTGCAGACTTCTTCCCATGCAGCAGGGCCAAGATTTCATGCCCAAGTTCCACAGCCCAGAGAAGAAAAGCTTTCCCCTACCAGCTCTACTTAGAACCATCCGAGAGAAGTAGAGTAGCCGCATGCTCTGCGTGGGTGACATCCAGTCTTATGTAGCCAGGGGTGTGGATTCCCAGGCTTGGAGTGGTGGAGCAGACAGTCATGCGCACACAACAGCAATGAGAAATATGTCATTAGGTGATTTTGTTGTGGTGGAACATCACAGAGTGCATTTACACAATCCTAGATGGCCTAGCCCCGTGGTCGGCAAACTCATTAGTCAACAGAGCCAAATATCAACAGTACAATGAATGAAATTTCTTTTGAGAGCCAAATTCTTTAAACTTAAACTTCTTCTAATGCCACTTCTTCAAAATAGACTCGCCCAGGCCGTGGTATTTTGTGGAAGAGCCACACTCCAGGGGCCAAAGAGCCACATGTGGCTCGCGAGCCGCAGTTTGCCGACCACTGGCCTAGCCTACTACACACCTAGGCTATATGGTACGGCCTATTGCTCCTAGGCTATAAGCCTGTACAGCATGCTACTGTATAAAACAACATGAGAGTAAATCAAGCATGAAAGAAATTATGCGATTAAGAGATGCCGTAAATATGGAGTGTATGAGGCTGCTGCCTGTGGCATACATCCTGTTTTACAGAAAGCTTTTTTTTTAGAGGACATTTAGCTTATTAAAGCTGGGGACAGTGAAACAAGCAAAGGCCTAGGATAACAGGAGAGGGACTAGGAGGGGAAATGAGCCTCGGCTGGGCTGCTTTGGCTCACTAAGAAGTCAGAGAAAAGGGAGCCTTGGGGACAGTTCAGGGGGGTTGCCCCGGATGAGCTGCTGCTGCCCATTGCTGCCCTCTGGGGTCCCTCAGAGTTTAGGAGATGCCTGCCTGTAGGGGAAGAATAGTGGGAGCAGTTTGGTTTCTGACCAAACCCCCCTCTCTGTGGGGGTTCAAAACCTAGTCTGTGAGTCTGGAAGGACAATGCCACGCCCTTAGCAATGCATCTGGCCCACTGTGCCCGTTTCTCTCCTCTCTACCCAGCAGCCATGGTCCCCCAAGGCACATGCCCAGGGAGAGCTCTGGCTAACACAGAACACCTTGCCACGGGCCTCTCTGACTGATGGGGAGAGAAGTCTTTGACTACACTGACTCAATACCTGTTAAGTTGGGCAGTGATATTTCTCATTGAAAGTCAACAATTTCGTGCCGAAACCGGTTTGGCTCAGTGGATAGAGCGTCGGCCTGCGAACTGAAAGGTCCCAGGTTCGATTCCGGTCAAGGGCATGTACCTTGGTTGTGGGCACATCCCCAGTAGGAGGTGTGCAAGAGGCAGCTGATCGATGTTTCTCTCTCATCGATGTTTCTGGCTCTCTATGTTTCTGGCCCTTCCTCTCTGTAAAAAAATCAATAAAATAAAAAATAAAATAAAAAGTCAACAATTTCGCATTCTATTTTATAGATTCCTATCTTTCAGCTTTGTTAGGGAGTTAGTATTTGTTAAGGAGGGAATGCTAATTAATATAAGATTCTGTACCTGCAAAGGTGAGAGCCAAACCTCCCGGGCCTGGTCTGGAGAGGGGCCTGTCGGTCTGGAGGGGCCGTCAGAAGGCCCGGCGACACCTGCCTCCATGACATCACTTTGTTCCTTTCCACTGCAGTGTCGTCGTGGATAAAGTGGAGCCCGGTCACAGCATTCTGCCCTGCCCCTGGGCCGCACCCGCGGTCCTCACCAAGAGCTAGAACCACCGTAAATGTGGCTGTTTTTCTGCTTTATCTCTCAGAGCGGCTCTGATTTTTATTTATTTATTTATTTTTTTATCTCTAATGACTTTTTCTCCTATGGAAAGTAAAATACTCCCAGCAGATTAACGCTACTGTAATTCAGTGGTTGCTTCAAATTCCCGAGAATACTTGTCCTTGGGCATAATGTTTGTATACCACGAAGTAGTTAAGAGTGTCTGCATGCGTGCATGGATGCTTGGCTTCAAATGAGTTGCTTTTACAACGTGATAACCTTGTGCCATATGTTGGGCAAATATCTCGGCCATCACTCACAGGCAACTGACACATTAATAGATCCTCTGCCGTTCTCACCGCGGAGACTCTGTGTTAGTGGCCTTTGTCTACCAGGGATCTGACAGAGGGGCAGGATTA
Organism: Eptesicus fuscus; assembly: GCF_027574615.1. Classification (NCBI taxonomy): domain Eukaryota; kingdom Metazoa; phylum Chordata; class Mammalia; order Chiroptera; family Vespertilionidae; genus Eptesicus; species Eptesicus fuscus. The sequence goes on along the minus strand of NC_072479.1, from coordinate 70,411,885 downwards.
GCTCACTGACACTGGGAACATGGTTGACAAGGGATTTTGTGAAAACAAAGCCAAACAAACGAGGCTGCTTCCACAGGCACCTGGCTGAATAAATTAAACTGGATTGAAGCCTCTATTATAAAGATGACAGAAAAGGAGGTAGAATATGCCTTTCCTAACGAGTTTCTTTACGACCATTTACTATTGGAAACTCGCTGTTCCAGGAGAACAGCAACTTTGCAAGACACCTCTGACTGGGTCTTTAAGGCCTTTGCCTGGGCCTGGGTCCCCAGAGGTATTGTGCATACTCCCTGCAGGCGTAGCCACTGGACAGTGCTGCTTCAAAGCCAGGGCCAGCAAATGAAGCCAACACTCTCTTCCCCTGGGCCTGCCCTGGCCACTGAGTGGCCACATGGGGAAGGGAAATTAAGTGTGCCCAGAAGTGCCCGGCTGGCATGGCTCAGTGGTTCCGCATCGACCTGTGAATCAGGAGGTCACAGATCGATTCTGGTCAAGGGCACATGCCCAGGTTGTGGGCTCGATCCCCACTAGGGGGCATGTAGGAGGCAGCCGATCGATGATTCTCTCGCATCATTGATGTTTTTCTCTCTTTCTCTCTCTCTCTCCCTCCCTCTCTGAAGTCAATAAAAATCCTATACAATAAAAGGCTAATATACAAATCATCCTAACGGTGGAACAACCGGTCACTATGACGCACACTGACCACCAGGGGGCAGATGCTCAACGCAGGAGCTGCCCCCTGGTGGTCAGTGCGCTCCCACAGGGGGAGTGCCGCTCAGTCAGCAGCCAGGCTCACAGCTGGTGAGCGGCCATGACAGGAGCCCCTCCCACTTCCACGTCAGCCGGACATCCCCCAAGGGCTCCTGGACTGTGAGAGGGCACAGGCCAGGCTGAGGGACCTCCCCCGAGTGCACTGGGCCTCGAGTACAAAATAAATAAATAAATGTGCCCAGAAGAGAAAAGACTAACTTGAAGTAACTAACAGTCTGGAAAGGACTGTGAGAATAGAGATAAAATAAGTCCAGATTCTACATGAAAGAAGAAAAATATAGCAACAAGCTTGGTGTAACTAAACACTGTATCACTGAATGTAACATTATCTCTGAGTCTTTCATTTGCTCACGAGTTGGCATTACCAGCCACCATGAGGCACTCAAATACAAAACTACAGAGGAAAAGGGTTTTTCACTTTGTAAAACGGACCAAGTACAGGCTTCCGTAAGCGCCCTGTGGAAAGGTGAACGTCTGCATAGTGTGATTTTAATGGAGTCACACCTTCCAAATGGAAATTCCCACCCACCTGCCACTGTGCTCTCTTCCCACCGAGAATGTCCACCAACGGAGTCCCTCCATAAAGACAGCAGTGGAGGTGAAATGTGGCTCAAACACATTTTAGAGAGTGAAGAACAGAGTTAAAATACTCTGAGGTTACATTGTTTGTTACTGGGAGTGGAAGGAGTAACCGAGGTTAGCTTTCACCCTTCAGTAAATTGTAGTTGATGAGAGGTGAGATTGGTGTTTGATTTCTGCGTGGGATCGGGGTGCCCACCCCAAACAGGAAGTGACCCATGGTCATACAAAGGAGAATAAACAAAACAAGACGAGCGCATGGAGGCGGTGTGTGTCCAGAATACTTACTGAACCCTCCCCAGAAAACTATTATTCCTGCCACTTCCTAAACGGTATAATGTTTCAGCACATTATCTATGTTTTATGGGCCCCTGTTTCCTCATTTGTAAAACTAGGGTCATAATACCAGTGTCACAAGACTTGTAATAATTAAATAAGATACACATGCAAGCGCAAACATAGGAGACACAGTATGTATTTGAAAATGTAAACTTCCGCCAGGCCGGCGTGGCTCAGTGGCTGAGCATTGACCTGTGAACCAGGAGGTCAAGGTTCGATTCCTGGTCAGGGCACATGCCCAGCTTACGAGCTCAGTTCCCAGTAGGGGGTGTGCAGGAGGCAGCCGATCAATGATTTGCTCTCATCACAGATGTTTCTATCTCTCTCTTCTTCTCCCTTCCTCTCTGAAATCAATAAAAATATTAAAAAGAAGAAAATGTAGCCCTAGCCGGTTTGGATCAGTGGATAGAGCATCGGCCTGCAGACTGATGAGTCGCAGGTTCGATTCCAGTCAAGGGCACATGCCTTGGTTGCAGGCTCAATCCCCTATGGAGGTGTGCAAGAGGCAGCCGATCAATGATTCTCTCTCATCATTGATGGTTCTCTCTCTCTCTCTCTCCCTTCCTCTCTGAAATCAATAAAAATATATATTTTTTAAAAATAAAAAAGAGAAGAAAATGTAAACTTCCTACCTACACTTTGCTTCCAGATAAGCTTCATTTGTGAAGCAGAACAGTTTGGGGCGGGCGATGGGGCACCGAAGGAGGGTTCTAAAGTGTGGCCAAAGCTGGAAACTGCTACGCTAGTTGATTCATAAAAGCCTTTCCTCTTATGACTTAAAATCAGTGCTGGGCCTAAATGGGGCTTTGGCAAACTTTTGTAAAAGGTCAGAGAATAAATAAATATATAAATAAATATTTATGTATTTATTTTTATTGATTTCAGAGAGGAAGGGAGAGGGGGAGAGAGAAACATCCTATCTAATTAAGAGGTAATATGCAAATTGACCATTGCTTCAACACACAAGATGGCCACCCCCATGTGGTCAAAGATGGCCGCCACAAGATGGCCAGCAGGGGAGGGCAATTGTGAGTGATCAGGCCAGCAGGGGAGGGCAGTTGGGGGGGACCCAGGCCTGCAGTGGAAGGCAGTTGGGGGGGGGGGAACCAGGCCCGCAGGGGAGGGCAGTTGGGGGGCAACCAGGCCTGCAGGGGAGGGCAGTTGGGAGGGACCAGGCCTGCAAGAAAGGGCAGTTGGGCCATAACCGGTTTGGCTCAGTGGATAGAGCGTCGGCCTGCAGACTGAAGGGTCCTAGGTTCGATTCTGGTCAAGGGCATGTATCTTGGTTGCGGGCACATCCCCAGTAGGGGGTGTGCACAAGGCAGCTGATCAATGTTTCTCTCTCATCAATGTTTCTAACTCTCTATCCCTCTCCCTTCCTCTCTGTAAAAAATCAATAAAATATATTTTTTTAAAAAGAAAGGGCAGTTGGGGGCAATCAGGCCTGCAGGGGAGGGCAGTTGGGGGGGACCCAGGCCTGCAGGGGAGGGCAGTTGGGAGGACCAGGCCTGCAGGGGAGGACAGTTAGGGGCAACCAGACCAGCAGGGGAGGGCAGTTAGGGGTGACCAGGCCAGCAGGGGAGGGCAGTTAGAGGCAATCAGGCTGGCAGGGGAGCAGTTAGGCCTGCATTGATAAGGCTGGCAGGGGAGTGGTTAAGGGGTGATCCGGCTGGCAGGCAGAAGTGGTTAGGGGCAATCAGGCAGGCAGGCAGGTGAGCGGTTGGGAGCCAGCAGTCCTGGATTGTGAGAGGGATATTCAACAGCCCTCAACTGGTCCCATATTGGAGAGGGTGCAGGCTGGGCTAAGGGACACACACCCCCAAGCACGAATTTCGTGCACTGGGCCTCTAGTCAATGTTAAGAGAGAATCATTGATCAGCTGCCTCCTGCATGCCCCCTACTGGGGATGGAGACTGCAAGCCAGGCATGTGCCCTGACTGGGAATCACACTGTGACCTCCCAGTTCATGGATTGATGCTCAACCACTGAGCCACACCAGCCGGGCCAGAGAATAAATATTTTAAGATTTGAAGTTCATACACCATTGCAACTACTCATCCCAGGAAAGCAGAAAAGCATCCACAGATAATACATAAATGAAAGGCAGGGTCCCAATAAAACTTGATGTTTGGACACATTGCAATTTCATATAATTTTCTTTTTCTTTTCTTTTATTAAAATTTTTAAAATTTATTTGAGGAGAGAGAGAGAGAGAGAGAGAGAGAGAGAGAGAGAGAGAGAGAGAAGGAGTGGGAGGGAAACGTCAATCTGCTGGGGATTGAGCCTGCAACTGAGGTATGTGCGCTTGACCAGACTCGAACTCAGGACCCTTCAGTCTTCGGGCCAATGCCCTATCCACTGAGCCCAACTAGCTAAGGCAAAGAAAAATTTTAAAGTGAAGATAAGAGCCCTGGCAGGGTAGCTCAGTTGCTTAGAGCATCATCCCAATACACCAAAGCTTGCAGGATCGATCCCTGGTAAGGGCACATACAAGAAGCAACCAATGAATGTGTAAATAAGTGGAATAACAAGTCAGTGTTTCTTTTCTTCTCTCACACACACATAAATAAAAATGATAATAATAGAGTGAGATAAGAAAAAAATAAATGAAAATTTCTCATAATGCCATTGTCCAGATTATAACAACTGTCATTATTATGTTTTCCAGGTTTATTTTTATGCTTTTTTTAATCTATATTTTTTATTGATTTCAGAGAGAAAGGGAGAGAGAGATAGAAACATCAATGATGAAAAAGAATCATTGATCAGCTTCCTTCTGCACGCCCCTTACTGGGGATGGAGCCTGCAACCCAGGCAGGTGCCTTGACTGGGAATCGAACCGGGGACCCCTCAGTCTACAGGCCAATGCTCTATCCACTGAACTGACTAGGGTGCAGGTTTATTTTTATCTTTAAACAAAGTTGGGATTACATTGTACATACTGTTCTATAACCTGAATCTTCACTTATCAAAGTAATACAGGGTTTCTTGACTGACCTCTGAGATCCGGATCTTGAACTCTGGTCTCTGACTTCTAGGATCCCAGCTTAACTGTCTCACACCTCATCCATAAGGGAGACGGGGCTGACCATCTGGTCTTCTTGGCAGTGTGTTTCTTACTGTAAAACTACAAATTGGCAGCTGGCTTGCACATCGGTCTCTTAGGAGTTTGTTTACTATTAGCTCCCACTGTGAGCCCAAAGGATTACCTCCAAAACAGAATAAGGGAGTTTGGGGATCTTCAAAGCTGAGAACCTTGGACTTTATGACCTAAATAAAGCAACACAGTCCTGTTCGAGCAACCAGTCAAACACTGTCAGCCTCCTCCCCTGACATCTCCGTTTCGTTTTCTGTCAGTGCCTTACCAATTACTACACAGGATGACTGGTATTTGTCAGTTTAAATGGCAAACAATTCTGAGTGGCCCTGGTGGGAGGGCAAGTTCAGACATCATGGATGGAGACTGGCTGGAAATAGAGGCCCCTGTGGAGCAGTATTTGAATGGCTGCCTTTCGTTTTACAAAATGCCACCTAGCCACGGTCCACATGTTGTGTTTTATGCTTCTCCTCCCTGTTTATGCTGAGGGAGGGGGTGTGCAGACTTCAGCACCCACATTTTGATGTGCTCTTGATTCAGCTGTAGTTGATAGAACGAGGGTGAATTTTTACACTGTTGAAAGTTGAAGTGTTGCAATAATGGATTTTCTGTGGGTATAGAAACTTCTGTCATTGATTTCATTATCTAAAAATGTCAACACAATGTGTTTGGTTCCTATTCTGGTTATGTTTAAAGTCAGGCACTAACACACACATCCTAGGCCTAGACCATCATCGGGACTGAGGTGAAGAGACTGCTGAAACCCATGACTTGCTATCCTACCCTCTATGGCTACTCTGGACAATGAAAAGAAAGTTGGATACACTTCGTTTTTTTTTTTTTTTTTAATCTTTATTGTTGAAAGTATTACATATGTCCCTTTTCCCCCTCATTGACCTCACCTAGCCCATCCCCGACTATTAATTGTTAAAGACAAGTGTTTGCTGATCTGGAAATTGAGTGATATATGCAGGTCCTCTGAGCCTGCCTACCTGCCGGTAATGACAGTTCGTGCTGTATGTTAGCCACTGAATTCCCCTTTTATCTGTGCAGAGGCCCAGAGACCTGAATACAAATGGGAAAAACACCTTCCCACCTGGGAGTCGGTGGCAGGTTCAGACACATCCGCTCCTCAGGCATTTGAGCAGCTGTTTCCAGATCATTACCCCAGAACTGCGGAGGCTGACGATGAAAACCCATGCAGCAGTCGCCCCCTAACCGCACCCTCGACCTCCTCCTGCTCCACCCCCTGCCAAAAACAAGCAAGCAAACAAACAAGCTAAGGTGGCACTTTGTCAACATTTTGGATGTCAAAATCGTCTTTTGCTTTATATATTTCCAAGGAAAAATTACAAGGATTGCTAAGGTCCCTGTTTTTTATTTAAACATTTTTTTAAGTTTTTTTAAAAAATTCATTGATTTTAGAGAGGAAGAGAGAGGAGAGAGGGAGGGAGGGAGGGAGAGAAAGAGAGAGAGAGAGAGAGATCTATGTAAGAGAGAAATAATGCTTGGTTGCTTCCTGTATGCACCCTGACCAGCGAGGGAGCCCGCATGTGTGTGTGCCCTGAGCAGGAATCAAACCACGACCTTTCAGTGCATAGGATGCCATTCCAATCAACTGGGCCACCCCGGCCAGGGCATTCAGGTCCTTTTAAAACACGTGACAAGAAGCATTTATTGGACACTTACTACTACGATATGCCATGCGTTCTCATATTTGTGGTTTGTTTCTTTTAATCTCAGAACCACTGGGGAAACAGCTTATCAGCAGACCCAATCCAAGGTGAGGCCTAGGATGGCCAGGTAACACGACCAGGGTCCAAAATCACCAACGGCAGGGCTCAAACCTGAAAGCAGATCCCTGGCCCTCACGACATGTCTCGGGCGCAGCTGATGGGCATAACCTTCTTGGCAACAGCGAGCAGCTGAGCAGAAAGCAATTGCAGGCGGGAGGGCCGGGAGGAAAACTGCTGAGAGTGCTGGAGAGAGGCAGGGAGGACAGAAGCACGCACCGCAGGGTGCAATGTGATTTGGAAGCATTTTTTCTTAAACAGACAGAGGTGTGTTCATACCCGGGCATGTCTCTCAAACATTCATTCATCCTACTTGGGCACAATAGACAGGCTGGCAGATTGCGGCCTGGGGGCGGGGGCGGGGCGGGTGAGGGAGTAGAGGGGAGACTGGGGAAGTTGCCACCGTTGTACAGCCGGCACAGGGAACAGAAGGGCCACCAGGAGGACACAGCTGCCCTCCCTCTAGCAAAGCCCAGGAGAGTGACCCGAGCCCACAGGACCGCGCGGGTGACCTGTCCAGAGGGAGGTGCCGCCCAATCCCCCAGGCACCCTGTGCACATGCCAGGGTTAGGTCAGAGAGAGTGACTGGCCTACAGGTTGAGTCATCAGAAAACGAAAGCAGCAAGACATTCTAACGCTCGGCTCTTTTTTTCTTTTTTCCAGGAACTCACAACAGTTCTGTTAGCAGGAAACAAGGGCGGAGGGACTCGGCAGTTCAAAGGCTCAGGGGTGGAAGGCTCAGTCCTGGGTGGCTCTGCCTCCACCTTTCATTCAGAAAAGCTACAGAACTGCAGCCTGCGCGGGGAGGGCGGGGGGGGGGGGGGGCAGGGGCGAGGAGCGGCTGCACCCACCCTCCTCCTGAGCAAAGGGCAGTGGGCCCAGTGTCTGTGTGTGGTACGTGCCTGTGTGCACATGTGCAAGGGTGTGTGTGTGTGTGTGTGTGTGTGTGTGTCGGGGGAGGTGGGGGCGGGAGGCTTACTCACGCTGGCCTGAGCCTCTTCCTGGGATCCCAGCGTCACATCCCTGTGGACACTGTGGGTGGGCCAAGGTGGGCCAGAAGCACAGCAGGCCTTCAGTCTTGAGAAGGAACATGGTGACTTTCTTTCCTCCCTTCCCTCTCCCTACAGAGCCTACCATCTGGGGGCCGAGCTATGGACAAACCCCTAATTACAACCCTCAGGGCCAGTGCTGGGAGGACAGGGGGGGAGACCACCGGCTCCGGAACGCAGAAGGGCGCTGAATTCGGCGTGGAGGACAGGCAGGGGGCCAGAGTGGTCCTTGTGTTAACGTAAAAAAACCATTGAAACCTGTAAACAATTTTTGTGAGTTTATTTGAGCCAAACTGTCAACATATGCCGGGAAGCAGAACCTCAACGAATTGAGATAATGCTCCAGAGAATGGCAGGTTATACATTGCAATCAAAGGAAGGGACGTAGGTGGGTTACGTGAAATTCATTGGTGATAGATTGGAGGCGGGAGAAAGCAATTGGAGGCGGGACCCCCTGGGATTGGATAAAAAGTAAAATGATGGACACATACTTAGGTGGGTGCAGGAACAATTAACATGATAATAAAGGAATTTGTGTTATCTGTCCTGGCGCCCAGCACATTTCTTTGTGCCCCAAGGGGTCCAGAAAAAGGGAAGTTATAAGTTACCCAGACATTTCAAGGGTATGTTATCATAGATGCAAAAAGACAGATAGGCTCAGTTAAGGTAAAGGTTGACCTTGTCGGTGAAGATACTGGCCTAGAAGGTAACTACCCACCATAACTGCGTTTAGTTAAAGTTTAATTTCAGACCATCCTTTGTGGTTACTTTAGGTCTCTGAGTCTGCAAGACCGCCATGCAGGCCTCCCCTGAGCTTGTCAGGTCAGCATGTGGCCCCTTTCGTCCACACTGGTTACCTATTTCCTTGTAACAAATGGCCAAAAACATAACTGCTTAAACCAACACGTGTTTATTATCTCACAGTGCCTTTGTGCCAGGAATTCAGGGGTTGGGCTAGCGGGCACCTCCCCGGCTGAAGGTCTTGCAACTCAGCCACAGGCTCAACTGGTGGAGGACTGACTCCAGGTCCCTCACAGGGAAGCTGACAGGATCCAGTTCTCACAGCGGTGGGCCGCGGGCCTGGCTCTGCTGCTCCCACACGGCCCCTCACAGGGCAGTTCACAGTATGGCAGCCGGCTCACCACAGAGCAAGGGAGTAAGAGAGCCCCAAGAAATAACTGTGGATGAAAAGGGGCCACATGCTAACCTGACAAGCTCAGGGAAGGCCTTGCAAACTCAAGACCTAAAGTAACCACAAAGGATGGTCTGAAATGAAAACTTTAACTAAAATCAGTTATGGTGGGTAGTTACCTCCTAGGCCAGTATCTTCACTGACAAGGTCAACCTTTACCTTAACTGAGCCTATCTGTCTTTTTGCATCTATAATAAGATACCCTTGAAATGTCTGGGTAACTTGTAACTTCCCTTTTTCCGGACCCTTCAGGGTGCAAGCAGGGTGCCAGGGTGGAGACCACAAATTCCCTCATTGTTATTGTTATCGTGCTAATTGCTGACTGCTAACTATCCTATGCCCACCTACGTAAAAGAACCATGTGTCTATCATTTTACTTTTTAAAAAAAATATATTGATTTCAGAGAGGAAGGGAGAAGGAGAGGGAAATAGAAACATCAATGATGACAGAGAATCATTGATCGGTGCCTCCTGCACGCCCCACACTGGGGATCGAGCCTACAACCTGGGCATATGCCCTGACCGGGAATCAAATCGTGACCTCCTGGTTCATAAATCGACACTCAACCACTGAGCCATGCCGGGTGGACTATCATTTTACTTTTTATCCAATCCCAGAGGTTTCCCCACTTTGCTTTCTCCCACCTCCCTAATCTATTACCAATGGATTTCACGTAACCCACTTACTAGGTGTACCAGTTAATAATGCGGATTTTTTTCAATAGATGGAATTACACATAGCTATACTAATAAAAGGGTAATATGCTAATTAGACCGGGTCATCCGGGCATCTTCTGGTCATCTGGTCCTCCTTCCGGACAAAACCACGGTGGGGGGGGGGGGGGGGCCAAGGTAGAGGTGGTTAGGGGCAACAGGCCAGCAGGGGAGGGCAGTTAGGGGCAATCAGGCCGGCAGGGGAGGGGGGTTAGGGGCGATCAGGCAGGCAGGGACGTGAGCAGATAGGAGCCAGCGGTCCCGGATTGGAGAGGGTGCAGGCCAGGCTGAGGGACACCCTCCCCCGCCCCCCCCCCCCCACAAATTTCATGCACTGAGCCTCTAGTGTTGATATATATGCGATTTGACATGTATGCTATTTTGTTGTATTGACAGCAAGCTTCAAAACTTCATATGTCAAATTTGCTGAAGGTATTAGTATCATAGATATTTTTACACTTAAAAATGTCGAATTTCATGCCAAAAAAAAGAGCATTTGCAAGAAGTTTTAATTCATTATTTTGAAGAAAAAGTTATCATATACTTCGGCAAGCTTATGGTGAATATGCTCCATCTCAAGATACTTGTGAACACTGGTTTAAACGCTTTAAAAATGATGACTTCGATGTGAAAGACAAAGAACGTCCAGGTCAACCGAAAAAGTTTGAAGACCAACAATTACAAGCATTATTGAATGAAGATGCGAGTCAAACTCAAAAACAACTTGCAGAAAGATTAAATGTTGCTCAGCAAACAATTTCCGATCATTTACAAGCAATGGGAAAGATTTTAAAGGAAGGTAAATGGGTGCCACATCAACTGAACGAAAGACAAATGGAAAACCTAAAAGTCATCAGTAAAATGTTGCTTCAACGGCACTAAAGAAAGTCTTTTTTGCATCAAATTGTGACTGGCGATAAAAAGTGGATTTATTTTGAGAATCCCAAATACACAAAATTATGGGTTGATCCAGGTCAACCATCAACATTGACTGCAAGGCCAAATCGCTTTGGAAAGAAGACAATACTCTGCGTTTGGTGGGATCAGGAAGGTGTGGTGTATTATGAGCTTCTAAAACCAGGTGAAACCATTAATACTGATCGCTACTGACAACAAATAATCAACTTGAACCACACTTTGATCGTGAAACAACCAGAATGTGCCAGAAGACACGGCAAAGTAATTTTGCTTCATGATAACACACCATCACACACTTCAAAACCAGTTAAAGACACGTTAAAAAGATCTTGCCTGGGAAGTATTAACCCACCCGCTGTATTCACCAGAACATACGAAGAAGTGGAATATTGGGTCTCTGAATGGTTTGCCTCAAAACAAGAAAAGTTCTATTGGGACGGTATCCACAAATTACCTGAAAGATGGGGGAAATGTGTAGCTAGCGATGGACATTACTTTGAATAAAGCACTTTCGATGTTTCTCTTGAAATTATCGTGTTTTCTTTGATTACAAAATCTGCCATTATTTTTTTTTAAATATGTTTTATTGATTTTTTACAGAGAGGAAGAGAGAGGGATAGAGTGTTAGAAACATCGATGAGAGAGAAACATCGATCAGCTGCCTCTTGCACACCCCCTACTGGGGATGTGCCTGCAACCAAGGTACATGCCCTTGACTGGAATCGAACCTGGGACCCTTGAGTCCATAGGCCGACGCTCTATCCACTGAGCCAAACCGGTTTCGGCAAAATCTGCCATTATTAACAGATACATCTAGTACATCTCCTACTTTGGTGGTAATTTATAAAAATAGGTGAAAACCCACCATTCTCTGGAGCACTGTCTCAATGCATTCAGATTTTGCTTCCCCACCGTTGTCGACAGTTTGGCTCAAATAAACTCACAAAAATTCTTTACAGGTTTGAATGTTACTTATGTTAACAGAAGCCACAGTCTTTATGGAACCTAATGTCAGGAGCCCATCACTTCGGCCATAATCTCTCCTTCAGAATAACATCAGGAAATCCAGCTCACACACAAGGGCACGAACACTAGGAGGCAGAAGTCAATGGGGCCACCCAGGAGGCTGATGGGAGAGTGAACAGGAGTCAGCCAGGCAGGAGGGGAGGGAGGAGGAGGAAGAGGGGAGGGGGAGGGGGAGGGGAGGGGGGCGGCAGTGCAGTGAAGTAATTCAGAGACTGAGCAGAGAGTGCTTTGGTGGGTGGAGATGTGCTGTGAGATGCCAGCAGGGCCTACCAGGCGTAAAACCTTTTATTTTTAAAAATATTTAAAATATATATATATATTTTTTTAATTGATTTCAGAGAGGAAGGGAGAGGGAGAGAGAGATAGAAATGTCAATGATGAGAATCATTGATCGGCTGCCTCCTGCACCACACCCTCCCACTAGGGATCGAGCCCGCAACTCAGGCATGTTCCCTTGACCAGAATCGAACCCGGGACCCATCAGTCTGCAGGCCGACGCTCTATCCACTGAGCCAAACCGGCTAGGGTGCGGGTGTAAAACCTTTCAGCCCAGATTTGTGAAGGTGGGCTTTATCTGGAGGAAGAGCAAAAGCTGGAGGCTAAAATTTAAGATTTGGGTTTAGAAGGATTATACTCCAGTGGGGAGGGAGTTAAGGAGAAAGAGGGAGGCCATGGGGCGGGAGGGGGGGTGGGTTTGAACTACGGCAGTGACTGAAGAGGCAAAGTTATGTCTAGAGAAACAAAGGACTAGAATCCATGAGATTAGAACACATGTTCAGTGAGGGTGGAGGTCTGGGGTTGGGGGTGTCTCTGGGATCCCCAGGGCCTAGAACACGGGCTTTAAAAGGATGAAGTGTTGCCCCCAGGTTTCTGGCTTGAGTCACTTGGCAGAGCCCTTCTCTGAGGTATCACACATGGAGGACCTACGTGCCAGCGAAGGGAACCAAGGCTGGGCCCCCCCGAAACCACTTTTTGGGCTGTCAATTCTAAGCTGTTCACTAAGAAACAAGGCTCAGAGGGAGCCTTTGACCCTCCCCCCTTTCCTGCCCAAGAGGTTCGGAGAAACCGGCTTCAGGAAGGGAATCTTAGGAAGCGGCCTCGGCCTAATTTGAATTAAGTGTGGTAAACAGGAGGGCTTCAGGGGGGTGCCATTAGCTAGATACAACAGCCCCCCCCCCACCCCCCGCTTGTTCCTAAGTTGCCCAGGACTTTCCTGCCCTGTGTTCTGCTCTTCCTCAACCACCTGTGACTCGCCCATTCTCACTCCTGAAATCTAACACCCCCCTTCTTTGTCCCCACAATGCCTTCTATCCCCAGTGTCGCCTCGTGGCCTTTGGAATTTTCATGCCTATGTGAACTTACATGTATTAAACATTCATTTTCTCCTGTCAATCCGTCTCTGTTAATTTGATCGTTAACCCAGCCAGAAGAACTTGGAAAGTGGGAGGGGGGAAAAAAAGAAAAGTGGAAGGAAAGTATTATTATTTTAATAAAAAGACACTAGAAATATTTGACGTTGAGATGCTTTGTGGGACATGCAAAAGTAAATACGCAGCAGGCAGTTAAAAGGTGGGAGTCCGGGGAGCTCCCCAGAGAAGCAGCGAGAGAGGCAGGTTTGAGAATCAGCAGCGCCCAGGCGCCAACTGGGGGAGTGGATCCTACGGCCCAGGGTCCGGACACCCTGAGCGGCAGCCCGGCTTCCAAAGACGGCAGAAGAAGAAAGGCCAATTGTCGTTCACAAAAGAAAGCCCGAAGGGTGCTGCCAGAGAGGAAAGCCGGGAATCATGGGAACCCAGAGGCACGCGGGGAGTGAGGGCTCGGGGCTCGGACGGTCAGGTCAGGACCGAGGAGCCCAGGCAGGGGAAGCCCAGGGTGGGCGGGGAGGGAGGTGGAAGAGGAGGGTTTTCCAGAAATGCAAAACACGACTCAGTATTTTAGCAGGCACCACTGCCACTTCCAAACTCCGTTTAAAAACAAACAGAAATACATAAACATTTAGACACCAGTTCCCCGACGTTGGTCTTTGTAGCAGCAACTTGAGAATCGCCTGGGAGGCTTTTCAAAATGCCAGGTCCCGGGTCTGTCTCAGCCCTGGTAAATCCGTCCCCTAAGAGGGAGGCAGGGAAACGGTGATGTTTCATGAAGTCACCAAATGATTTTTTAAGTGTGATGAGGTTTTGAAATCATTCATTGAAACCTCTAAGACCTACCGTTGCGTATTTGACGTAAGTCCTTTTCGAAGAATTAAAGGGGCAGATAGTGCGTAGATGGCTGTGAGAGGCTGATGGTTCGACTTCAGACTTTAATAGGAAACGCTAAAGCAATCAAGAAAACAAACTCCCCACAACGTCTAAAAACAACACCTGTAAGACACATCCTGTGTGTTTATTATCAATGAGGACTATGCATTTAGGAGAGAGGAAGCTTCCTAACTACAGCTGTCTGTCCACACCCGCTCATCCGTCCTCCTCCCGCAGGGCCTGTGAGAGCCGGCGCAGCTCCCGGCGGGCTGGGCGAGAAGTCCTCTGTCTCATGGCCAACAAGAGGTCGGCCTCCCCCTTCTCCTGGGGAAAGGCCCCCTCGCCCTCCCGCCTCGCCTCCCCGGGCTCACGGCCTCCGCGGCCTCGGCCCCCTCACCACTTCGCTTTGTCCCTGCACTTTCACTTTGATCCCCCGGCGGCCGGGAGGCGGCCCTAGGCTTCCTCGGGGACCCCTGGCCCTGTGAGCGGCACACTGCAGGGCAGCCTCTGCAGGACACTCCCCTGGGCTCAGCACCCCCCGCCCCCCCCCCCACCCCCCCATTCCACGCTGGCAGCGACCCCCAGGGACTTACCTCTCATCTTCTGGGAACATCCTTCCAAGTTCACCCCTCACTCCTGCTTCTCCAGGACTTTACGCGGAAATCAGTCGTTATCCCAGTCCTGCCTTTTCTCGCTGTCCTTACAGACAGGCACGCAGGTGTGTCACGTGTTGGGGAGCATTCAGTTGGCATCAGGAGATGAAAACAGACACAGGAAAGCCGCTCTCCTCCCTGCCGGGGAGGCCTCTCCGGCCGGCTCAGGTGTGACATCCTCAGGCCAACGCTCCCCGCACAGGTGCCCTGGGTCCGCACCGGGGCCGAAGGGCCGGGCCTCCCTGGTCTCCTGCCACCGCGGGGCCCCTCTGGGCTCCACAGAGTGTTTCTTAAACAGTAGTTCAACCTGCATCTACCACGAAGAGGGGCCACTAAAATGTCATTTTTATTCAGCCGAGATGGTGAAACACTGAAAAATAAAAATGAAGCCTGATAATACCCAGTTGGGGCCAGTTTGCTGGGACGCTGATTCCTTTGTGAACTGCCCGAGGGGTTCGGAACCAAGAACCTGAAATATGTGCCCAGCCCTCAGTCCAGTAACCCCACCGCTAGGAAAACACCCTAAGGAAATAACCAGGAGATGCAGCCAAGGGTTTCTGAACGAAGGGCGTGCGTGGCAAAGGCAGAACTGAGACCAACGGGAAGGCACTTCGCAGGCGTCCCCACTGGGGCTCGGCTCCCTGGCCTCCTGCGTCTCCGTGGCCAAGGGTGCAGCCAGCCACGCAGGCCTCCAGGTGGCACGGTCCTGAAGCACCGACTCGGCATTGGGCACTGGGCCAGGTAAACAAGACAGGTGAGTTCCCAGCCCCCCTGGAGGAGGTACGCACTAAAATGCATGACCTTGTCAAGCAATTCAAAAATTGTCCACATGATGTTTTTTTGGGGGGAAGCAGGTTATACACTGTATCACCCCCATCCTCTCAGCCCCTGCCACAAGCGGTTACTAAACCCTGGCCCTCGGGGTCGACCTCTTCTTTCCTTTTCAAAAGCAGAGCCTGAGGCTCCGAGGTAACCTGATAACAGCGGAAAGGACGGGAACGTGGAAATCTTCCGATTGGTTTAGAGTTCCAGGAAGTCGCAGGACTTTGAGCAAATCACTCCACCTCGGGGGCTGTTTCTAATCAGAATAATGAAAGGAGGGGTTGGACCAATCCTTCCGGCTCTCTGAGCCCAATCGTTTTTGGCCGGATGACAACCATCCATAGACACGGGGGTCATAACCCAAGGCTCCAGGGAGGGGAGACTGAGCCCCTGGAGGACCTGTGTGTTACAGGACAGAACGAGGCAGGGGACCATCCGGATAGGCCTGCGGTCGGGGAGGGTGGGAGTCCCCCAGGCCCAGTCCCAGGCCCGCAGCTGGCTTTGAGAAGCAGGCAACATCCTTCCTTCGAACTATTATTTCATATTAATCAGAACAGCTAGCCATTATTGGGTGCTACTAGGTGCAAAATATTGTGTAAGCGATTTACAGTGACCTCACTTTCTCACCACAAAAGTCCGAGGTCCGTTCTGCTCTTCCCATTCTTAAGGCAAAACGCAGGCCACTGAGGTTATGGGAAGTCACACTGCCAGTGGCCAGGCCCAGGCACTTCCTTTCGCTAACAGGGCTGTGGGACCGTCTGGATTTTCCCCTTTCCTGCTGCGGGGGACAGGAACTCACCTGCATTCACCGAGGGTAGTCAAGGTGGACAGGGTTTGTTGGTTACCAGCTGGGAGGCCGAGGTAACTCACCTGTGTTACCAGGTGAGTTATAAACTCACCTGTTTATAAACTTCCGCAACCCTGTGTTACCAGGGTTGCGGAAGTTTATAAATGGCCTTAGACTCAGAGGCCCCCTGCCCCCTGGTCTGGTTCCTGAGGTGCCCTTCCTCGTCGGGTAGGTTCTGAAAACGCAGCCAGGAAGGAACAAAAGGCGTCCTCTGCCCCCCCCCCCCCCCCCCCCCGCCCCGTTAGCGGAGAGAGCAGTTTGCATCTCAGAGGAGCCTGACCCTCACAGCGATTTCTGTAGGGATTTCCTGTGACCCGTTGAGATTTGTTGGTCCGAAACCATAAGGTGCCTTTGACATTCAAGTCCGTTTAACTCAGGAATCTGAAAAGTCATTTCAGTGTCAGGGCTGTGGGAGCTCCCTGAAACGGGACATGAGAGTGAGTGCGTTTTTCTGGGGAGAGTGTTCATAGCTTTTCTTGGATTCTCCAAGGGGCTGTTCTAGACAACAATTTCTGAATTTCTGAAGATTAGTTAATTCTTTTTTTAAAAATATATTTTATTAATTTTTTTTTATAGAGAGGAAGGGAGAGGGATAGAGAGCTAGAAACATCAATGAGAGAGAGAAACATCATCGACCAGCTGCCTCCTGCATGCCCCCTACCGGGGATGTGCCGGCAACCGAGGTACATGCCCCTGACCAGAATCGAACCTGGGACCCTTCAGTCCGCAGACCGACGCTCTATCCACCGAGCCAAACCGGTTTCGGCTAGTTAATTCTTATAACAACCCTATTAGGTAAATAAGATTATTATTCTGGCTTTGTAGATTCATTCATTTAGTAAATATGTATTGGTACATATTACTATGTATCAAGCACTGTTTCCAGATCTGGGGATACAGTCGTTAACAAGGTAAAAAATTCGTCCTTTCTTGGAGCTTACATTCCCATGGGGCGTCAGATGAGCAGCCGGGTTCACGGAGAGTTAAGTGATAAGCCAGGGTCCTCAGCCAGCAAGCAGGAGAGATTTGAACCCAGGCACTATAGCATCAAAAACTGTTGTTGTTTTTTTCTTTTTTTTAAGGAATGGATAATGACTTTAAACAATGGAAAACTAAAAATTCCTGTGCAACAACAACAACAACAAAAAACCCACCAAAAATTAACCGGAAAGTGAGGAAATATTTGCATTGTATAGAGCAGACAGAAAAGCTTAAAGCATGTTTTCAAACTTCAAATCCAAAGATGCACGTTATAGTGAAGAAATGGACAAAGATTACTAAAATAATCCCGAAGAGGAAATATGAATGATCCATAATGTTGACAGTGGCTTCCTGAATTATCATCAAAGCAATCTGTTCATTGCTTGCACATTCAGAAGGATCATTACCTTGATGGAACTTATCAGAGGGCAAAGGGCAAAGTCTGGATATTTACTGAGGTTTTAAAGACAAGTCTGAGGCAGGTTTTTCTATGGGGGAGGGAGGGTTGGGTAGGATTGGGTAGGATCATAATGTACTAGTTTAGGAATAATGGACACAGCCGGGAAAGGATTTTAAAAAAGAGGAGGCATTATTATGATAACAGCATGCCCTGTGGAAACCTAGACGCTAAAATGAAAGCTGGCTTTCTTGGAAGGAGTGTGGATGCAGTCATGTGTTTTGAAGGGGTTTCAGAACAAGTCTCCCCAGAAAATGCCACTTTGGCTTGTGGACTACTTTGAGCTAAAAAGACAATCAAAGCCTAAAAAGACTGAGGGAGAGCTTATTACCGCTCCTTTAACTACCTAAAAGAATTGGGATAGCTGGCCTAGCCCAGGAAGAAAACTATCACCAGAGGTTACTACAAAGAGTATGGGCTAGGTGTGGTGGGTGGGCGGGGGAGCGAGGCAAGACCTGGAGATCAAAGTCCTCTCTCTGTCCTCCCATCTCTGTGTCCCACTGTTCTCTCTGCACAGCATGGCAACCATCTGTTTACCAAACATTGGCTCTTCCCATCTCCCTGTGAATGGTCTTCCTTCCCTTTGAAGCCCTGGACCAGTGGTTGGCAAACTCATTAGTCAACAGAGCCAAATATCAACAGTACAACGATTGAAATTTCTTTTGAGAGCCAAATTTTTTAAACTTAAACTTCTTCTAACGCCACTTCTTCAAAATAGACTGGCCCAGGCCGTGGTATTTTGTGGAAGAGCCACACTCAAGGGGCCAAAGAGCCACATGTGGCTCGCAAGCCGCAGTTTGCCGACAACATCCCTAGACACCTACCCCCTTCTTAGCCAGAAGAGCATATAAGCTTTTTTTTTGCCAGCTTGATTGACTGTGGGTCTCATATTCTTATAATTAAATTTGTTTTCCTCCCGTTAATCTGGGTTAATTTGATTATTAGACCAGTCAAAGAACCTAGAAGAACAGAAGAAAATTTTTTTTTCTCCCCAAAAGTTTCTTCATACTAGGCATTTCATCATTGACCTGTGAACACTGTATACCTGACATAAGGAAATTTACTGTGTGTGTGTGTGTGTGTGTGTGTGTGTATTTCTAAGACAAGATTAAATGTTAGAATTTGTCAAAAAATTTTTTGCTTCTATTGAGGTGAACATCTGATTTGCTTTAATTTTTTTTGTCTACAAAATTATTGCTTGCTTTTTGAATATTAAACCAATTTTGCATCCCTTGATAAACCCAAATTAGTCATGCCATCATTTTTATTACTGAATTTGAACTGATAACATTTTGTTAACCCTTTGCACTCGCTTGCTTTTTTCTCGATTCCTTTATTTTATTGCTAACCGTGTCGAGTCACACTCGACATCCGAGTGCAAAAGGTTAAGAATTTTTGTATCTATGTTCACAAGGGTTGTTGGTCTGTATTTTTCTTTTCTTGTTATTTGCTTCGTACTGGTATCAGGGTAATGCTGGCTCATGGAATGAGTTGGGAAGTATTACTTTGGTAAGGGCTGAATTGTGTCCCCTCAAAGTTTATATGTTGAAGTTCTAATCCCCTAGTACCTCAGAATGCAACTGTATTTGAAGATAAGGTCTTTGAAGAAATAAGGTAGAATGAGGTTATTAGGATGGGCCCTAATGTAATATGATTGGGGTCCTTATAAGAAGAGAAAATGGGGACACAGACAGGTACAGAGGGAAGGACATGTAAAGACAGAGAGAAGACGGCCATCTATAAGCCAGGAGAGAGGCCTCAGAAAAAACCAACCCCATTGCTACCTTGATCTGTGCCCTGACCAAGAATTGAACCCAAGTGCCTTCAGTGCACAGGATGACACTCCAACCAACTGAGCCTCATTGGCCAGGGAGTTTCCTTAAAAGTTTGATAAGATCCACCAGTTAAGTAATCTGGGCCTGGAGTTTTCTTTGTGAGAAGGTTAACTACAAGATCAATTTCTTTAATAGACATAGACTATTCAGGTTATGTATTTCTTCTTAAGTGAGCTTTGATAATTCATAGCTTTAAGAAACATCATCTAGGAGAAACCAAGATGGCGGCATAGGTAAACACCTGAACTTGCTGCCTAGCACAACCACTTCAAAACTACAACTAAAAGACAAAATGGACATCATCCAGAACCACAGGAAGGCTGGCCGAGTGGAAAGTGGAAATTCTATAACTAGAAGGGAAGAGAAAAGCACACTGAGACTCAGAGGAGGTGGGAAAGTAAAGTGCGGAGGTACGGAGGTGCATGCAAAAAGGGCTGGCAACTGAGGACACAGTTGTCTTCAATCGGGAGGGAGACACAAGCTCCCGACTGCTCTGAACTCCAGTTCCAGGCGAGACTCTGGGGACCCAGACTCATACGGGGGGAAACTGGACTGTCTGGCATCAGGCTGGAATACAAGGGCGGCTTTTTCTCAGAGGTGCTTGCAGGGATTACTGCGGGACACTGAGACCCGGGGGCCTCTTAGGGCAGGGCTGAAGGTCAGACATTGCTGTTTGCTCTGCCCTGGTGATTCCCTGAGACCCCGCCCCACCCAATTTACAACCCCACCCCAGCTGTGCGCAGAGGCTTTTGCATATGAATGGCCTGGCCCTTTGCAATCTAAAATTACCTAACAAACTTCAGCTGGGTCAGAGAGCCCCAGAACTTCCAAAAGAAGGCCCAAGGCTCCACAGCAGCTTGCATTGCTTCACAGCTGGGCCTCATCTGGGCACCTCCAAACCACAAACAAAGAAGAGGAATCTGCAGATCTCTCCATAGCTCCTGCTGGGTGGCCTCAGGCAGAGGCTAAATTTGCACCTCCTTGGAGATCCAAGAGCCAGTGTACCCAGTGGTCAGAGTGGGATCATCCAGATTACAACTCCTCAGATCCATAAGGGACACACTCAGAGGGGAGACTGAGCACCAAAGCCCCACTGAAGCAAGTCCTGCCCCATAAGGGTGTCTCTAGCACAGAAGTTCTCCCATCGTAGACACAACTGATCCTCACACCAATTGGCCTGGAGGTCAATTCCTCCCAGTGATACCAACAACAATGAAGGCTTAACTACAAGACTGTGCACACAGCCCACAAAGGGGTGCACCAAGAGTGTCCACCACTGGGTCCTATAGGACACCTAGCACACAAAGCCACTCTATCAACACAGGGAAGCAGCCAAAATGTGGAGACAAAGAAACAGGTCACAAATGACAGAAATGGAGGAAAGCAAACTACCGGATATAGAGTTCAAAACCACAGTTATAAGGTTTTTCAAGAATTTTCTAGAAACCGCCAATAAATTTAGTGAGTCCCTTGAGGATATGAAAAATGACCAAGTAGAAATTAAGCATACACTGACTGAAATAAAGAAAAATATACAGAGATCCAACAGCAGACTAGAGGATCGCAAGAATCAAGTTAAAGATTTGAAATACGAAGAAGCAAAAAACACCCAACTGGAAAAGAAAAAAGAATCCAAAAAGTTGAAGATAGTGTAAGATGCCTCTGGGACAACTTCAAGCGTACCAACATCCGAGTTATGGGGGTGCCAGAAGAAGAAAGAGAGCAAGATATTAAAAACCTATTTGAAGAAATAATGACAGAAAACTTCCCCCACCTGGTGAAAGAAATAGACTTACAAGTCCAGGAAGCACACAGAACCCCAAACAAAAGGAATCCAAAGAGGACCACACCAAGATACATCATAATTTGAATGCCAAGAGCAAAAGACAAAGAATATTAAGAGCAGCGAGAGAAAAACAGTTAGTTACCTACAAGGGAGTACCCATACGATTGTCAGTTGATTTCTCAACAGAAACTATGCAGGCCAGAAGGGAGTGGCAAGAAATATTCAAAGTGATGAATAGCAAGAACCTACAACCAAGATTACTCTACCCGGCAAAGCTATCATTCAGAATCAGATAAAGAGCTTCACAGATAAGAAAAAGCTAAATGAGTTCATCACTGCCAAACCAGTATTATGTGAAATGCTGAAGGGTATTCTTTAAGAAGAGGATGAAGAAGAAAAAGGTAAAGATAAAAATTATGAACAACAAATATATATCTATCAACAAGTGAATCTAAAAATCAAGTGAATAAAAAATCAGATGACACGCGCCTCTGGGTCCGGGTGAGGCTGGATCCCGGGACCAGGTGAGGCCGCGCACAACTGGGTCCGGGTGAGGCCACGCGCCCCGGGGCCTGGGTGATGCTGGGTCCCAGGTCCGGGTGAGGATGCGCGCCCCTGAGTCCGGGTGAAGCCGCGCCCCTGGGTCCAGGCGAGACCAAACCAGAGGAAGTCAGACCTGCATTACCACCATTTGTCCACCATCCAGAGCTGAAAAGTCAGTGCCGACATGTACACATAAGGAACTGGTGGACATTGAAATTGGGTCTCAAAAGAACTGTTGGTCCAGAAAGAAACTTACTACAGATTGATTCATTTGCCTGTCGGCATAACTATTATTGCTCGTCTCACATTCGGTTCTTATATTTCTAGTAACACATGATCTCACTCATCTAGGGGAAATGATGAACAACATAGACTGATGAACAAGAACAGACCCAGAAACAAGGAGGCATCGATTGGACTGTCGGGCCTCAGAGGGAGGGTAGGGGAGGGTGGGGGTAGCGGGGAGAGATCAACCAAAGGACTTGTATGCATGCATACAAGCCTAACCAATGGTTAAGGACAACAGGGGGGTGGGGGCATCCGTGGGGAGGGGTGTGGGATGGGAATGGGGGGATGAGGACAAATATGTGACACCTTAATCAATAAAGAAATTAAAAAAAAAAATCAGATGAACAGAATACACTGGTGAATATAATAGAATCAGGGGCATAGAAAGGGAGTGGACTGACAATTCTCAGGGGGAAAGGGGTGTGAAGGGTGGGGGAAGAGACTGGACAAAATTCATACACCTATGGATGAGGACAGTGGAGGTGGGGGTAAGGGCAGAGGGTGGGGAGGGAACTGGGTGGAGGGGAGCTATGGGGGGGAAAAAGAGGAACAACTGTAATAATCTGAACAATAAACATTTATTTTAAAAAATTAAAATAAACTTTAAAAAAATCATCTAAATTGTGAAATTTATTGCCAAAAAGTTGTTCATGATATCCCCTTATTATCCTTTTAATTTTTGTAGGATCTGTTTTTATGTCACCTCTGTTATTCTGGATAATTGGCAATTTGTATCTTGTCTCTTTTTTCTCTAATTGACCTAGCTACAGATTTATCAATTTTATTGATTTCTCAAAGAACCTGGTTCACTGATTTTTTGTTTTGTTTTCTATTTCATTGATTTCTGCTCTAATCTTTATTATTTTGTGTCTTCCTTTTTTTTAGTTTCTTAAGGTTATTGACTTAAGACTTTTTTCTAACATGGGTATTCATTGTTATTAATTTCTCATAAGAGCTGTTTTATATGCATCTCACACATTTGGATATTCTTTGTTTTCACTCAGTTCAAAATACTTTCTGCTTTCACTTTTGGTTCATTTTTTGACCCATGTACATCACTAATTTCCAAACATTGGAGATTTTTCAGATATATTTTCATTGATTTCTAATTTAATTCACTTGTGTCCAGACAATATATTTTGCATGATTTGAGTCTTTTAAAATCTACTGAGGCTTGTTTAGTGGCCCCAAATATAGTTAACCTTGACAAAATGTTCTTTGTGTTCTTGGAAAGAATTGTATTCTGCTATTGTTGAGTAGAGTATCAACTAGGTCAAGTTGGTTGGTTGGGTTGTTCAAGTCCTCTATGTCTACTGGTTTCCTGTAGAGAAAGGGATGCTGAAATATCCTACTTTAATTGAGAATCTGTCTATTTCTCATTGATTCCATTGATTTTTGTTTCACGTACTTTGAAACTTTGTTATTTTGAATAGGATGTGAGAAACCGAGAGAAAGTTTTGAGGCATTTAAGAATCCAAAGTGGGGGGCGGGGGCGCGCAGGGATCCAAGTCACACAAGTTATGGAGAGGTAAACAATAGACCTCAGGATTATGTTATAGAGGATATAGGGAACACCTGGCCCACATGCTAGCTCTAACTAGAGTGGTTTATTTTGAGGTGTTGCTGCCCAGAGATTAATAGCTCCATCTAGGTTGTGATATATATTTCAATCAAAGTATAGTGCATCCAGGATAAAGAATCAAAGGAGTTATCAAATATATTAGGGTGAATCATTCGGAGCTGTTGACATTAGCCTTTGACTTACAAAAATGGCAAGGATGTTTGTTCATTGTAGTATTGTTCAGAGTAGTGAAACACTGGGAGCTATCTAGATGTTTTTCATCATAGCATTGTTCAGAACAGTGAAAAATCCAAATGTCAAACTATAAATCATGCCACATCCATATGTAGAATTAAAATTGTTTTGGGAGGTTTCTTAATAACTGTCTCCCTTTGTGTCCTCATCCAGTTTTATGATAATGAATTCCATCTATAAATACTGGCAACTCCCAAATTTATATCTTAGGTCCAATTGCTCACAAAATCCAGATTCAGACATTCAATTTCCTGTTCACTATTTCCACTTGGATATCTAATCAATATATGAAATTTACAGTATCCAAACCTGAACTCCTGATCTATCTCCAAAGCCTTTTCTCTCCACATTCTTACTCATCTCAGTTCATGGAAATTCTAGCTTCAGCCTTCCAGTTGTTCAGGTCAAAACCCTTGGAGTCATTCTTGATTCTTCTTCACTCATCTCTCACCTTCAATCCATCAGGAAATCTCTTGCTTTAGCTTCAAAATATACTCAGAACCCAGCACCTTTCACCACCTTTATTGCTACCACTGTGGTCTTCTTTCCCTGAGATGGCAAAAGCCTCCTGACCTTAACTGCAGTTAATCGAGATTTTCAATTAGTCAGTATTATATTTTATTTTCTCAAAATAGATTTTTATTGATTTCAGAGAGGAAGGAAGAGGGACATAGAAATACCAACAATGAGAGAGAATCATTGATTGATTGCCTCCTACACACCCCACACTGGGGGATCGAGCCCACAACCTGGGCATGTGCCTGACCGGGAATCAAACCATGACCTCCTGGTTCACTGGTCAATGCTCAACCATTGAAGCATGCCAGCTGGGCTAAAGTCAGTATTTTAAAAGGCAGTGATGAAAACTTTATACATCTGGACCACATACAAATGAACATGGCATACAGTCTGCTCTAAACTACCGCTTCACAAAGTATGGACACATGTGCTCTATCTTATCTTTTCCACCTGCATTTTTGCACTCCTCTCCTCTGTTTCCTCCTAACTGAAAATAAGGAGCTAAACAGTTGGGCAGTTATAAATGTACTAGGTGCACGGGTGGAGTCCCTTGGCCTGGCTGGTGATCGGGGGCCAATCGGGCCGAGGGAGGTTGGCCAGCGGGGGAGGGGCTGTGGGAGGCTGGCTGTGGGAATGCACTGACCACCAGAGGGCAGCTCCTGTGTTGAGCGTCTGCCCCCTGGTCGTCAGTGCACGTCATAGCGACCAGTCTACCGGTCGTTCAGTTGGGTAGGCTTTTATGTATATAGATTGCCTCTCAGCTCCAAATCTACCCTTGATTGCGTGCTCTGCAACATGGAGCGAGACCCTCTTGTGGACCTTTCTCCTTTGCCAGCTGGCACAACTGTCAGTAGACTGCACTGGAGAGACACTGGAGGAGGGTTTCTTTTCCTGGTTCAGCTCTGCTCCTCTCTGCAGGCTCCTGCAATGTGCAGGGCCTCATCTCGTGCTACTCAGCAGCTAACCTCACGCTGCACCCCCTTGGGTGGCTCTGGAGTGGGTTTTACTGGTACAGCACTTCTCTATGGACATCTTCCCTAGCACCCCCCCCGCCCCCGCCCCCTCTGTCCCCCCCCCCCCCCCCCGCCCGGGCCCAAGTGGCTTCCCAGCAAGTCCTGGGGTATGGCACCTCCCCGTGGATGCTCCTGTAGCACTTGGAGGCAGATTCCAAACAAGTGCCAGCAGTGCAGCATCTTGTAACTTCTTTGCCATCCAGTGGGGCAGGGTGGTAACTGCTTTAATAAAGCTGCTCTCAGCCCAAGGGCAAGGCAACTCTTCATTTGTCTCCCTCAGGCCTCGGGTTAGTGGCTGCTCCCCATATATGCAGTTCTTGTACTTTCAGCATTCTGGTTTTTTTTTTGTTTTTTTTTTTTTTATATTTTTATTAATTTCAGAGAGAGGAAGGAAAAAGGTAGAGATAGAAATATCAGTGAGAGAGAATCATTGATCAGCTGCCCCCTGCACGCCCCAGATCGAGCCTGCAACCCGGGCATGTGCCCTTGACTAGAATTGAATCTGGGACCCTTCAGTCCACAGGCAGATGCTCTATCCATACAGCCAAACCAGCTAGGGGTCAGCATTCTTTTTTATCACTTATTAGCAAGTCACTCATTATTACAATCTCTTGTAATTTTGATGGTTAATTTTATGGGTCAACTTGACTGGGCCATGGTGCCAGATATTTGGTCAAACATTATTCTGAATGTTTTTATAAAGTGTTTTCTTTCTTAATGAGGTTAATATTTATATTGGTGGACTTAGAGTACAGCAGATTACTCTCCATAATGTGGGTGGGCCTCATCCAATCAGTTGAAGGCCTTCATAAAACAAAGACTGAGCTTCTCTGAGCAAGAAGAAATTTCTGCCAACAGATTACCTTTGGACTTGAACTGCATCTCTCCCGAGGGGTCTCCAACCTGCCTACCATGTAGATTTTGGATTACTAAGCCTCCCCAATCGCTTGAGTGATTTCCTTAAAATTAATCTCTTTATGTTTACATACATATCCTACTGGTTCTGTTTCTGTGAAGAACTCTAATACACTTGCTCTGTTAAACAGACAGTTTTAAGATCTATAATAAAAAAACAGAACAAAGTATCAATCCCACAGTTTTATTTGTAAAGAACAAAGCATGAAAAGTCATATTTAAATGTACTCCAAAACCTGAAAAACCCACGTCAGTTTCTCTGATATGTATGCTAAAGTGCTTGATATCACAATACTGTTCAAATTTTATATTATGTTCAGATGAGGGGGGAAAAAAAATCCAGTTCTGATGCATTAATAATACAAGGAAAAACAATATAACTTAAATGCAGAAAGGCTCATTTGTTAACAACATACACAGGTACATTTATACATGGTTCCAGTGTAACATAGAGGACTTTTTCCATGTGTTAAACACCTCCCGTTGATTGACAACAGGAACTCCTTACCATGCCTCTCTGTCAAGATGTGGTGTTTGGAATGAAGACTGGAGCCATACATAATACATTCAGGTAACTGAATCAAGCATTATTCCCTCCCAGATAACCCAAGGATACCCTGGATTCCTTCAAATGAGGGGATTTTTTTCTTTTTCCCCAAAGGAGGGGAAATCTTTTGATGATATTTTTCTGGTATTAATTGCTCAATGTGATATTTTCCTGGAGCCAATCTCTATTTTGCCCTTGAGAGGACAAACAGTTCTAGTAAGATTTGAAGGGATGAGGTTCTCTTTGGATTCCTCCAATCACAGTCCAACACCCTCTTCAAAAAGCTTGGAAATCAGTTCAAGAAATTTATATATAGGAGTAAAGGGCTGAATAGCTTATTATTTGTTTCTTCTTTTAAGCTAAATGGAAATGTAATAAATACTTACATAAGAAACAGGGATTTCGAAAGCCGCAGATGACTTGGAAACAGGATTCACTTTATAAACAGTTGAGAGGAGCTGAAGACTCCATTCTCCTCCGTGAAGGTGTTAACACTGAAATCTAAACAGCGAAGGCTCAGACTGTCCTTGCCACGTGGTGAAAAGGAGCGACTAGTTTCTGTAAACCTCACAGAGAAAATACAGTTCTCAAAATAAAAACCTCCTGAAAAGCCACAATTCTCAGCAGAAGGAGATTCTGTTACTAAGAGCTACACTCTCAGTGCCGTCAAATAAATATTTCCCTGGGGATCGGAGGTCCTCGTCTATTGCCTCATGTTTCGAAATAGCTTAGAGGTGTCAACATACACTACACACAAACTGTTATGCGTAGTCTCTACCCCTCTTTCACTCACATCTATATACAACGGTGATTTATTGCCAAAAAAGGAAATAGAAGCAATTCAGTATTTCCCCTATATCATTCATAGAGGGTGACAGAGCTCATTAAAGTGATTTTTGAAAAAGCCACGTGAAAGTAAACACCACAGGGTTACAAAGGGTACAAACATTTCTGAAACATGGAAAGTAAATTTTGGAGGGAAATCGCAAACGTCTGCAAGCTTTAGGTTCCTTAGATCGAAGCCTTGCCCCCAGTGGGAAGAGGCTGGGGAGGCCGGGAGGCCCTGCTTTTCTTCTCGGTAGCCCGTTTCCCACCACCCAGACCCCACTTCGACCCCTGGACACTGCGCCTCCGTCACTGTTAAGGTGCTACTGAGCCCGGAGAGGGCACAGCTGTGGGGCCTCACACCGGTGTAATGCTTCTGGGTCATAAAGGCTGAGAGAGAGTTTCAGGACACTTGAAAAAATATGTTTCAAGAGCTGATATTTTTGGCAAGTTAATTTTAAAACAATTTCTTTTTAAGCTATTATGCAAAAATACTAATTATGGTTCCAGACATGAATTTTAACTTATTTTGAAGGGGGAAAGTCAATTACAAAATTTATTTTTATTTACTTTAAATTTGAGGTGTCATTATAAATATACTGATTTTAAAAATAAACAGAAAGGATAGCTCTAAATGGAGATAGTCCTTGCAAGTCAGCTTGTGAGGCTATGTACATTTATTCTCAAGATTCTGCCATTGTCCTGCTCAAAATAATTTGGTATTGGCTCAGACAATTATAAGCCACATAAGAACTAAATCGTATTTCTTTAGAGTTGTGTTTCTTTTTCTTTTAATAGTTTTTAAAATTGATTTCAAAGAGAAAGGGAGAGAGAGAAAGAAGAGAGAGAGAGAGAGAGAGAGAGATATCAATGATGAATCATTGATTGGCTGCCTCCTGCATGCCCCACACTGGCGATCAAGCCCAAAATCTCTGGGCACGTGCCCTGCCCGGAATGGGACCGTGATCTCATGGTTCATAGGTCTCTGCTCAACCCCTGAGCCATGCCGACTGGCCTAGAGCTGTGTTTCTTACGTGACAAACTCTGCTCGCATCCTTTTTATTCATCAACTTGGATCCTATGGGCTGCAGGCCTCTCAGGCAGCTCCTCCGGGGGCCCCCACGTGTCCGGAGGGCGGGCTGTCTCCCTGAATTCAGACAGATGGGCTCCCAAGGTGACCGCTTTCAAGGGCCTAGGATTGTAGGGGGCGTGTCTCTCTCTCTTGACATCGGTCATTGCCCTGCTCTAGTCCCACCACACAGAGCAGGACAGGACTTCAGGTAGAACTCCTTTGGGGCATTCCCTTTTGAAGTAATGGTTTTATTCACAGACCCCAAATCCAATGTCCTCCCCGTTTTCACAACAACGTGTGAACCATTTGTTAAAATGAGTATTAATCCCTGTAAATGAGTATTAGACATGAATATGAATCCTGGGTGGAGAGACTACTCGGTCAGGCTCCTGCAGCCCAGTGTAATTAAAAAACGTGAGTCCTGGACCCCGTGTTGTCGCTGACCAGCTGTGGGAGTGTGTAATCTCTTTAGTCCTTAAGTGTTCCCATCTACAAAATGAGACGGCTGGACTAGATGACTCAATCAGCTACGTGGCCTCCCTGGCTGCCCCGAGTGCGTCAGAAGCATGGCCTCATGGGAA
Source organism: Eptesicus fuscus (assembly GCF_027574615.1). Taxonomy (NCBI): domain Eukaryota; kingdom Metazoa; phylum Chordata; class Mammalia; order Chiroptera; family Vespertilionidae; genus Eptesicus; species Eptesicus fuscus. The sequence continues at coordinate 70,382,667 of NC_072479.1, read as the reverse complement.
AGGGAGGGGGAACAGCCATCCTCTCCGCCCCCCCCCTCCTCGCCCCCCATGGATCAGCGTATGGCTTCTGATCCCCAAAACGCAGTCTGAGCCTGGTGTCAGCAGGTTGAGGATGTCTCCCATTGAAGAATTTCCTCGTCCCTGAACAGCCACGCCCCCAGATACACGTTACCCTCAGGCAAGCGAATCTCTGGGCCCCAAGTCACCCAGAACCATCTTCTTAACCCCTTTCCATGGGTTTCTAGATGCTTCAACCCCCCTTTCCTCCCCGAGAACTAGGCCACACATCACAGGGGGTGGGCCTCGCTGCCTGGCTGCACACGGTGTTTATAGAGGGAGGGAGGCACTGGCTTCATTCGTTTCCCCCGCCAGGAAGTAAGGGAGACAGCACTGTAGGCTCCAGCGGGGACCCTCAGATCACAGGGGCCTGCGGGCCATGGCTTCGCGTCTCAGCCACAACTGGGAATACAGCCCGGAGCTCTGTGAGCACTCGCACAGCTAGCAACGTGCAAGCGCTCACTGGAGCCACAGGGCCTGCTGTGAGGAAGACCTAAGGTGACCAGCTCACACCACGTTTATCTGACTCCCGGATAGAACACCGAACTGGAAAGTTACGCACAACATTTGGTCGTTCAAAAACGGCTGCCTCTGGTTCTGTGTGCGTTTTGCCCCCCTGTGCCGCGCTGGCTTTTCACCTCCTCTGGGCCAGTTGTTTCATGTTATCAGCCCTCTTACAAAGCAACAGAAAACGTGCCCTGAAACACCCAGAAAGGGGCCATTCTTTCTCTCTCCTGTTATTTGCATTATCTTGGTCAACAAATACTTTTCACAAAAACATTCCAAGCCACACCGAGCCCTCCTCCTTCTCAGACATTCCTTCCATTTCCTGAGAGGGGGCTGGGCACCCGGGAGGGGAAGGGGCGTCGGGAGCCAAACAAAGACGGGCTTAAGGGGGTCCCTCCCTCCGAGGTGAGGGACCACTGCCGGGCTCCCAGGGCCGAATAAAAAGCACAGGATCAAACGCCTGTTTGCAGTTGTTATGACTGTGACATCTGCCCAAAGTACCTCCAATAACATGAATAAAAATGCTAGGAATGAAGTCAGTCTAGGCTAATCTTTCCACAGAGTAAAGAAGTTATAATCCCACCATTTAACACACTTCTTGGGCCTTTGTGTGCTGTCTACCCAGTTAAGCCAAGCTCCTAGGGTTCAGTATTTAAAGTATTTGAATTATATCTTCATCTTCTGCCTAAGGGGGTGGGGGGGTGGGGAGACTGCCCAAAAGAATGGAAAAGTGACTCAATTCGTACGTATGAAACCATTTGCAACTTAAAAGATACAAGTGCAGCCTGGCTGGTGTGGCTCAGTGGTTGAGCACCGACCCATGAACCAGAAGGTCGCAGGTTTGATTCCCAGTCAGGGAGCTGGATCCCCAGTGGGCAGAGCTGTTTACATTCAGAATACAAAGAGTCAGACCCCAGGATGGATGGCCACACACTGCAATGCCTTCTGGGCTGCACGGTACCTACACGTGTACTGGCTTCTTCCTGACTAGCACCGCGCCCCGCAACTCCCAGTGCTTTTAAGCTACTTATTTTAAATCACAGGAATATTCAATCTAGGAAAAAGTATCTTATTAGAGTAATATAATTTCTTAGAGAAGATAGCATATTTACACACATCTAACACATGAAAATACTCTATTTTATACTAAATTCCTGGTTCAAATGAACTACAATACAGCATTTTGCCTTGTCTGCAGCGTGAGGACTGTTTCAAGTCGGGGCATACGGTGCACGGCCCCTGCAGGACTCACGACCGCGCCAGACAAGTCCAAATCGGTCCGTCGACGGGGGAGGTTAGGGAGCAAGGGGTCGGGACAGAGAGTTTCTACCAGGGGTTACACGTCCACGCCTTTGATGAGAGATCCCTCTAAGACGATGGTGAAGTCCTGAATGGTCTGCAGAATGCGGATGAGCGAGTTGACGGTCATGCGGTCCCGCAGGAGGGCGCTCTCTTCGTACATCCGGGTGATGGCAGGGCACTCGGCTAACAGCGGGATCCACTGGGGGAGCAGGCGATCCCTACAGGCCCGAACAGAAAGAGCCCTGAGTGTGGCTGCCTCGTGGCAGAGCGCAGCCCGTGCCGGAGCTCCCACCGGGAAGGTGTGGGGCCGGTGGGGCACATCCAGCCAAGCTCCGGGGTCAGCTGAGAGGAAACTCAGGTCAAGAAGCTGGATCTTTACTGGTGGGAAGGCTGCAGGAGCGAGACAGTGTAGGCTCACGGGAAGACCCATCAGAGTTTAACAGTAGGCCATGTGGGCCATGAGGATTTCCACACATTGAGGAAATTCTCCATTCCGATTTTACCACTTTTAGAAAGAGGCAGAATGTAATTTTATATTTCTTTTTTACAGGGGCGTTAGACATCCGTGGCAAGGCATGCCAAAGTAGATGGACCTTTTGGGAGGAAAGACTACATTAAATAGTAGGGATTTGCTTGTTTTTGTTTTGTTTTTCAACTTATACAACGTAATAAGGTAAGGAACAAAATCAAAGCAGAACATTAAGTAGATTTTATAAACCAAAAGAGAGGTGGCATTGGCCTAATAAATCGGAACAGTGATGAGATAAAAGGAGATAAGGATCGTGTTCAAAAGGAACTTTAAAAGCTCAGCTGAACATGGGCCCCTTTTGTTAAGAAATTCAGAACTTAGTTTTATAAGCCAGTTGAAGTCTCAGGCTAATCAGTGTTTCCTGATTAAACTCGACACTAATCACCTGTCCCTAGGTACCTAAGACATCCTTACTAAGCACCTTCCAAGGCCTTTCGTGACAAGGACTGCCCTAACTAGACCATCCTGAACCTCCCTTGGGCCTCCAGGGTGTTGTTTTTTTTAAAAACTATGTTTTACTGATTTTTAGAGAGAGAGGGAGGGAGTGGTATAGAGAGACAGAAACAGCGATGAAAGAAAAACATCATCCATCAGCTGCCTCCTGCACCCCCCTACTGGGGATCGAGCCCAAAACCCGGCAAGTGCCCCAACTGGGAATCGAACCAGAAACCTCTTGGTTAATGGGGCAACACTCAACCACCGAGTCACCCCAGCCGAGCAGGACTCCAGAGGTTTAGGAGAAAGCACACATTGCACACAAAAAGCTTCTAAAGGTCTCTGTGTTTCATTTCTTACACTTATGAGAGCTGTTTTAAAATGAATGAGTTTTACAGCTCATATGTGACATTTTCAAGAAAAAAAAGGGGTAGGAAACTGTCTTAAAGAGAAGACTATATAGTAAGAATTTGCAACGTTATTAAATTTAATATGGTGGTGTATATACACTATACAAGCTCTAGACAGTACATATATATGTGTGTATGTGTCAGTGTATCTAATTATCTACCAACCTACCTGGAACTATTTACCTATCTTTGGATACTCTTTACCTGTAACTATTTACCTATCTTTGGATACTCTTTACCTGTAACTATTTACCTATCTTTGGACACTCTTTACCTGTAACTATCTACCTATCTTTGGACACTCTTTACCTGTAACTATCTACCTATCTTTGGATACTCTTTACCTGTAACTACTTACCTATCTTTGGACACTCTTTACCTGTAACTATCTACCTATCTTTGGATACTCTTTACCTGTAACTACTTACCTATCTTTGGAACGAGTAGAGTGTGTGGTTGAGAGCCTGGGCTCTGGAGTGAGATGATGTGAATCTTGCTTCACCTCTCTCTGTGTGACCTTGGGAAAATCTGCTGCCTGTGTTTCATCTATTTTCTCATCTACAGAATGGGATACTGGTTGCTACTTCAAATACTGGTGGTGGTGAACAGGAGGAGGATTCAACGAGATAATGTATGTAAAGTACACTTAGCACCGGGCTTACCCAACACAGGGCAAGTGCCCAATAAGCAGGATTCTCATCATGAACCTTGGAATGAAAGAAACTCACGGGAGAGCTTTGGAAGGGGCAGGACCTGGCTTAACCCTTTCTGGACCCTTGTTCGACGTGTAACAAAGACAGGGAAAGTCAAGAACTGGCTTCATACCGTGTTCCAAGGCAAACTAAAATCTGGAATTTGCCGTCCTTCCCAATGTTCCTGGGTGCCGTATTAATAGCATTGACATAATGGCAGAAGGTTTTGCAGGAGGGTTTCTGAATAAGGACATCATCTTCATTGTCTAGAATCTGGTCGGTGGTTTCAAAATAAGCAACCGCTTTCTCTGGGGAAGGAAGTCAGAATCACATCACAATACACATCAGCACTTTGTAACAGAAAGGCTCATCCACTAGGTTTACCTGGAAACACTAACGGTGCTCTGCATTAGAGCCAGTCCTGGAGCCCAAATCATCCTTTTACCATTGGTTTCACAATGAAGTCTAGAGGTCCATGTTTCAGGAATGTGCTCCGGGGAGTTTATTTTCTAATCTAGAGTGCATTCTGGAAGGCTGGGAAAAGTTACCCTCTTTGGAATAGCTGCTTGAAATGGAAATTGGCAAGAGGAAGAAAAATAAAAACAGACTCCTCTATTGACTGGAACCTTCCAGGAGTAAGCAGCAAAGACATGGTAGCCACTGGGATGGGGGCCCGGGTTCCAGCTGTAGAATGCCAGGCTTACACGGCAACACAATTCTGAAATGGAACTGAACCAGTATACTGGAGAAAGAGGTATGTGTACACATGTCAGAAGCAGGAGCCATATTCCAGGCATTCTAGAAGGGAAAGAAAAAAAATCACTCCTGGGGGCCTAATCTGTCAACTTTCCTTTCTTTGTCCAAAAATTCTAAATTAGATGGAATCAACTAGGCCTTATGTACAAAACGCGAATGATTAATCACCCCTTTAAAGAAACTGGGAATTCTAGAAGAGCTGCATACCAAGCTCAGCAAGCTGGAGCAGACACTGGAGGGGACTGTACCTGCGGAGGGATCCCCATCTGTAAGGGCCCACGGACAGCTACAGGGGGGCTGGGTGACTGAGGAGGTGCATTTTAAATGGAAAGGAGGCCAATTTGAATTTAAATGGGCACCTGTGTCCAGTGGCTACCACTTTGGACAGCACAGAGCTGGAGTCATCCTTTTCAGACGCCTCACTCCTTATATCCAAACCTCCCAAATAACTTCCACTTCGTTCAGGATAAAGACCAAAGTCCTTCCAAAGGCCTGGAAGCCCCTCACAACCTGCCTCTTGCAGTAAATACCTCTTCCCCCCAAATCCTTTCTCTCCCCTCACTCTGCTCAGCCCGATCCCCCTGCGACTCCACGGGACGGCCAGGCGCACCCCTGGCCCCTCTCTCAGCTGAGTGCCCTCCTCCCAGGATGCACAGGGCTCACTTGCGCACTCCCTGAAAGTCTTTGTTCAAATGTCACCTTGTCAACAAAGCCTGTAACCACCCATTTAAAAGAGCACTCGGCACTCCATTTCCTCTTACCTTGTTCTATTTTTTCCAGACCAACGACCACCTCACATAATAGATGAATTGCATATTTATTATGTTGCTTTGTATTATTTGTCCTCCCTGCCCCCACCAGAATGTAAGCTTATCAACCACAGGAATTTTCCTGTGTGGTTAGTTATATCTTTTGGTTGTTAATCCTCACCTGAGGATATTTTTTCCCATTGATTTTTAGAGAGTGGAAGGGAGGGAGAGAGAGACAGTGAGAGAGAGAGGAACATCATGTGAGAGAGACACACTGATTGGTTGCCTCCCGCAGGCGCCCCGACCCAGGCCCCGAGATCGAACCTGCTCTGCAATCAACGTTCGGGAACTGAACCCAAGACCCTTCAGTCCACGGGCCGACGCTCTATCACTAAGCCAAACTGGCTAGGGCTAGTTATATCCTGAGCATCTAGAATAGCGTTTGGAATCTGGTGGGCACTATAAATATTTGTTGACTGAATGAAAAGCAAGGACAGTGCTTATTTGATTTGTTTTTTTTTAAAAAACATACTCCCTTAAAATGAGCCCTTATTTGCCCAATTCCTGGATCTTTGAGTTTTCCCAGAAGCATTTCAATGACGTTACACTGGCATCCACCTGCCTGGACTCACCTATGAAGTCCCAGATGAAGACGTTCTTGTGGAAGATGCGGGCAGACTTGAAGCCGTGGTGGAAAACCTGTTCCAGCGCTGCAACCAGGCCGCTCTCTCCGCACAGCAGCACCGTGAGGCTTCCTCTCTGCGGACACAACACAGGGCCAAAGCGTGACCGGCTGCGCCTTTGCTTAGGAACCGTGCCCGGGAGGCAGGCGCTGAAGCCTGGGGCATGTTGCTGCAGCTATCAGAAGCCGGCGAAGGAAAATCAAAGCACTTGGTATTGCCTTATGTGTCGTGCATAAAAGCGGCTTTAAAATCCTACTATACTAAGTTTTATAGCTCATCATACCTCTTTCTCAGGTTTGTGGAAATGTTTCACAATGTTGTTCACAGCCTCTCCAATTCCTTCCTGGATCTGTCCAGCATTGGGCTCTGAAAAACAATAAACAGAGGCCGAATTCTCACGCAAGGGAAATAAACCAAAGCGCTATGGGACATCAACTGTGTCCACCTTTGCAGGAAGCACTTCGCCAGCGCAGGCTGGCTTTGCCGGGGGCTCCAGCAGACCTGCCCCGGGCCAGTCTGGCCAAGTGAGAGGCATCTTGGCACAATGGGAAAGAACCCAAGAGACACCTACATTCAAATCCCAGCCCTACCACGTATAATCTATAACCTTGGTCAAATGTCTTCAGTCTAATGGGGAAAATACACAACATACACAAACTGCATACACGGGTCACTGGGAATGAGGTATTAGGTGTAAATCGCCTGGCACGGTGATTTACTCTGAGGAGGGAGACAGGGGAGACACACAGCTCATTCCTCAGGAACCCCACCCCCGTACCCCACCCCCGTACCCCACCTTCCTCCGCGCTCCTTAGTGGGCACAGACCGAGGCCTCTGAGGTTCTTAGGCTAACCTGGAATTTGTGTTTTTTGCTGTTGTGTTTAAAGTAAAGGGAAGATGCCAGGTATACTGTGCGCCCTGCCAGAACTCCTTCCCTTCCTGGCTACTCACCGCTTCATCCCCGGGCCAGCACTTGCTCTTCTAGGCCCCGAGGGAGGGCGAGCTTGGTGGCTGTTTGAGTGGCCTCTAAACTGCCTTTTTGCCTCTCAAACCCCAGGAATGGAAAAAATAAAAAAGTGATAAACAGGTTTCATCCAGGGATAGAAGTCAGTAACAAGAGAAAAATGATGGATTTGGTATTTTCTTGTGGTAAATTAAGTACTATATCGATTTTACATGTCACACAATAAAGGACAAACCATACATTCTAGTTTTTAAGAATCTCTGAATTCATTTTTTAGGTAACAACAAGTAAGTTTTTTTCTACACCAATGAATAAAAATGGTAAAAATGGGAACTTCTTATGACTGAAGCACGGATGCTGTGGCTTCTTCAGCTCCTAGTAGTTTTTTCACTTTTACCATTCTCTGAATATTTTTCCTTTTGAACATGAAGATCTATTTTGAAAGCTTTTATCCATTCCAACAGAGCCCTGCACTGACCAGCAGTATATTAAAACTGATTTAAAACGTTGAGTTCTGCCTGGCCAACGTGGACCAGTAGGTTGAGCATCGTCCCATGCATTAAGAGGTCACTGGTTCGATTCCCGGTCAGGGCACATGCCCAGGTTGCAGCCTTGATCCCCAGCAGGGGGTGTGCAGGAGGCAGCCAATCCATGTTTCGCTTTCATTGATGTTTCTCTCTCTCTCTCTAAAAAAAAAAAAAAAAAATCAGTAAGGACATATTTTTAAAAAGATTATTCTCCATTAAAAAATATAACAAAACAGCCGAAACCGGTTTGGCTCAGTGGATAGAGCATCGGCCTGCGGACTCAAGGGTCCCAGGTTCGATTCCGGTCAAGGGCATGTACCTTGGTTGCGGCACATCCCCATTAGGGGGTGTGCAGGAGGCAGCTGATCGATGTTTCTCTCTCATCAATGTTTCTAACTTTCTATCCCTCTCTCTTCCTCTCTGTAAAAAATCAATAAAATATATATTAAAAAAATATATATAACAAAACAAAAAACGTTGAGTCCTCTAAACATCACCTTGCACACACGGTGAGAAAATACTAAGTGACCCATCTCTGGGTTTCAGGTTATCTAAGATTTTATGCTTATTGAGTAAGAAAAGAAAACATAACCAAAAGTGGGGACAAGGCTTCTCACAACAGTACTATCCCTGGAACTGCACTCATTCAGAAGCTGTAATAATTTGGATGGGCTGAGGCAAAACCTATTTTAAAGTTTTAAATCAGCATAATTAAGGTGTTGCATACAACAAATTCAGCAAATTTAAGTGTGCAAATTGGCAAGCTTTGATAGGTATATAGTCACGTAACCACCACCACCACCATCATAATATAGAAAATTTCCCTCAACCCAGAAAGTTCCCTCAACCCAGAAAGTTCCCGTGCCCCCATTGGGTCAATCCTGTTCCCCAGCTCTCAACCCCTGGCAACTGCCGACCTTACATTGCCTTTTCCAAAATTTAATGAAAATGGAATCATATAGTACCTAGTCCTCTGTGTCTGGTTTCTTCCACTTCACAGAATATTTTGGAGATTCATCCATGCTGTTAGATGTACCAATCGTTTGTTCACTTTTACATACTGCTGAAAATTATCCCCTTGAATAGATATACCACAATCTGCTTATCCATGAACCAACTGCGGATATTGGGGTTGTTTCCATTGTGGCTACTGTGAATAAAGCTGCTATGAACATCTGAGTGCAAGTCTTAGTGTTAATATATGTACTCATTTCTCTCGGTTAAATATCTCGGAGGAGATTTGGGGGGTAAGTATGTGGTAAGTGTATGAATCTCTATATATAAAAGGCTAAGCGACCGTTGACCACCCGACCATCTGACCGGTAGCTATGGGTACAATGACCACCAGGGGGCAGACGCTCAACACAGGAGCTGCTGAGAACCCAAGAACCGCACTCTGGCAATCTGGGACCCCTTGGGGGATGCTGGAGAGTCAGTTTTAGCCGAATCCCCGCAGGCCAGGCTAAAGGACCCCACCTGCCAGAGGGATCCTGCTCACTCCACAGACACCCTTCAAGCCACGGCACTGCCCCAGGTACAGCCTCTGGGGAGGGACCGCGGGAGGTTGGCTCCAGGGCATGTCTGGCCTGTCTTGCCCAGTCCGGCTCCTCCGGTCACCTTCTAATTAATCTCCTTTCAATGTGCACGAATCTGTGCACTGGGCCACTAGTATCTTTATAAGAAACTGAACTGTTTTTCCTTCTACATTCCCACAAGCAGTGTATGAGCACTGCACTGTTCTCCATCTTTAGCAATATTTGCTATTATCAGTCTTTCAAATTTTATCGATTCTGGTGCGTGCATGGTGTAAGTTTTACTTCTGACTATAGAAAGCATTTATGAATCAGGGGAGTAACTTAAGAAAGGATAAGGGGGATCTTTCAATAACATTCTAATCGTGAATACTATCTAAGGAAACTGCTTTGTTAGTAAACTGAGGGCTTCTTAGGTACTTTTGTTATCCTACTACGGTAATTATCTATAACTAAAAACTACCTCACTGACAAACTTTTGTAATTTTTCACTAAGTCATACTGCCTTGGTTTTCTGTGGCTCCAGTGATAGATCACCACAAGCTGGGTGGCTTACAACAATAGAAACTATTCTCTCATAGTCCGGGAGACCAGGCTCTGTGGAAGAAGGGGCCCCTCCTGTCAAGCCTCTGGTGGCTGCTGGCCTTCCATGGCCGTGGCTGCATCACTCCAGTTCCTGCTTCCGTCTTTACACCATCTCCTCTGCGTGCGTCTGATTTCCCTCTGCCTCCCACTTATAAGAATACTTGTGATCGCTTTTAGGGCCCACCTCGATAAATCCAGGATAATCTCTCTATCTCAAAATCCTTAACTTAATTACATCCTTTCCCAAATAAAGTAACATTTACAGATTCTAGGCATTAGATCTGATATCCTGGGAGACATTATTCAGCCTACTAAAGACCACATTCGTATAAACTAGGAGTTTATTGTACAAAACTCACTCCTTTACAGTATCTTGTTTCATCACTTATATGAAGCTGGAGGGTGGGGACAGGGGTTTTTAGAATTTCTCTTAGAATAAAGAGCTCTATATAACTAAATGTGGCTATGTCGGAGTATTGTAATACAAAACCATTTTGTATTCCTCTTTTAGGTTTCAGGCAAAATATTACTTATTCATATTTCCATAGCTTAACTGAAACAGAGCATGCATTTTTATTGAATTTTAACATGCGAATTCTTCAGGCTTTTAATTACTTGTAAAGTCTTGCCTTATTTTTTCCTCCTTTTTTCCTCCCCCCTCTTCTCTTTTCTAAAGTCCCTCTTCCCAAGTTAATTTTCCTCAGCGTTCTTCTTTGTAACCTCCCTACCACAATTGATTAATGAGACAGTTTTCTGTGAAATGGCCACGTGACGCCTGCAACATGAGACACAGAGAAATGAAGGACCAACTTACTGGTGGCTTTTCCCGTTAGTGAAGTGATGCTCAGTCTCCTGGCCGTGGTGGGCGACTTCTGCTGGGGGGGAGTCCGGCACTGCTTCGCCAGGTCCTCATCCGCCACGGGCGCCATCAGCTCTCCAATGAGAATCCTCTCCAGGCTCCCGTCGTCAACGCCTTTCCCCAGCCACCGCCCGCACGGGAACCTAGCAGGACGAAAACCAACCAACCAACAAAAACCACCTTCTGCATCACCAATATTTTATTTACTAGTTTTAGTCAGAATTTTAAAAATAGCACCATGAGTAAAGCCCACCATTTTAGTGCCTGTGGGTTGTTTCTTTTAATTATGAAAAATTTCAAACACAGAAAAATAGAGAAAATAACAGTATAACAAACACCTGTATTCTTACCACCTAGACCAATGGTCGGCAAACTGCGGCTCTCGAGCCGCGGTTTGCCACTCTGTTGACTAATGAGTTTGCCGACCACCGGGATAGGGGCTTAATCACAAGGAACAACAACAGCCTGTAATTATTGGAATCGAGAGTCTAGGTCAGTGGTCGGCAAACTCATTAGTCAACAGAGCGGCAAACCGTGGCTCGCGAGCCAGCCGCAGTTTGCCAACCACTGACCTAGACTTATCATTTTTTGTTGAAGCATTTTAAAAGTAAATTACATACACTAGGACATGTAAAACACTTCAGTATAAATCTCTAAATAATAAAGATGTTTTCTCTCTTATATAGCCATAGGTTATTATCACACGCAACCAAATTAAAATAATTCTTTTTTTTAAATTTGAGATTAAAAAAAAATTGCTTTTAGAGGAAGAGGAAGGGAGAGAAACAACAACTTCGATCAACTGCCTCCTGCATGCCCCCAACTGGGGATTGAGCCCACAACCCAGGCATGTGCCCTGACCAGGAATCAAACCAGCGATCTCTTGGTGCATGGGTCAATGCTCAACCATTGAGCCACACTGGCCAGTCTAAAATAACTCTTTAATATTTTCTCAAACCTAACTCATCAAAATTTTGTGATTAGTTCTTGAAAGAACAGTCTCAAACTCTGAGTATCAGAGTTAAGTTACAGAAGAAAAGAGGAGAATGTTCACAGAAAGGGGTGCTGGCTGGAACTAGCACAGTCCCAAAGATCCTGTCCTCATACTGAAAATTGTTTTAAGCTTGTTTCTTTCTTCCTTTTTTTATCAGAGTTACAGCAATCGTTTTCAACACAACAATCAACACTTGTGAACTAAGCATTAGCAGTGAACACAATGTGTTTTTGTAAAGTATTTTTGGGGGCAATTTTGTATCAAACCAAACCAAAACAACCCCCAAAAAACGAAACTAAGATACAGAAGGCAGAGGGAAAGCTTTAGAAAGAAACAGTTCTTAAACCTTTCCTTGTCTAGCGAGTCTCACAATAGGAACTCTGAATTCCGAAGGACATTTACTCACCTGTATGTGTGTCCTGTGATTTCATTTCTGACCATGACACAATCCACGAGCCACTTGGCTAACAGTCCCGAGTTATCGTGACCAATCTGCACAGTGGTCAGCTTCCCCAGGTTCTGGCACTGTAGGGACAGGACCACAGGTTATTCAGCGCCCGATCCCATCCCACTTCCTCTGGGCTTTCGCTGTGGCTCCGTGGTTCCACCTCCCTCAACTGCAGAGGGCCCACTCTGCATGTGTGCTCTGCTCTGCACTAGAGAAACACAGTCATCTCCAATACACCCCAGCTAAGGAGACAGGAGACAGGTGGACTGGATCTAAGGAAGGGACCGCACAAGGTGCTAGGCTCGAGATGTAAACAGTGGAAGCAGACGCTGGAGAAGGAAGATTTATTTCTAACTGGGGAACCCAGAAACATCACACAGACAGTGATTTGTGCCTTAAAGGACGAGAAGAATTTCAAGAAGCAGAAAAAGGGTGCTTTTAGATTCAGTTACAGAGAGGTCAGAAAAACAACTATAGATATAAAAAGAAAAAAAATCACTGACCCAGCTATTTTTGTTTCAAATAAAATACTCAGGCAGAACTGACCTTAAACCTCATCTACTAGATAGAAATCTTCAAAGCTATTGTTAAAGAACATACACAACGAAACAGCATAGCTATCAACATCTTTCCTGGCCCTTTGTGGACAAGTACAAAAGAAAGTGATCATAACAGGAATGGTAAAAATAAATGTCAATTAAATGCTGACTTTTAAATTCTGATAAAACATCACAGACCCCACTGCCTATGTGTGGGTGGGATGATCAGGGCTGAGTTCTTAGGCCCTTGACTTTGTTTCGCAGTGAGAAGGCATCACAGTGACTCAGGTGAGGGGGATGGCACCTTAAATTAGCTGTGGCTGCAGAGATGGAAGGAACTAGACAGATGTGAGGGAGTTTGGAAGCAGCATTGATGGGACGTACGGTGCAGTTATGTTCCATTCTTGGTAGTCAAAGAAAAGCTAAGGGTTTTAATCTTTTATATACAGATGGCTGTGAGTTCACTGGGTAGATAGGGCCAAAATGGGATTCTGTGGGGAGAGTGCTATTCCTGGATCGCAAGGAACACGAGAACAGGGCGCTCAGCTGGTACCACATCCTTCCAGAGCAGGCCCTGGCTTCCTCCAGCATGCCGGGACCTACCTGCCTGTGAGCTCACACACACAGGAATACTTCCCCAAGTGAGACCTGAACTACGACACTGAAAGGTATTTTCAGAAAATCACTTTATAAATGTCACCACGTGGTCTGCAAGCCATAAACACGGACACAGTTCTCGTGTCCCTGTGGCCAGGGTCAGGCGGGAGTGTTTGCAGTGGGGATGAGGACCGCTGTGGGGAAAAAGCTGAGTGCTAAGGCACCAGCGTCCTGGAGCAGGATTGGAAAAGGCCCCAGTGCACCATCACAGGTAGGAAAACAGAGCTAACAATGACACTTACAACCAAGATACAAAACAAATTAGCGTGTTTACGACAACTTGACACAAGTACATGACCCCAGAAATGATCCTGCATGCTTGACTGTGCCTTTGTATTATCTGACTCAAGGAAAAGGAAAAAGTGAAACTGGAATCCTTGTGTAGAATTACGTATGGCGCTTTCTGCGCGGACAGGTCTTAGCTGCACCGACCTCAAAGGTCATTTCGAGGAGGTTTTTGGGGATCTGCATCACTCCCGTGTCTCCCAGCTCTCCCGACACACAGATCCAGGGGTTCGAGGTGATGATCGCGTTGCTCAGCTTCTTGATGGGGATGATCACCGACCTATACGGAATCACTGGAGGAAAATGCTGAAATTAATGAAAAATTACAATACAATTCTCCTGATAACAAAACAAACATGTATTAAGAACTCTGTTGGCTTTCACAGATAAGTCACTTAAATATATGTATTTAAAAATGTGTTTTATTAATTTTTGGAGAGAGAAAGGGAGAGAGAAACATTGATTGGCTGCCTCCTGAACACCCCTCACTGGGGATCGAGCCCACAACCCAGGCATGTGCCCTGACTGGGAGTCGATCTGCCGACCTATTGGTGCATGGGAGGACGCTCAACCAACTGAGCCACACCGGCCAGGGCCACAGAAAATTCACTTTTTATGATCTATCAAGATGTAACTTGGACAAAAAGATGAGATCATAGCCTCGCCTAGTTTAGAAAAATGAGGTCCAGTTTGTAAGCCCTAAGTCCTGATACCTGAGGTGGTTTCCCCAGCATATACACCACCATGCGTGCATGGCATGCATATCACCATGGCGATAATCATCCCCGTGCATTTATACACAATCTCAGGCATTAGCACCAGAATACTTGAGGACACGAACACTAACAGTGCTGTAAAGTGTTTTCATTGCTTTAACGCTTTTACTAATTTTGTTTCAAAATCGAGTACACATGAGCATGGCTCCTGGCTGGTTTCATATGAAAAAGGGGCTGGATGACTTCTTGGCTAGCATCCCTGTCTTGGGCAGTGCTTTAAGGCACGGCACTTCTGAACGTTCCCATCCCAGTTTTACAGCTCAATATGCAAAGCCAAGAAAAATAAACAACGGCACCTCCATTCTGGACACAACGTAAGGTCTTTAAACGACAACTTGGAAAGCTATGAAGGCGACTCACGGAGGGGCCTCAGGGAAAGAATCAAGATGTGGAAACGGCTGTGGGAAACCTCGTCTTCTGAAGGCTCTTCAAAGGCACACCACTAGGTGTCACTGTCCCACCACTGTCTTTTGCTCAAATGTGGAAACACAATCAAGTTAGACATTACCACGCCCCCTCCATTTTCCTTTAAAAATGGGGGCGGCTCAAACACAGTAGCACGTCGTTATCCTTCAGAGCCAAACGTTGTTGTTTTTCCCCCAAAAAAGCAGGGTAGAATCCATATTTTTTGTTGGTATTCTTGGGATTTCTGCTCACTCGGTTACCAGAGGGCGTACGAGAAGCCCGCCCTGAAAGATGTACAGGGAAGGAGAGCACACTTCCTGGGCCAGATGTCCAGGTGCCGCCTCCCCATACGGGCTCAGGGTTCAGTGCATTCTCAGGTGAGGAAAATGAATGGGACAAACGGTTCGTTTTCCTGATTTTACACAGACCACGTTCTTCATGGTGGAGCGGATCACCTCCCTGTCTGTCTATTTTGGCCAAAGGAGAGGAAATGCTACAGGAAAGGCCCCACTTGCATGTTTTAGTCATCACAAGAATCAAATCGTTTTTGGAACTGAAAGCAGAAGAGGTTACAGCAAGACTATTTTGGGTGCCAGAGGTTTCTCTAATTTCTTTCATCGACAGGATTAGAAAAGCTGCAGAAAAGGGCCAGCAGATGCACAACAGTGATTTCATCAAGTATAAAAAGTAACATTATTTAAACTCAGAATATTTCTTTCATGAAGTATCTCAATTCCTCACACTGGAAGAGTTTCTTAGCTGAAGAGAAATCTGCAGCTATCAGGAGGATTTTAGGAGTCCTATTTCTTCTCTTTCAAAACTGTATATAACATTTTAGCTTTTCATTCCTGCAATAACCTAATAAATGAATAGAAGCTTCCCAGATAGGTTGGCTCAATAACCATTTCAACTCCAGTGTTCCTTGTCTGCCTCTACCAGAGACGAGAAAAACCAAAAACCTACACGATTCTGGCCAGTGAAATGCTAGTGATGTTTATGGTGATTGCTTGGAAAATTATGTTCTTTGAACACAGATTCTGACGCTTTTTCCTTGGCATTCCTTCCTTCTTCCTGCTTGAAGGCGGACTGAGAATAGCCATCCTGTGACCAGAAGGTGATGAGCACACACTGAGGATTGTCTAGGACAGGCGTCCTCAAACTACGGCCCGCGGGCCACATGCAGGTGGTTTTTGCCGTTTTGTTTTTTTACTTCAAAATAAGATATGTGCAGTGTGCATAGGAATTTGTTCATAGTTTTTTTTTAAACTATAGTCCGGCCCTCCAACGGTCTGAGGGACAGTGAACTGGCCCCAGTTTAAAAAGTTTGAGGACCCCTGGTCTACGAGGAGAGGGACAAAGAGCCCACGTCCAAGCCCTGGCCGGGGTTGCCAAGTGGTTAGAGCGTTGGCCTGAGGACCAAGGGGTCACGGGTTTGATTCCTGGTCAAGGGTACGTACCTCCGTTGCAGGTTCGATCCTGGCTCCAGCCAGGGCATGTGCAGGAGGCAACCAATTGACGTGTCTCTCTCACATCAATGTTTCTCTCTCTTTCTCCCTATCTCCCTCCCCTCTTCTCCCCTTCTACTCTCTCTAAAAATCAATGGAAAAAAATACCCTCAGGTGAGGACTGGAAAGAAAAAAGAGCTCATGTCCATGATGGCACTATGGACTGCCTACTACAAGACTTCTTGTTATGCAAGAAAAATAAAACTACTAATTTGTTTAAACCACTGTTTTGCAAGTTTCTGAAACTTGCAGCTGAACATAACTCCAAACTGATACAAGTAAAAAGTCTATAAACTAGGAAAGGGGACCCACAGCTAATAAGAATTAGCAACGGTGAAGAGAATAAACACTTTAATTCAGCTTATCCAAACCCGTCGGCATCTCCAGTCAGCATCTCCTCCCTCCACAGGCTATACTCCCCACCAAGATCCTGAAGTCTTTCGGAATTACCAGAGAGTAACGATGTTCAGGTAGAAAAGTTTATTTTTATCACCTACTGATTCTTTGAATTTATGGGTTTTGGATAAGATCTAGAAATATATTCCTTTTCACGTCCATCCCACTTCCTGTCGCAGACTGCGTTTCCTGGGAGGCAGACCCTGAGTCAGAAATCAGCACCAGAATGTTGCTTCTGGGATCAACGTGAGAGCAGAAAGCAGGCCTCGGGGGAGGGAGAAGCTGTCTGTAATGACGTCAGCTGGCCAGATGGCGAGTTCTGGGACAGCCTCTGACCAGTCAGAGCAGGCTGGCCCTCGCAGGAGGGCTCCCTGGGGTGAGGCACTCCCTCCCCACAGGGCCGAGAGCTGAGGACCCTTCAATCCTAAAGGAGAGGGGGGTGGAGTGGGGGCGTCACAGTGTCCACCTCAGTGTACTAGGGTGTGTCTCACTTTAAAAAATACGAACCCTATTCCATTAGTCACCCGAGCAACCCTTCACTGAACAGCCGCTCCCAGACTTACTGATAGTGGTGAAGACACTGGTGAAACAGAAGTAGTCCACAGCGTTGAGGGAGAGAAGATGGTAAAGAAACTGTTCTCGCTCTTCTTCGCAGCACAGAAAGGCATACCGCTTGTAAAGCTTCCTAGGAAAGAGCAGCGCAAGCACAACAACAGTGTAGGCTATTTCTCATTATGTCTCGCATGAAAAGTAAACACCTCTACTGAGACAAACTGGGTAGAAATTCTAATCCGGAAAGAACAGACAATTCCCAAAAATGAACATGCAGACTGGTGACATCTTAACCTAATCAGTCATTCAATGGGGGGGAAAAACAAACTACAAATCCATGTTGTCTACGAAACGAATAGAGATCAGAAAGTGCTGACCAGTGTGGGGGCAATGAATAGCTAGCTATTCCGATAGACAGTGGGGCTGAGAGTTTCAGGAAAGCAATCTGCTGGTAATACCTCTTTTAAACCAGTCAGACATTCATTTTACAAGAGGAGCCACCCTGTAACATGAGGTGACCAGCACATACTGTGTGCTGTCCAGGAGGAGAGGGGCAAAGAGCCTGCGTCCAGGATGGCCCTGTGGACCGCCTAGCCCCAGATTCCTTGTTACATAAGAGAAACAGAGCTACGGTGTGTCGACTTTCGCAATGTGCTTTGTAAGCACACAGGTCATAGAAACCGGAATGCCTCAACCTGTCTCACCTGGTGAGTGGCTGGTTAGACAGCAACTGCTTGAGATGCTGGGACAAGAGTTTCTTTTCTAGAGACAGCCTTATCCACGCCCGAGCTCGTCCGACGTCAGTCTTGATCTCACTCATGTTCTGAATGTGCCTACGGAACAGCAGCAACAGAAGAGATGTGAATCCTAAGGTTTGGAAAAGACCTCAGGGTTGCACAGGAAAGTTCATTTTTACTTAAATGAAGCAATAGGGAATACACAGTTTATGTTGATTAAACCTTCAAAGGTTCTATCTTAGTTATGAATCTAGCCCCACATCAGAATTACCCTTAAAACACAAGCATACAGGCAACATCTTAAGATACACAAAGCATTTGAAACCCATTCATCCTTTAACGTTTCTTTATGTTCTTTCAGCTTCACAGATAAACTGGCACTTGGTTATTCCCGACTCTCAGGAAAATAAACTAAACAGGCTGAAATTCAGGTTTTTATTCAAAATAATTATTCTATAGTATAACGAAGTATCTGCCGCAAATTTAACCCACTGAATCATTTGCCGAAGCCCTAGACAACACACGGAAAAGACGAAATCTTACTTTCTATGGCAACAGCAGACACGCTGTGCTGCACGGACAAATTCAACATTTAAAAAAATTGCAAGACTTGAAAAATTGTGTGGCTACAAAGAAACACTGTGTGGTCACACGCCAGTTGAACGTAACATACTGTGGAAATTGGTATTCATGTAGAAGTCAATGCTACCCCCATAGGCTGTGTTTACCTTCCTAAATGATTTTCTTCCTAAGGGGACGAAGGACAGGCAGGAAGGACAAGCCTACGGGAGGGGCAACTGTAAAACCTCTATAGTGAGTCACTGAGGCCTTTGTGATCTGATCCGCCTTTTTTTTTTTTTTTTAATCTAAAATGACTCATCCTAGCTGTAATAAATATTGCAATGAAACCTTTTGTCTGATGATTCTAAGCTTTCAGAATAAGGACTAAAGCCTTATTTTGCTGCACACACACACACACACACACACACACACACACACACACACACACACACACACACACACTTCTCTTTTTTCCTCCCTCTCTCTCAATTCTTGGATCTGAACATTTAGGCCCTCGATACTAAGTGCTGATTTATAATCAAACACTCTCGATAAACAAGATGTAAAGCATTACATCACATCACACAGACACACTGAAGAGGTGGCATGCAAACATGCGTGAATGAGATTTATGACGCACTTATTTTTAAAGGGCTAATACCATTATGGATGGTCATGAACGGAGAAAGCTGGGGGCAAGCAGGCCCCCCTTGGAGCCTGGTTCTTACTGGTGGTGGTGGTGGCAGGGCCGAGCCCTGACAGCCCAGGGTGAGCCCCTGCAACAGCACTGGCTGTCCCTCAGTCCTACGGACATTCCCCAAAGGCTGACACGGCTGACGTGGGGAAATGCTCAGGCGTTTACCACTTAACTTTCGACAGTATTTACACGGAACCCCATGAGTGCCAGGCGGGCTCTGAGCCCCCATAACCCAAGAATACCAAGTTAATTCAAAAGGAATTCACTGAAAATGAATCTATATGGAGGTTGGTAAGTACTGAATGTTTCCCTACATACCCTTCCTACTCTAAAACAGTAAACTCTACGGAAATTAGTGTTATGCTGGCCTTAAACAGGTATCTGCAGACATGGTAGGTGAAGAATGACAAAGTGGAAAATAATTGTAATTTGAAAAACAATCTGTGTTTAAGGAAAATGGGGAGAATTGGAGTACATAAAACAAAACGTATTTTATTTAGGTGGCAATCAGCATTCCCATCATGAAAGCATTTGTGCTAGTGTTTTTGGTGGGCGGCGAGGGATTTGTCACAGCAGTGGCTCCTGAGATTCCGCATCCCATTACTTGCTTCCCTCTGTGATTCTGTTCATGTCTGAATCCCAGCTTCTGCTGGAATGCTTTCCTTGACCGTGACAGCCTCCAACGACCTCTCTAATTTATGAAATTCTGTAGTCTAATCGACATGTTTCATGCACTGCCTACTATTTGATCATTTTCTCTTGCTTTATGCTTTTTCCAGCTTGCCAAGTTCCCTGAGGACAAGCAAGGAGCCCAATACCTCTGAGTAGCCTTGCATCCTTCTTTGTACCCTATAAGGCCCAGCACATATTAGGAGCTAAAAAAAAATACCACAAAACAGCTCTGCTGCTTTGTATATCACTATAAAATTTTATGCTTAAATACATGTATATGTGTTGTGTTATTAAACTTTTATCCAAATCTATTAAATGTTTTTCTGTGTAGCTATACCATTTTTATTAAATCCTCAACCGAGAATATGTGGTATGTGATTTTTTTAAAAATTAATTTTACAGAGAGGAAGGGAGGGAAAGACAGACACACACACACACGAGAGAGAGAGAGAGAGAGAGAGAGAGAGAGAGAGAGAGAGAGAGAGAGAGAGAGAGAGATCCCTGCCTGGGGATGGAACCTGCAACCTGGGTATGTGCCCTGACCGAGAATGGAACCCACAACCTTTCAGTGTATGGAATGACTCTCCAACCAACTGAGCCACACTGGCCAGGGCATGTAGTCATACCATTTTAATCTGTTTTTAATTGGAATAATTTATTACAGATAATTATAAAGGCATTCAGCATAAATAATATCATACAAGTATTACTTCTAGTAAAATAGAGCCTGTTAATTCACAGAAAAGCATACATGGTGTGGTTTAAATAACTTATCTACTTGATTTAGTTTTTAACCTTGATACAAAGCTTTCTAATTTAAACAAGTTTTTTGGACTTTGTCTTATCTGATCATCACAGTAACTAGTGAGAGGGAGGACATCATTATTTCACTGTAAAGATGAGAAAATGGAGACTCCGTCAGACGGAGTGACCCACCCAAGGTCACAGAGATCACAAGTGTTATTCTAGAGGAGCCACCCATTTTCTTCCAGTCTCTTCTTCCTGGCACTCACATTCTTGGAGACGCTCCCCTTCCACAGACCCAGGAGACACAACTCCGGGGCCACCGGGACCCACGGCCCCATGCTCCTAACCCCTCAGCCAGTCAGATTTCCTCTCAGAAGCTGGGAATGAGTACCCTAACCAAGTGAGTTCTCACTGAATGCTTAAAATAAGACAGGATGTTAGAGCCAGGGCTTGGAGAGCATGTGCACAATACAGCCGGGAGGGAAGGGAGAGAAAGGGAGAAGCAGAGAAGATTTGCTTCCTGTGAGACAGAGAGTGACCTATGACATGATTGTTTCCATCCCAGCTGCAATTCTTGCTCTTGGATTCTGGAAGATACCCTTACATATCTCCAATAAATCCCATGTTTGCTGAAGCCAGTTCAAATGAGCTTCTTATTGTGTGTCCTGGGCTCCTTACAGCTGCTAAGCAATCTGGTGCCAAGACTCTGTTTCCCCAAACTGAATGATTTCTAAGATTGACAGCACCTAAATAAATGTAATCTACATTTCCTGGTGCTTATTTTACTGCATTAATAGTGAACCCTAGTAATATTCATTAGAGAAATAAAAGAATCAGCCAATTTTAGTATAAGCTCATATCCTGTACAGTCATAAAAATTCCTCAGAATAGTCCTTCCCAGAAAAGTGGAACATAATTATAATTTGAAAAATAACCTGTGTTTAAGGAAAATGGGGAGAATTGGAGTACACAAAATGAAAAGTATTTTATTTAGGTGGCAATCAGCATTCCCATCATAAAAGCATTTGTAACAAAATCAATCATGACTACTCAATTTTAGTGTTGAATAAAACCAGATGCTCATTAGCACATGTGTACACATTATTTATAAAAAGATAAAGTCACTTGCCAATTTACCCTCAAGTAACTTATCCCCATCTTTATATGTAAACTAGAGGCCCAATGCACGAAAATTTATGCACTGGAGGAGGGGTCCCTCAATGCGGCCTGCCCCCTCTCACAGTCCGGGAGCCTTCAGGGGCAGGAGACAACCTGGCGACCACAGGAAGGCGATGCCCCATCACACCTCTGCTGCTGCCACTGCCAGCAGTGCAAGCCTCGGCTGGCCTTGGTTTCCTGAAACTCAGGCAGCCCTGGGTGGCTGGGCAGCCGACATCGGAGGCTTGCCTGCACCTTGGGCCTGTCCTGGGTGGCTGGGGGGCTGAGGGAACTGGGGGACTCCAAAGGCAGGCGTGCGTAGCGGCCGGGCCCGACTAGGGGCGGACCTGGCCTTGCTGTGCGCCTGCCGCCTGGTGGGGCTGAGGGGACTGAGTGTCGCCATCTTGTGGCTGTGGGTGCTGCCATCTTTTGAGGGTGGGGCATCAATTAGCACATTCCCTCCTTATTGGCTGTGGGCACCGCCATCTTTGCAACTGTGTGAGGGTCAATTAGCATATTCCCTCTTTATTAGATAGGATAGAATATTTCTAGGATTTACTCACATCCTGTTCATTTGTTTACATATTCAGATTATCTATACTTGGATGATAGTATTCACAATCTCCTAGATGTTCTGCTATGCTCCGCATCATTAATTATATTTTGCCATTAAGAACATAAGGCCCAACAGCTAGATGATATGTGCAGAGCTACTTTGGAAAAAAACTGGCAATAATGGTACCACGACAACAATACTCCTCTTCTCTATGTAGATAATCAGTCCAGTTATTTACTGTCCCCAACCTCTCCCATTGGAACAAAAAGTCATTCTATAAGTGACAGTTTGGTGATATCTGGCAACTCTGAAAGTCTTGGGAAGGGGTCTGCGATACTAAGACAAAGGGGACAGCCTTCACAGGTGTCCTGGGCTCCTTATAGCTGCTAAGCAATCCAGTGCCAAGACTCTCGACATCAGTGAGAACTCCAAGTCCCTAAACTGCCAATGTATTTGCCTCAAGAGATAAACTTGAGAAGATGAGGTAAGGACAGAGGCATGTGCCCAACAGAGAGCATGGGCTCAGAGAGATATACTACCCAATCCTTAGAAAATACGCTTTTCCTTCAATTGTCCAGATTTAAAGAAATCAGAATTTAGAATATTACTTGGTGGTGTTCTTGGATCTACTACAGCAACTAGTTAAGTAGCAATTAGGGCTAACGTGAAGTACTAACCCAGAATTTGGAAACAGGGAAATAAGCCGGGCCACTGAGAGTTAAACTCTAAAGTAAACATATCACGAATAAGAACAACAATAAATAAAAAGGCAGAACGGAGCAGAGAAACGAGAGACACACACGGGCAGTGCTTCTGCAGGGCTTTCCTGAGATGACATCCGTCCCATGAGCACCACGATCGCTAGTTGGAAGATCGGAGATCAGGCTTCCACATCTCTGCTTCTGAGCACGATGCCTTCTGACTTTAATCTACCTTCCCCCTGAGCCTACCCATATCAATGAAAGAATGTCAAGTCATCTGTTAAGGAAATAATAAATTGGCTTCATGACAACTAGACAAGAGTGGATCCAGCCCATTATTTCACCATATCTCTTAGATGTCTAAAGTAAGCCTTTTGGGTTAGCAAGAGTCAGTTATCTGAGAGTCTAATTACATTTTGGTTTACTAATGAGTTGGTATCTGAGCTTATAAAGTTGAAGACGCTAGCTTCACATTTAAAGACCTATGGCTGTGTATGGCATAAGAAACTGGGAAGTCATACCCATTAGGACAGCTATTGTCCAAACAAACAAACAAACAAGCAAACAAAACAAGAAATAACTAGTGCTGGCGAGGATGTGGAGAAACTTAACACTTGTGCATTGCATGTGGGAATGTAAAATGGTGCAGCCTCGGTGGAAGACAGTACGATGGTCTTCAAAAAATTAAACACAGAGTTACTATATGATCAAGCAATTCCACTTCTGGGTATACACAGAAAAGAACTGAAAGCAGGGACTCAAATACATATGTTCATAGCAGCATTATTCACAACAGCCAGGAGGTGGAAACCACTCAAGTGTCTACTGATGAATAAATGGATAACAAAATGTGGTATGCACATACAATGGAATATTATTCAGCCTTAAAAAGGGAAATTCTGATATATGGTATAGATGAACCGCAATAACATTGTGCTAAGTGAAATAAAACAGATGCAAAAGGCATGATTCTACCTACATGAGGTACCTAGAATAGTCAAATCCATAGAGACATAAAATAGAGTCGTGGCTTGTCGGGGAGGGAGAATGGGGAGTGACTGTTTACATGAGTACAGAGTTTCAGTTTGGGATGACAAAAAAGTTCTGGAGATGGTTAGTGGCAATGGCTGCACAACAATGCAAATGTATTCAGTGCTACCGACTGTACATGTAAAAATAGTTAAAATGGTAAATTTTATGATATGTGTGTGTATGTGTATATATATAGTTTTAACCACAACTTTTAAAAAAGCCATAGAAAAACATAAATGGTAGAATCTAGGTGATGGGTATATGGATGTGTTTACTATGAAATCTTTTGACTTTGTTGCATTTAAAATTTTCTATAATAAAAAGTTAGGGAAGTCAGCTTGTCTTTTCTGGGCAAAGCCTTCCCACCTTACTAAGCACCTTTTTTAAAGTAATCAATCAATCAATCAATCAATTAAGGTTTTATTGAAAGCATCTATCATTTGGCCAAAACATCACTTTAGGATATTAGGGGGGAGTCTCTCAGATACTTTTGTAAGACAAAGTCTGAAAATTAAAAGCCAAAGTACCCTTAAGTGGGAAGTCACAGGACATCATTTTTTAAATTGAGTGTCCTGGACCAATATTGATTATCCAAGATTATACTCAACTCGAGGGGGGTGGGGGGTCCCTCAGCCCAGCCTGCACCCTCTTGCAATCCGGGACCCTTTGGACATCCCTCTCGCAATCTGGGACGCTGCATGCACCAGTGACCATATTTTTTTTTGTCCTGATTATGAAAAGTAGTACATAACATGATCCTTCTGAGGCAGTAGTACCATTTCCCCCATCTTATGGGTGGAAAAACTGAAGCAGAGAGAAGTTAAGTAATTGGCTTTGTCACACAGTAATAAGTGTCAGAATCAGGGCTGACCACAAAATGTGCAAGCCAGAGTCCATGCATGTCATCGCTGTAT
Source organism: Eptesicus fuscus (assembly GCF_027574615.1). NCBI lineage: Eukaryota > Metazoa > Chordata > Mammalia > Chiroptera > Vespertilionidae > Eptesicus > Eptesicus fuscus. The sequence continues at coordinate 70,357,748 of NC_072479.1, read as the reverse complement.
CATCCTGTTTTTTTCAGTGTTACAGTACCCTTGTCAGGTTTTAATTTTTAAATCTAAGAGACTGTTCCCAATATACAGGGTAGGACCCCTAGGCCTGGCCGGCAATCAGGGCTGATCTGTGGGGCGGCAGGCGGTGCAATCTGGGGTGGCGGGGGAGGCCCGCTGGCACCCGCCTTGGCTGGTGGCCTAGTGCCATCCGCTCGCCGGCCCCGACTGGGGGCAGCTCCTGCGTTGAGCATCTGCCCCATGGTGGTCAGTGTGCATCATAGTGACCGGTCGTTCTGCCAGCCGGTCAATTTGCATATTAGGGTTTTATTATATAGGATTATTTTTAGCCTGATGTGCACCCATAGACTATTGCTAGCCAAGGCAAGTGATCTAGACTTTATTGTAAGATCACCATATATCCAGGGGGAGGATATAGTAGGGCAAGCACAGAAATATTGGGACCAGGATGTAATCCAGGTGAGAAATTTTAGGGGCTTAGACTAGAGAGGTCACTGTTCATTGATCTAACAGTCAATGGAGTAAGTGAGCAGTAGTTACAACTATTCCTCTTATGCTGGCCATCAAAAGGAATCATAAGCCACACGAGGACAACCGCATGTCATCTACCAAGGAACATAACATTTAAGTTATTAGTATATAAACTTACTCAGATTATAAAAGCACGTACTTCTTGAAACTTTTTACAATAATAGACTATAGACTAATTCACTTAAATTTCACTTCAATGCTATAAGGTAGATAACTTCTTAAACCTCTGTTTGAGAGATGGGAAATTGAGGCACAGAGAAGTTACAAAAATTGCTTGGGGTCACACAGCTAGTAAGTGGTGAAGCCAGGATGTGTGACCACTCTACTGTGCTGCCACTCATAACAGTTATGCTTTTCAGTCACAAGTACCTGACAAATCAAATAAACATCCTATTAATATTACTAAAGCAATCAAGTTACAAGTGTTATAAATGTTGTAATATTCACGTTAAGCCCACCTGTTTTTAAGAGTTGACTAAGCATTGTACCTAAAATGTTTAAAAGAAAAAAAGCCTCTGCCTCCCTCATTCAATACATCTTCTTAGCTACACGGATGCCTTCTAATGATTTCTGAGGCCAGTAACGGCAAGTGATCTCTCTCAGATTTGCATTTGCTTCAAATTAAATCTGCTTGACAACAGTTTTTCTGCCAAGTAACTTGTCCTTATTTGCAGATTTTTTTTGAACTGTATTTGTGGGTAGCAAGTATTTAAGGAGGTTTTAAAAAGCTGAACAAAAGAAATTGTAAAATAATTTACGGCTCCTTTAAAACTCTTTTCAGTTGCGTTTTCCCTTTGGATTTAATGTCAGGAAAAATATAATAGTGTGAAAGTAAAATAAACAAGGTCATAAAAATGTGATTTTTGAGAATACAGAAGCCAAAAATAAACACAGCCAAAATCATTTGAGCAATTTAAGTGAAAGCCATAATATTTCAAAGTTACCACCACTTGCTAGCACGTATAACAAATACCTCATGTCTTGGATAAGGGAGACCCTGAGTGTTGGCAACATAACTCCTGAGTCAGATTTTCTTCTTTCTGGTCCCAGGGCAACTATGTAGAAAAATACCAGCAAAGTATTAGAAAAATAACAGTAAGGGAAAAAAAAATCTATATGATTCACATTCTATAAATAAATACTTTAAAATTACTTTTGAAGAACAAATTTTGAAGACAAAAGAAAAGATCAAATTGTTGTCACTTTATTAATGCAATAAATGGGCTATATTCTTTCCAGTTAATCTGGGGCTGTGTTTGTAAATTTAAAATGAATTATAAAAGCCCACTTAGCAACTAATGTAATGTGTGCAAATTCTGGCCATAATGGCCAGTCATTTTCTAAAGTTATTCATACTAATTGAACTGGATAATTACATGAAAGCAATATCTATAAATTAAGCTACTGAGCGTGTGAATTACCTCTGGGCTCATGCATTGCAATCACACAATCTCCCTATACACCAGGACTTCAGATTGCGTTGTTGCTTTATAACGTTGATGAGATGCCACAGGACCTAACTCTTGTTTATATCAATTGGCCTATGGTAAAAGGGGTTCATTATGTGTCGTTTCGCTTCAAGATGCAGAACCTAGCAATGACATTAAGTGAGGACTTACTGTACTTTGAAAGAATGTTTAAAAGGAAAATCTGAGAGTTTGGCCTCTCTAGGTTGGTAAATTTCTACTTTCAAGTTCAGAATCCAAACTACAGTATGCATATTACGCAAAACCTCTTCTGAAACCTGAATAGCTTACATTTATAAAAGAAGGAAAAATTATTCTATTATATAGCCATGTCTAAAGCAATCAATTATTTGCTAATGTATTATAGCGGGAGGGCTCAATCTCACTATAAGTGAGATGCTGTGGAGTTTTGTACTCTTCCTTTATTTCTATTTCCCATCTGCAAGTAAAAACAAAATTGCAACACCACACTTAGCAAATACCATGAACAAACATGGGTTTGAACTGCACAGGTCCACTTATACATGGAGTTTTTCCAATAAATATATTGGAAACACTTTTGGAGTTTTCCTTACTCCTTTTTAAAAATTTTTAATTTTATTTATATATTTTTATTGATTTCAGAGAGGGAGAGAGAGAGAAGCATCAATGATAAGAGAAGATCACTGATTGGCTGCCTCCTGCACACCCCCTACTGGGGATCAAGCCTGCAACCTGGGCATGTGCCCTTGACTGGAATCAAACCCGGGACCCTTCAGTCCCCAGGCTGACAACTCTATCCACTGAGCCAAATCAGCTAGGGCTATTTTATTTTTTAGTTAGAGTTGAGGTACAGTATAGCTTCAGGTGCACAACTCAGTGATTGGACATTTATATAAGTTACAAAGTGATCATCCTGATAAATCTAGTACCATCTAACACCATACATAGTTATTATAATACTAGAGGCCCGGTGCACGAAATTCATGCACTCGGGGTGGGGTGGAGCTCAGCCCAGCTTGTGCCCTCTTGCAGTCTGGGAGACCTCAGGGGATGTTCGACTGACGGCTTAGGCCCGCTCCCCGGGGGAAGCGGACCTAAGCTGGCGGTTGCACATCCTTAGCACTGCCACGGAGGTGGGAGAGCCTCCCACCACCACAGCTGCACTCGCCAGCCGTGTGCCGGGCTTCTGGCTGAGCGGCACTCCCCCATGGGAGCGCACTGACCACCAGGGGGCAGCTCCTGTGTTGAGCGTCTGCCCCTTGGTGGTCAGTGTGCGTCATAGCGACCGGTCGTTCTGTCGTTCAGTCTATTTGCATGTTAGCCTTTTATTACATAGGATGGTCTTTGGTTAATTACCTCCCACTCACCCACCCACGATCGGGGCCAGGGAAGGATGCGGGAGATTGGCCAGCTGGGGAGGGACCGCAGGAGGGCTCCAGGGCATGTCCAGCCCATCTCGCTGAATCCCAATTGGCCGGACCCCAGCAGCAAGCTAACCTACCAGTTGGAGCATCTGCCCCTTGGTGGTCAGTGAATGTCATAGTGACTGGTTGACCAGTCGACTGTCTGCCAGGTGGTCAGTGCATGTCATAGCAGTTGAGTGGCCTTAGCATTTCATTAGCATATTATGCTTTGATTGGTTGAGTGGACGACCAGACACTTAGCATATTAGGCTTTTATTATATAGGATTATATAGGATTAATGACTATATTTCCTCTGCTGTACTTTGCATCCCCATGACTATTCTGTACCTGCTAATTTGTACTTTTTTAAATTTAGTGTTTAAAGTATTACATATGTCCCCTTTATCCCCCAGTGTCCTCTCCCAGTCCCCCCGCTCCCCAGTTTTCCTTACTTCTGTGAAGTAGTTGTATTGATTACACTATGCTACTATAAAGCAATCATATTGTTCTTGTTATCAATGCATTCATTAACTGATATACCTGTAAATAAATATAAATTTGCTTTTCCCATTATCTTTTCATTTCTGATGTCTCGTGTTAGTAATATGTATAAAATCTACAGTGTCTTGCATCATATAAGACAATCTTAATGTAGGTACTGACAGATGACCCATCCTATAAACAGATGACATAAACTAAACTTAGGTATCGATAAATACAGTACAGTAAAAGCATTTTCCCTTCATGCTTTTCTTCATAACATTTTTTTCTGTAGTGTACTTTATTATAAGAATACTAGAGGCCTGGTGCACAAAATTCATGCACTGGGGGGAGGGGGGTGACCCTCAGCCTGGCCTCCACCCTCTCACAATCTGGAACCCTCAGAGGATGTCCAACTGCCGGTGTAGGCCCCTGAGGGGTCCCAGATTGTGAGAGGGATGAAGCAGTGCACCAAGCAGCAGGCAGCCAGGGAGGAGTTAGAACTGGGGCTGGGCACCACACCGCTCATGCTCATCCCAGCCTGCTGCATCTGCTGCCACCACCCCTCGGTAGTTCTGCCACGGAGTCAGGAGAGGCTCCTGCCACCACAATTGCACTCACCAGCCGTGAGCCTGGTTTCTGGCTGAGCAGTGCTCCCCCTGTAAGAACACACTGACCACCAGGGGGCAGCTCCTGCTTTGAGCATCTGTCCTGGTGGTCAGTGTGCATCATAGTGACTGGTTGACAGGTTATTCCGTCGTAATGGTCGTGTAGGCTTTTATATATAAATATATATATATAGTATATAATACATATAACATACAATATATGTGTTAATTGGCTGTTTTTATTAATGGTAAGGCTTCTGGTCAACACTAAGCTATTTATTAGTAGTTAAATTTTGGGGGAGTCATGTTATATGTGGATTTTTGACTATATGGGGGTTGGCGCCCTTAACTCCTTTGTTGTTCAAGGGACAACTGTACATCAATAACACCAGAATTTAGGATGTGGGTTTTGCTGTATATGAAACCTGTATTTTCTCAGTCTTTAGATTCATCCTACTTGGGGGGGGGCTAGGATATAATATGGAAAAACAAATCTGTTTGAAGCTGACACTGAAGGAAGATGACAGGGAACATTTTGTTGTATTAGGATCTGCATGTTTTGGCGCTTGGTGAGAGAGGCGGGGCTGACACTCGGCAGGTATAAATGAATACTGACAGGGCTGCTTGGCAAAGAAAATGTGGCCAGAACAACCTAAAGGCAGTTCTTTGAGGGCCTTCCATACAGGGTGGGTGATAAGCATGCCGTTGGTGAAGGCACTCTTGGGAGGAAGTTTTCAATGGGTCACTGAAAATACTAGTTCCTCTTGATACGCAGGAGGTAAAAGACCCTAAGGAAATTGTCCCAGAGACGATGCTGTGTCTTCCTGAGACCACCAGTACTTCAGTGTGTTATTCATGAAAGAACATCTCTCTTTCGGGAAATAAAGTAAAATACAATCTAGATTATTAGACAGCATGAAAGAGGGCCACCAAGTGGTGAGAAACAGGTTGAGAAGAGGAAAAAGACAGCATGAGGTAGGAGAAAGGAGCTGACACCATACTGAGCAAGGTGGCTTAGGAGACATGACAACGAAGGAATCATGCCTGTGGAGCAGAGGACAAGCGGCAGGCTTAAAGAGGAGCCTGGCATTTCAGACAGCATCCACAATAAGAGCAGCCACAGGCCCGGTGTGTTCTGGGAATCCCACTTTGGGACCCTATATTCTAGCCACCCCTCTCTGATCAGTGTTCCCTAAACATGCGACGTGCTCATCACATTTCCATGCAGTCTGTTCAAGTCTTTGGCTTATCCTCTGGCATTCCGTATCTTTCTGCTTGTTTACAGCCTACTTGTTACTTGAGAACAGTACAGATGAATGGTAAGAACAAGGCTTTTTCAAGCCCTATAGAAAACATAACAGCTCACTGATTGTGGGCGAGTGACTTAAACTCTCTATGGTCTGTTTCCTCATCTGCAAATTAGGAACAGTAACAGTATCTACCTTATTCAGTTAGATGTAAAGCACTTAGAATAGTGCCTGGCACAAACTAAGTCCTCCATAAATAAACTTTAGCTTAATTCTGCCTTTGTGTGAAAGCACATTCTGCATATTCTCTCTGCCCTCGGTACCCTATTAGATATCATTCCCTCTCTTCAACAGGACCTGTGAAACTGAACACCTACCATAAACAAGCCACAATTTAACATTTCTGTTACTCCTGTGAAACTGTATGCTTCTTAAGGCTTGGTCAGATCCTAGTCTTAGAATAGCCAGAGGGCCTAGCAGAGGCCCCACACAACATACACGCTCAACAAATACTCATTGAGGGAGATGAGACTATTTAGGGCCAAATGGCAGAACCTTAAAAAATGTTAGAAATTTACAGAAATCCTAGGGAGGGAAGAGGGGTTTTGAAAAGACATGCTATGCTCCTGAGTACCTTTTTATCAGCTAGAGTGACAGTGTAAAAGAAATAAGAGAGATGAGCTACGAGCTATGCCAAAGGCCAATGTGTAGCAACCAGGGAGAATAAAGAGGAGATAGGTACAGTAGTGGAAAACACAGGACTTAATAGTGATCAGATATAAAGGGCAAGTAAGACTCAAGAGTAAAAAAATATATATATTAGATACGGATATAAAATACATATTATTCTAATTATAGCTTTCCTTTGAATTTTTTAATTGTAATTTTGCAGGTGAAGAAACGGAGGTTCAATTAAGAGCCCCACCCAATCATACACATTCATTAAAAGGGGCAGAGTGTTCTATGGCATGCCCGGTGGGCTTCTGTTACATTGTAGACTTTCCAGCTTCTAAGCTTGACTGTGAGAAGGGTGCTGATGCCATTAAGTCAAGTGGAGAGAGAGCCTGGTAGGGACTGGAGAGAGAGGTGCTGAAATAATGAGTTTGATTTAGCACACGTTGGGTCTGAGGTCCCAAGGGGCCATAAAAAATGCATGTGTAGGTGGTACAAACTGATGGATGACAGAGGGAAGGTGGGTGGGGTGGACCGGATGAAAGAAGGTGAAGAGAAAAGCCAGAGCATATATGCCTAAGCCATGGACACAGACAACAATGTGGTGAGGGCCAGAGGGAAGGAAGGGCAGGGTCTGGGTGGAGGGGGTCAAAGGGAGGAAAATGGGGACATCCTACCTAATAATAGAGTAATATGCAAATTGACCGTACCTTCGCCACACCCACCAGCCACGCCCACCAGCCACGCCCACCAGGAAATCGTCGCAGGGACACTGGGGTGCGGCGGAGCCCAAGGCCGGGAAAGCCTCGGGCACCAGCGGGGAGCCTGCACAGATCGCAGGCAACGACCAGGGGGCCGGCTCCTACGATCCTTAGCAGGGACGCTGGGGTGCAGCAGAGCCCCTGAAAGAAGGCAGAAGGCGGTGGCCACAGCCAAGGCCTGGGTCCCCGGTGCCGGCAGAAAACTGGTGCAGGCAGCCAGGTGAATGAAGGTCTATTGCACGAATCTTCGTGCAAATGGGCTGCTAGTCTGTAATAAAATGTCAACAATAAAAAAAACACAGATGTCTAGGAACTAGGGCTGGAGAAAGAGATTTGTGAATAATCTGCTAATGGTGTAGCTGGATGATGACACTGCAGTAGGCAACGGTAGTCATTATGGTTTGAATTATGTCTCCTGAGAAAATGCCGAAATGCCAATACCTACGAATTTGACATTACTTGGCAACAGGGTCTTTGTAGATGACCAAGTTAAGATGAGGTCATCAGGATGGGCCCTAATCCAATGTGACTAGTACTTATAAAGAGGGGAATTCAGATGCAGAGACAGTCATGTGTGGAGAAGAGGTGTGAAGACACAGGGAGAATACCAGCTCCTGGCCATGCGGTTCGTCTCAAGTTTAGACCATCAGAAGCTAGGCGCGAGGTGCGGGACAGATTCTCCTCAGAACCCTCAGAAGGACCGCCCCGGCTGACACCTGGATTTTGGATTTCTAGCCTCTAGAATTGTGAGACAATAAATTTCTGTTGTTTGAGTCGACTAGTTTGTGGTACTTTATTACAGTAGCCCAGGAAACCAACACAGTAGTTTACTAGTGACTTTCCAGGAAACAGTTTAGAAGCCTGGGAGTAGAAGGCAGATAGGAGTTAACCCTTTGTACGCCATAAGCGTCTATAGACACAAGCGGCGGACCTTCCCCACACGCCACGCACGTCTATAGCAGCAAAAAAGTAAATAAATAAAAATAAAAAATAGCAATATTACACTTGGTGATTTCCAGTTACAGGTAATCAGGCAATTAATTCAAAAACATAAATTAGCACGACCTGAGAAAAGAAAACGTTATACCATTGACTTGCCATCCAGATTATATGAATGACATTTTTTGGGGAATATCTGATTGGGGAAAAAAAAAATCTATGTGGAAAAGGTGTTTGGTATGCTCTTCTTCTAGTATTGGTACAAAACAGCGAAAAGAAACCAGATACTTTTGTAAACAATGTAATGTTCCATTATGTGTTGTACTATGTTTCGAACTTTATCATACACTGAGGCGAGTTTAATTTTTTAAATAATAAGTAAATGTAAATAATACTTTTTTTCAACTGTGTATGTGCTACGTAAAAATAACTTAAAATGTTCTTTGGAAGAATTAAAAAAAAAAAAAAGATTTCCCTAAGTGGCAGCCCTGACCAACTTTAAAATCATTTTTTTGTGAGAATTTTCAACTGAAAATATTTAAGAACACCTGAATTGTAATATACTTATTTTTTATAATATTCATTGCAAATTGATTTTTTTAAATTAAATTCAAAATATCGTGGCGTGTGGGGATGGTTTCCGTTTTGGACGCGTGGCAATTAACTGGTTAAGAAGTGAAGTCATACTTTATTTATTTATTTTTTAAAATATATTTTATTGATTTTTCACAGAGAGGAAGGGAGAGGGACAGAGAGCTAGAAATATCGATGAGAGAGAGACATCGACCAGCTGCCTCCTGCACACCCCCCACCGGGGGATGTGCCCACAACCAATGTACATGCCCTTGACCGGAATCGAACCTGGGACCTTCCAGTCCGCAGACCGACGCTCTATCCACTGAGCCAAACCGGTTTCGGCTGAAGTCATACTTTAAATGCAGAGATCTAAAATCTAAGGTTTCCATGGAGTCTACTCCAGAAGAGAAATGTATAAACTACTTAAATGTATGCCTCTATACTACTTCTTACTTCAATACACTTAAATGCAGTAGGCTACCCTCTCCTTCAGGAAAACCCTCGCGGGTTAATACTCAGCCACAGGAACTCCCTTTGTGTATCTGCCTGAATCAGTGCTTTCTGTACAGGCAGCACCTTTGCAGAGACTATGCACTGTTTTTTCAGAACCATCTATAGTCTATAGGGAGGCAAGTCATTAACAGAAAACTTTTGATGAAGATCAGATGATTGAAGAGTGACTCAAAATTTTGGGGCTAGATCTAGAATAACCCCTTAAAAGGAGTATCTCCATCCCTTTCTGCATCCTACCCTAGCCCTTGTCAATTGACTTAAAAAATCCATTTAAAACCCTGTCCGGGCATGCAACAGACTGACGTATTTCAGAGGAAAGGGGGGCAGGAAGAGATTCCTCAATGAACTTATAGGCATATATGCATAGCCCATGGACAGATAATAATGCTGGGAAGACCTGGGGAGGGGGCAGGAGTGGGGTAGAGTGGGTCAATGTGGGAGGGAAAGGGGGACATCTGTAATACTTTCAACAATAAAGATAAATAAATAAAAACAAACACTGGCCGGTGTGCTCAGTGGTTAGAACATCGCTCAGCCTGTGCAACCACAGGCTCATGAGTTTGATTCCCAGTCAAGGGCATGTACCTGTGTTGGAGACTCAATCCTGGACTCAGTTGGGGCACATGCAGGAGGCAACCAATTAAAGTGTCTCTCTCACATTGATGGTTCTCTCTCCCTACTTCCCTCCCTCCTTTCCACTCTCTAAAAATCAATGAGAAAAATACCCTGTGAAGATGAACAAAAAATAAAATAAAATAAATATGAAATAAAAATCATTTACAGTTTAGTGGAACCTTGTTTGAGGATGCAAGCCTGTGTCTAAGGTGGCCAACATTTTTAAAAGTAGAAACTTTTGTGTGATGTGTCAAGAACAGTCCCCTTCCTTAGGACCAATTGCAGTCTGAGGTCCTTTATCCATAAAATGACTTCAAACTACTATGTGCAGGGACACAGACAAAACCTGACTAGGTCAAAATCAAGATTGTCTGAAAGACACGGAGGAAACTCAAATGGACATTACTAAGTGCAAGAAGTAAATGTGAAGAGGCTATATACAAAATGACAGTCTGGATAAGATAAAACTATGGGAACAGTGAAAAGGTCAGTTGCCAGGGGTTGAGGGAGGGAGAGATGAACAGAGCACAGAGGATTTCAGGGCAGTATAAGGGTGGCTACATGTCATTACCTATTTGTTTAAACTCAGAGTTCAATGCCAAGAGTGAAATCGAATGTAAACTACAGACTTTGGTTGATGGTTCACCAATTGTAAGAAATGTACCAGTTTGGTGGGAGATGCTGATAATGGGGGAGGCTATTCATTGTGTGTGTGTGTGTGGGGGGGGGGAGACAAAGAGGGTATATGGGAAATCTCCGTATTATCTGCTCATTGTTGCTGTGAACCAAAAGCTGCTCGAAAATATAAAGTCTGCTAAAAAATACTAAGAAAGTCGACCCTGCTATGGTCCTCTTGCTAAGACAAATCTTTTCCATTCTTCTGCAACTCTTAAATGTCTCTGACTCCTGTATAGTGCTGCTTTTGAAGGAGTAATGATCTATCATCTAGGCTCATCCTGGCTGAATGTTAATAAGAGCAGTGCTCAGCCCTGGCCGGGTAGCTCAGTTGGTTAGAGCTGTGGTCGGCAAACTGCGGCTCGCGAGCCACATGCGGCTCTTTGGCCCCTTGAGTGTGGCTCTTCCACAAAATACCACTGGCCTGGGCGAGTCTATTTTGAAGAAGTGGCGTTAGAAGAAGTTTTAAAAAATTTGGCTCTCAAAAGAAATTTCAATCGTTGTACTGTTGTATTTGGCTCTGTTGACTAATGAGTTTGCCGACCATAGGGTTAGAGCATTGTCCCAATATGCTAAGGTTTCGGGTTTGATCCCTGATCAGGGCACATACAAGAATCAACCAATGAATGCACAAATACGTGGAACAACAAATTTTTCTTTCTCTCTCCCTTTCCTCTCTCAAATCAACCAATAAATAAGATTTTAAAAAGAAACATGTAGAGAATAATAAAACAAAACAAAACAAAACAGTGTTTAAACCCATTGTGACTCTATGGAGGATCTTTCCTTAATCTGAAAATGCATTAATTACGAAGCTTAATAGTTAGCAAACAAAAAGTATTTTTTGAAAAACCAAACCAAACCAAATAAACCACCTGGATTTAAAAGCAGACAGAACTGCTCATTTCTGTACAATTAGGACACACTGTTTCTCAATAATAAAATATCTCATTTTTAAACTGATGTGTTTATATGTATTTCACACTGTCATATTTTTAAATCCTAACTTCATGGGCTGAATCATCAAAAGTGTTAGAGCAATATTTATAAAATCCACTCCTCCAAACAGACAATAATTTGATTTCAAAAGCTGCATGGTTTATATGTATCCTCTTAAGGGTCAGTAAAATATTTAGCTTATGTTCACCTGTGCTTCATTAGCCCTTCAGCACCTCACAGTGCAGCACCGTGACTGCACGGGGCTTTGACACTCGGCATTTCTTAGCCTTGACTTCAGAGTTTTGCTGGTCCCATGACTGACTGACTGGAGGCCACTGGAAACAGCTGGTTCTCTGGGCTCCAGCTCACCCACCCAACATTTGACCTGCCAACGCCACCAAGCTGCCAGCGTTGCCCAGCAGCTGCTGTTTAACAGCTGGACAGTCTCACATGCCCCACTTGGCGCAAGAGGCAAAGGCTTCTACCTCCCAGCCTTAACTGAGCTTGGCTTTCCAGCATTTCATCCTAAAAAATGGCCAATTTGCCCCCCTAGGAATTTATTTTTTTCTAATTAGGGTAGGGTAAGCTACTTTAGTTATGGTCTTATGGGCTGAAAAGCTACATTTTCTATGAACAGAGGTTAAGTGTTACAGAGAGTACATGCCAATGCATTTTTACTTTTTCAACAGAAAAATGGGGCAAAGGAGATGGACACTAGAGAATGCTTTTAAAGTGGACCTCAGTCTTTATAAATATAGTTACATTTTGGGTCTTTAGAATCATAACATCCTTTTAAGAGGGGCTCTAGGGGAATGCAGTATCAAAGTCATATTCCTAGCTTGGCCAGTGTGGCTCAGTGGCTGAGCGTTGACCCATGAACCAAGAGGTCATATTTCAATTCCCCATCAGGGCACATGTCCATGTTTTCGGGCACAATCCCCAGTAGGGGGTGTGCAGGAGGCAGCTGATGATTCTCTCTCATCATTGATGTGTACTTCTTTCTCCCTCTCCCTTCCTCTCTCTGAAATCAATAAAAACATATTACAAAATTTTTTAAAAATCTTATTTCTAGCTGTTTCACTGGCTACATTTAAAAACTAGGTTTCCTACAATAAGCACCACATTTAGGGTAGTATTGTGCTCTAGCAGCAGTGAGGGGAATAAAAATAGAGTGCTTTAATCCTATTTGCAAGGCTTTATTTCTTTTCTTTCTTTCTTTTTTTTTTTTAAGCAATTGTACACAAGGCTTTTTTTCTTAAGCTGGAGATTGGCTTATGATTTAAAATAAATTTTTTATACTTCTGAATGTCTAAAAAAAATCTGTAATTTTAGAAAAGTTTTCCAAATTCAGTATAAAACATTCTATCTCTACTAGGCTTTCCACTGTTCTACTTTTTGAGAAACAGATGGCTATTTTACATAAAGAAAAGCAAGCTCCTTGTTGTGAAAAATAACCCAGTTATCTAGGAATCCTACATAACTCTAATTAGCTAAAGAAGTATGACACTTCTAACAATGATGTCCTGTTATAAACTGATGAAGAAATCTCACTCCTGAAGATTTTGGAGACAAATATGCACATTGTTTCCCCTGAAAAACGAATGATGGTTATAAAACTTTTCTTTCAGAAAAAATCACCCTAATACTGGTGAGAGTAAGGTATACAGTAAATCTTCACTTAATATCGGTAAGTTCTTAGAAACTGTGACTTGAAGCAAAATGATGTTACCCAAAATGACAAAACCCACGTTACCATTAAGAAAACAAGTAAGATGATTTTCCAATCTGCTTATTCTAGTTCAGGGTCACAGGTGGCTGGAGCCTAGCCTGGCAGAACAGGGGTACAGTGGGAGCCCACCCTGGACAGGGCGCCTCTCCGTCGCAGGGCGCACTCACACCCACGCTGACGCACAGTGGGACAACTTAGACGCAACAATCCACCTCACACACACACCTTTGGGATGTGGGAGGAAACAAGTCCCCGGAGACAACTCCACAGAGACAACGGCCACGGCCAGGAACTGACTTGTTCTTCATCAACGTTATAACGAAACAACTTTGAAAAAATGACATTATTTGAGAACACTGCTCCACTTGCATGATCCTTTACATGTGTTATCTTATTTGATCAACATTACAGTCTTGGCATAGACACTATTATTTTTTCTGTCTGGTGAATGAGGAAGCTGAAGATCAGAAAGGCTTCACAGCTAGTACACAATACTGCTCCTTCTACTTTACCCCACTACTGACGAGATGGGGCTAGTTTGAGTGGAGAGAGAGGTAGAGACAAAGCTGACTCTTCACGTGGTCCCATGCTGCCTCTTCTGTAGAAACAACCAAACCAATGAACTCTCACCTGGTGACTCTGCAAGGTGCTCTTGTTTCTCTTCTCTGTCCTGAAACTGAATTAAATGCGACCACAAAGCCGACTTCCCCTGAAAGTACAAGGGATATAAAATTTTTCATTTTATAAGAAATAATTCATAAAAAAATAATTTCTCATCAAAACCATTCACGTTGAAACAGCCACTGTGAAGTTTGGCGACCCAAGCGCATCTGTTCCTAGCTGTGTGACGCCCCGAGCGCGTCACTCCACGTGTAACGAGGGTCATTCTTTGCCTCACTGAGAACACTGGCAACGGCTGGGGACGGCAGCCACTAAGCACGAGGCCAGAAGTGGAGGCACACAGATCGCTGACTCCGGCTTGGTTGTTCCTTAGTTGTATGTGTTTAGGACTCTCTATATTAGCCACACCAGAAACCAGGGAATTAAGAGGCTCTAGCAGCACATGATGTTTTTGCACATCCATATACAAAATATGTTTCAATATATGGAATGGCAACCAGAGAAGAAAGTTGGGACAAGAGGAGAAAGAGAGAAGGGAAAGAAGGAAGAAATATGCACCCAACAGAAACAGAACGAAACAGCACAAAACCAGAAAGGGACAGGAGAGAGACAAAAGCAAAGAAACCAGCTCAATTTTTTTTTTTTTTAAATTTTCCATCCTGAATAACTAGATAACATGAAATGAAGTGCTAATTCTGGCCGACAGACGTCTTTGCTGGACAGTGACAGCAGGCCCTGAGTGGCATCCATGGGGGCAGAGAGTGGGCTGCTTCATCCTTTCCTGTCGAACAGGAAAGAGCCGGCCGCCTCCTAATCACGGGGTTATGTTTTCTTTTTCTGGAATCCAAACGCCCGGGGTGAGTTTCTAGTCATCCTGGGACAAGGAAACCGACCCTTTCATTATGATGGCGTCCTTGTCTCCTCCTCCATTTCCTAACAGGGCTCCTAACCACCGGGGCGCGGAGACGGTTACCTGCTTGACCAGCAAGCCGTGGCTCCATATCCTCTCCAGGAGGTCACAGAGGCTGGCGATCAGGGTGTTCTCCTCCAAGCCCGTGATGCTGGCCTCTCCGTGGCCCAGCTCCACTGCTTCGTGGCCCATCTTCTCCACCAGCATGCGTTTGGTCTGCAAACATCGCGTGTGGCCACCAGTGTTATCCCAGCAGCGAGGCCAGAGCCCAACAAGTCCGTCACCGGGTCAGGAGGCCTGGGGTCCCTGCATTACACTTCTAACTGCAGAGTTTTAGTCACCCTGGGAAAAGTGTCTTAATCTCTGCGGTCAACTCACTGGAGTGGTATCATGTATGCTTTTACTATTTTGTCAGAGAAACAGAGGGTCACTAAGGAGATATTCTGAAACCATTTTAAAGTACCCCCATGTAAACATGTAAATGTTTATGCACGACACTTTTCAGATTACTAACTTGAGTAACGCTGAGGAATTACACCAGACCTAGAAAATGCACTGTCAGAAGCTAAAACCCCACCCTGCCACCACAGCTCTCCCCACTGCCCCCCGCCTTAGCAAACGGACAGTATTTGCACTTAGTTCTGATTGCACTGAGGCAGAAGCCACAAGACAAAGCAGAACTCTCTAATTAGGAGTGCACTGGGTCTCTTTTTTTGCTTCCTCCTTTTCTGTTTCATTTCTTGTGTGCTCATGAGCATGCACCGAAAAATGGAAAGGAAATGGAAATCAGGTTCAGGTAAGCTGATTTACAGCAGTCTTAGCTGCTCTTATAAAATGTAAAGTGAGGGGGAATCTAGTTCCTTTAGGCAGGGACCTTGTCTGACTAATTCAGCACTGACTGCAGATGCTAAAAATAGGGCATTTATTGAATACACACAGAGAAAGTCCTGGAGAAATGACTGACAGATGAATGAATAAAATTACTGGTTAAAATGTCCTGAGGTTTGTCAATCTGTATTGCTACCTCTGGTAAATACAGATATCAGAGAGGAGACTGGTGTGTAATATACACAAGCCCACAACACAGCTAGCATCTTCTTTCTTATGGGCCTACTCACACATGTATGGGCACAGATAAGGTTCCAACAGACGCACATAAAGACACACACATAAATGTGCTGTCTTTTGCATAAGATGACAACATCCCTGACACAGCTTCTGACTGGCTTAATAACCATTCATGTCAGAGAGGAAGACAGCCATGGCTGAAAAGGGGACAAAACTGTGCAGGGCTCCCAAGTCACTGATTCTATGGGCCACGGAGGAGCCATGGAGGCTCATGACCTCAGGAGAGAAAGCACACGAGGTTTAGGCCCCAGTACAAGTTTTCTTCTAGGGAGGCTGCGGGCTCAAACGGGGTGACCTCTGCTCATCGTAGCCCCACACGTGGAGTACCCGTGAATGCGCACCGTGTCCTCGCATCTGTGAGTAATACGTACCTTCATTCTACATTCCTTCAATAAGCCTTCTACAAATTTCCAGTTGGTCTGTGCAATCACGGCAGGAGAGAGGTCTGACAATTTGGGTTGCCTCAGGTTTTTTCCTAAACTTCGTGCCTCTTGCATGTATTTCTAAAAATTAAAGAGCATTTTTAATGCATAAACATCAGATATTCTTCTGACCTATTTAACCTTGAATAAAAGCAAGTGTGGGAACAACAGACGTGTACACGTGCAACAGCAATTCAGGTCTCAGTGAGCCAGAAGGCAGAGGGCCCTGTGCTCCCACCAACCGTCAGCCCCGTGAAAACGGGGACAGAAACCCCATCAGGATAAACGCATTCAAAATGAGATGGAATTTCACCTCGTTCGGTCTCTTCACGGGAAAGACGCGAGGTTGTGATTAGTCAGGAGCATGGCAGGAATGAAAAAACTGGGTGTCTGGGTTACGGTCCAGGTTCTGCAGGAACCCAGTGCTTCTCCGGTCACTGGTTTCCCACACCTCTCTCCGCAGATCACGAGGCTCTCGGGCACTGCTCCCAGCCCAACCCTTTCCTCAAATCAAGTCACCGCAGGAGCTCTAGAATCTGGGGGCAACTGATTTTATGACTTCGGGCGTTCTGTTTATTCATAAAATGGGCATAAAACAGGCCCACCTCCCTCACGAGAAAGGCCCTGGGACCACTCTGAAAAGTGGCCCACATGCAGGAGGCCGCGCGTTTCTGTGACATGTTTGTCCTGTGCCTTCTTCCATAACCAAGAGAAAGTGGGAACATCACCATACTTGTGAGGGCTCAGAGGGTAGCTGAGAAACCCAGTCCACTGAGCTTGAGCTTTGGTTAGTAAGTTCCCAGAAAAAAACACAATCACTACATATGATGTGTGCAGAACGCCTGCTGGCTCTTTCTATGCCACCTGCAAAAGCTCATTCAGGTACCTTATGCTTGCTTCAGGACCACAGGACAGAATCCCCCAAACTCCAAGTATCGTAGGACCATATTTAGAGAATAACTACTCTAAATTATATAGTAAAACTAGCAGTTTGCTGGAGAGGGAGAGAGATTGCTAGCCAGCGCATCCTCCCACAGACACATATGTGAAATCTATCTTACTATCTTAAGGGCAGAATTTGAAACTGTAAGTGAAGGTGTGTAAAATCCTTTGCATTCTTTAAATGAAAGGGAGTTTATACATTTAGTGTATTTCTCCTCCAAGAGAAAAATAATCTGATAAATCTGTTATAAATTGTTTTAAAAATCCCACTGATTAGGGATTCAACGGACTAGTTTACCTGCTATTTCCCGACTCTCCTGATGAAATGCCACATTAACGAAATGACCTGTTTCTTTCCCAGTGCAACCATTTTAAATACAGACTTAAAAATCAAATGAACTCCACAAGCATTAAGTTCCCATAAACTTGTGTATACCTCTTTCTGCTTCAAACCATTTTTAGTGGGAAAGCTGAGAATGAGAGACAACTATCACCACTAGGAAACTAAGCGTTAACAGGTCTATTGAAATATCCTGAAGGTCAGTTTTCAAAGAAATAAAAGCAGGAAATAAAGTGTTAGAAAAACTAACCCGAGATAGAGGCAGGGATCCCATGTGAGAATTATATCTGCAATTCCTATTATTTCAGGTTGTACTAATGTTATTTGGAATATTACGAATCAGAGATAGAAGACTGGTAAAAACAGTGTTATCTGGTGAGGTTCTGTTTCTCCCCCATCCTCAGTTCCTCTGCCTCTAGGACTTGTGCAAATGCAGAGAGAACTACTACAAGACTCAATTCTCAAGAAGAGTTAAGTATCAAACTGGCTTAGGAAGAAACACTGCCTGCAAGAAAAGGAGTGAGGAGCATGGTCAGGCAAGAGGGTAGGAAGGAAAAAATAACTGGATTACTAATTAAGCACTGCTTAAAATTTGTGTTCTAGTATAAAAATGAAAAGTTAGAATAGGGCTGCCCTTTGAGTGGCCATACATTCTGAGCACCCAGCACCGTACCCGTGGCGTGGGGACAGTTATCAGCCTCCAGCGAGCCCCACGAGGCCACGTGCCAAGTCTCCTGAGCATCTCCGTTGGAGGCACAGAACCGTGACATCCCACGGGCATGCACAGAAAGGAGGCTGAGGGTGGCACAGGCCCTTCCTCACAGCAAGAAGGGAGGCGGCCTCCATATACTGTACAAATGAAGTGATGAGAAAAACGTGATTTGCTTTTGGAAGACAAGGTGTATTTTAAGATGAAAATGGAGGAAAAAGAGAAACTTTCACAAGGAATGTTTTTATAATACTACAGCCTACTTCACTGCAGTGGGAAGTCACCTTGGATTTCTTCTGAGAGTTCTAATATGCCCTTCTGCATTTCTGCCAAAAGCAATGGACCACTAGGAACTACCTATGAAAATATATCCTGCTCATTAATAACCACCGGACCAACTGCTCTTCAGTACAGGCTCTCCCCGAGTTTTCTAATCAACAGCCTGGCACTGAGCGTGTGAAGAGAAGAACACTGTAAAGTTGGGTAAATTTATGCTAATGTCATAATAGGAACAAAATACAACGAAGAGTCCTCCTGCCCTGAGGGTGGCTGGTTAGTGCCACCTGGTATGCAGGGTCGGGGAAGAGGACCTGCCCGGAAGTCAGGAGTCCTGGGCTGTAGGCCGGCGCGGCCTTTGTGTATCCATCTAACTTTGGACAAGTTGCTTGGACTTCAGTGACCTCAAAGGTTTCTCTTAGTACTAAGATACTACCTTGATGAGCCGATTTTATGACCACATTAAATACAGACCAGAAAGGGTAAATTAAAATGCTGTGGAGATAAAACCTAACCAAAAAGCTGATTAAAAAGTAAATCACTTCTGCAAAATGCTTAAATAAAAGGGAGTCTAAATATTTAATATAGTTCCCTTTGGAAGAAAAATAATTTGCTAAATCTGTTCTCCATCCTCCCTGCCAATCACACTGATTAGGGACTTGAAGAATCCCCGCCAACGGTATAGGATTACTCGTGTTAGCACACACCACCACGAAAAGGTGCCAAACACAAGAGGCAGCGAAATGCAGAATGGAGAGGCGGCGTGGTCATGTCTCGGGGTGATGTGGGCCATGCTAGAGCTCTGTGCACTCACGCAGTGGGTCGTTCAAGGAACACCAAAGGCAAGATTCGGGAACATCTGCAAAGCACTTTCAGGTTAAGAACATACCAGGCAGCACTCAGAGAAGGATTTTTTGGGAAGTCGTGCAGGAGGAGGTGGGCCCTGATCCCACTCCCAGAATGCCATGGAGTTCTGACAGACCAAAAGTTCCCTGGAAGGCTAAGAGGATGGAGAATGCCAAAGACAAAAAAAAAAAAAAAGGATATGGGAGAAAGAGACAAGCAAAATAAGCATGCATATGATAAAGTCACAGCAAAAGAAAAAGGAGAGAGAAAATACAGTAGCACAAAGAAAAGCACTACATAAATTCAGTTCTTAAGAAAATGTTTAAAATCATATAGGCATGAACAAAAAAAAGCAATATATATTTAAAATGTTTTCTGCTTTATTTTTACATATTTGAGTTTAGACTATAGTTAATAGATTTTCTGATTGCATTTTTTCTTTTGATCTCAAGAAGTAACTTATTTAAAATTACTCAAACATATAATTATGGTTTTATTTTCAAGTAGTACAAATAAAGCATAGGATCTTAATTTTAAAATAACTTAAGAAAACTTTTAAAATGGTGTCAGCAAGACGAAGACGAAGACAAAGACCAGGCAGATACATCTTTACCTACTATGTTTAAATTATGCTTAAAATAATGTCTATGCTTCTTATAAATTTTTTTCCCTACAGGAGATATATTGACCAAAAATTTATCTTAAACTTGGCCTTGTAATTGTGATACACAAGGAGACTTGCATTCGAGCCTTTTTTAGATGTACTAAAATTACAAAAATGGGGGAAAAAAGGTGTTTTCTGCTCTAAGTCCCAAAAGGACAAAAGGATTAAAATATAACTGAACTGTTTAAAAAAAAAAAAAAAAAAGAATGGGAAAGGCCCTATACAATGACACCTGCTGGGCTGAGTGAGCCTAGCTGGTGGCTCTGCATCAAACATCCCAGGAAGGCAGCCCACATACCTCCCTCAAGTCGTTGTCCAGGCCCACGTGCTCGGAATGCTGGCGGAGGCGGTCTTTCCTGCGCTGCGTGGTGGCGCTCCGACTTACCCAGCGACTGAAAAACAGGATCCAGAGGTGAAAACAAACAAACCCAAGCAATGCAGTCACTTAACTTTAAAATAGAAGGAACTGTTCAAAACAAAAGACTGACAATACTTATTTTTCTTTTTAAAACACTTGACAGCTTTACTGAGATGTAACTTAAATACCATACAATCAACCATTTAAAGCATGAAGTTAAATGGTGTTTAGTATATTCAAAGAGATATGTAATCATCACCACAATCAAGACTTTTTAAAAAATGCAGAGTTATCCCCTCTGTAATGACCGTCTCCTTTCCAGCTTGCCCACCCAACACAACCCCAAACCCTGAGTGAATAACATTACCCTCTCACTTCCTTATTCTCATACCCACGTAGGTGTTTTATTTAATTTATGATTACCCATCAATCACTTTACCTACCACCCTTTATCAAGTCTTCCCCAACCTCCTCAAAGACTATTTCCACACCTTTCACTTTATTCTCAAGTACCTCCACGGAACTGAAGACCCACCTTGCCTCCTTCCTCATGCCCTCTATTTAGTGATGCACACACACAGACACCTCATCTTTCTTCTAATCCCAAAGTATGAAAAATATTGGCCATGCCTCAAAACTTATGTGTTCCACCTATATCCCTGACCAATTCTCTCTTGCCTTCTTCACCCTGCTCTATTAATCACCACCTTTGCTGCCAATCCTATTTTTCTCTCCCACCTGAATATTTCCTTTCAGCTTACAAGCATGCTAACCCTCAGTAGTTATGTTGAAGTCTCTTTCTTCACTCTTATGTAAAAACTAGAGGCCAGGTGCATGAAATTCGTGCAGGGGGGTGTGTCCCTCAGCCCAGCCTGCACCCTCTCCAATCTGGGACCCCTCGAGGGATGTCCGACTGCCATTTAGGCCCGATTCCGGTAGGAGCCTAAATGGGCAGTCGGACATCCCTCTCACAATCCAGGGCTGCTGGCTCCCAACTGCTCGCCTGCCTGCCTTCCTGATTGCCCCTAACCGCTTCTGCCTGCCAGCCTGATCACCCCCTAACCAATCCCCTGCCAGCCTTATTGATGCCTAATTGCTCCCCTGCCAGCCTGTTTGCCCCTAACTGCCCTCCCCTGCAGGCCTGGTCATCCCTAACTGCCCTCCCCTGCCAACCTGGTCACCCCTAACTACCCTCCCCTGCAGTCTTGATCGCCCCAACTGTCCTCCCTTGCAGGCCTGGTCCCTCCCAACTGCCCTCCCCTACTGGCCATCTTGTGTCCACATGGGGGCAGCCATCCTGTGTGTTGGAGTGACAGTCAATCTGCATATTACTCTTTTATTAGATAGGAGGATAGAGGCCTGGTGCACAGGTGGGGGCCAGCTGGTTTGCCCTGAAGGGTGTCCCAGATCAGGGTGGGGGTTTCCTTGGGGTGTGGGGTGGCCTGGGCGAGGGGCCTGTGGTGGTTTACTGGCCGGCCACGCCCCCCGGCAACCCAAGAAGAGGCCCTGGGATCTGGGATTTATTTATCTTCTATAATTGAAACTTTGTAGCAGAGGCCAAGACAGGCCAGGGCTGCAGGAGCTTGGCCTCCTCCATTGCCGGGGGGCAACCCAAGCCTCCTGCTCTCTCCAGCTCCGTGGCTGTCGCCATTTTTGTTGGGATTTATTTATCTTCTATAATTAAAACTTTGTAACCTTGAGTGGAGGCCTGGGCCCGCCAGGGTGTGCGGAAAGTTTGGCTTCCTCCATTGCCAGGGAAACCCAAGCCTCCTGCTCGCTCTGTGGCTACAGCCATCTTGGTTGGGTTAATTTGCATACTCACTCCTGATTAGCTGGTGGGCATGGCTTGTGGGTATAGTGGAGTGATGGTTAATTTGTATATTACTCTTTTATTAGATAGGATACTTTAAAAGTTTAGTGGTAAGGCCTTTATTTACCTTTGGCTCTTTAGTTCATCTCAAATCAGCTTCTTCCCATGAAAATGCTCCTGATGAAGCCAGATAACCCCACCTGCCATATTATTCATTCCATTCTTAGCTTACTCAAACTCTCTGCTACATTTAGTACTGCTGATCACTCCTACCTTAAAACCCCATCTATTTTCAACTGCCTCAGTGTTTCCAATGGAAAGCTCTCTCACATTTGAGCCTTTGTCCATGCGATGTTCTCCCGTCTATTCATCTTTCAGATAGCTTAGATGGCACACAGAAAGTGTTCTATGATTCTTCCAAATCTAAATTGCTAACCCTCTGATATTCTCCAACTATAGTTCCTATCAGTGTGTTATTCTTACATATCTGTCCTCTCTACTATAAACTCTTGAAGGGCTTGTATCATGTCTATCAGCCATTTTACTGGCAGAATCTACTACGTCACCTGCC
The DNA here is from genome assembly GCF_027574615.1 of Eptesicus fuscus. Lineage (NCBI taxonomy): Eukaryota > Metazoa > Chordata > Mammalia > Chiroptera > Vespertilionidae > Eptesicus > Eptesicus fuscus. Next base: position 70,335,008 of record NC_072479.1, on the reverse strand, counting down.
CCTTCTATAAACACACCTTAAATAAATAATCACAGATGCAACCTAACATTTAGATTTACAGATGTTCATCATAGTACATATGCAGTATGTTTCCTTTATTCCAAGATACATTTTGGCTTTTAAATGTTCCTGAAACTAGGATATACCTTTCACTCCAAAAGCATGCTGAATGCATACTTTTTGAAAAAGCTTTTGAGTTAATCGCAGATCTTACACCCAACAGTTAGAATTAAGTAAATGTGTTCAAAACAACCTAATATTAAAAAATAGGAGGTACTATGGGAGAGTGCCCCTGATACAATAATGAATAAAAAAAAGCAAGACAGAACATTCTACAAACAATATTGTAAAAAAGGAAAAAGCATGAACATGCACATATGTGTGCACACACACCAGGATCCATGCAATGGAAAAACACCAACAAATGTTCACATATCATGATGATGGCATTATGGATGGGTCTAAAATTTACCCTATCGCTTTCCAGTAAAATTTTGAATGAATGTCTATTGTTTTATATTAAACTATTTTTAAAAATTTCCTAGGTTTGACTATGTATTCATCAAACCATTCTAAGAATATTTACTCTTGAGTATATCCTTGATAGCAGAGATAACCACAATTTAAATTGAACTTATAGCCCTGGCTTGTTTAGCTCAGTGGATAGGACGTTGGCCTGTGGACTGAAGGGTCCCGGGCTCGATTCCAGTCAAGAGCATATGCCCGGGTTGCGGGCTCAATCCCCAGTAGGGGGTGAGCAGGAGGCAGCTGATCAATGATTCTTTCTCATCATTAATGTTCCTCTCTCTCCCTTACCTTTCCTCTCTGAAGTAAATAAAAATATATTAAAATGAACTTATATTTTAGTCATTCAGGAAAAGTCATACTGCATTTCTGACAACTTATTACTTTTAAATATGTTATTAATAAAGTATCCAATTTACAAAAAACTTAAAATGAGAAAGCTGCTTGTTTCTTTTAAAATAATTTATGCATGACTTTGGTTTTAAGCTTCTCAATCATCTCATTTCAGTCTGCTAGAGGAACACTAAATAATTATAAGAAAAATGGTAGCAAGAAAGATAGCTTCTCTTAAAATACATATATTTTAAAAAAGAATATAGATAGTTTATATCAGGGGAAAAAATGTGCAAAGATCTAGTGATAGATCTCTGAAGTGGAATCCTTAGAAATCTCCCTCAAGCAAAGGATCAATGTAAGACTGTAAAAAGGATACAAGGAAAATTGAGGAACCCTAGCCTGTTTGGCTCAGTGGGTAGAGCATAGGCCTACGAACTGAAAGGTCCCAGGTTTGATTCTGGTCAAGGGCACATACCGGGGTTATGGGCTCGATCCCCAGTAGGAGGCATGTAGGAGGCAGCCGATCAATGATTCTCTCTCATCATTGGTGTTTCTATCTCTCCCTCTCCCTTTCTCTCTAAAATCAATAAAAATATATAACAAAAAATAAAAAGAAAATTGAGGAAACGGAAAAGATCCAAAAAAAAAAACCATAGTAAGACACTGACAAAGACTTTTCGCTTGACCAAACCAAAATCAGGCACCTGAACCTCCTTCCAGGCCCATCAGTGCACTTCCTTGTAAAATCCCGTTTTAGTCAGAACCCTAAGTCAGTTGAGAAGGAGCTCCCACTCTCAGGGTACAGGAGCTCTCTTATCTGATTGTGTTCCTTATCCTTCGCATCCCCCAGGTGATGCCCAATCAGCTGGCCAGCCTTCAGCAAGAATCCGGTTACGACAGTTTAGTCTGAATCCCTCCTCAACCCTAATGTTTTCTCTTAGTAATTTCCCATCTCTGCTCCTTGGCTATAAATCCCCCCTTGCCCATCATATGTTTGGAGTTGAGGCCAATCTCTCTTCCACACTGCAGTACCCCCTTGTGGTGGTCCCTACACCTACCACCATGGTCTCTTGAATAAAGTCTGTCTTTACCATCTTCAAAAAGTGTCATGAATATTTTTCTTTAACAACTCTGAAGCAGAGTATAAACACCAGCTGATAAAAATTTATACAATAAATAAAGGGAAAGAGTAAAATATATAAAAAAAAAAAAAAGTGTAGCCCTAGTCAGTGCTCAATGGTTAGAGCAAAGGCCCTGAGGACAGAAGGGCGAAGGCTTTGATTCCAGGTCAAGGACACGTACCTCGGTTGCAGGCTTGATGAGGGTGTGTGCGGGAGGCAACTAATCCATGTCTCTCTCAGATCAATGTTTCTCTCTCTCTCTCTCTCTCTCTCTCTCTCTCTCTCTCTCTCTCTCTCTCTCCCCCCTCCCCCCTCCCTTCCTCCCTCCCTCCCATCTCTCTCTAACAAAAAAATCAATGGAAAAATATCCTCGCGTGAGGATTAAAAAATAAAAAAAAAGACTTGGGTATAGATTTTTGACCTGGAGGCCCTGAAAACAGCCCTGTAGCAAAAAAAAAAAAAAAAAAAAAAAAAAGCCAGTGTAAGTTTGTAAAATCTATTCAGTGTTTTAAGAAATTAAGGCTATTGGGCAGGGTGGTTTTAGTAAAAATCTAAAATAGAATCATAACATCAGCTAAATAAACCTATATAATCAAAGCCTAATATGTAAATTGTCCCCTCGGGCAGTCATTCGACTGTGAGACCGGGAGTTCAACCACTCACTATAATGTGCGCTACCAGGAGGTGGTGTGGAACATGGCAGGCTTCAGCAATCCACTACGACCTCTCACCAGCTACCTGGGGGCGGGGGTGACGGGACAGAAGTGCGGTGAGAATGCGGCGTATCTCGCTCTCACTCCCCCTGCTACCCTCCCCTGGGACGCCAGGGCTTGTGCGCCAGGGAAGCCCCCGCGTCAGGTGCTGGGGTGCCTGCAAGGAGCCCGCCTCACACCCGTGTGGCCTCTTCTGGGTGAGCCAGGCTGCAGCCACCAGGACCGCAGGGCCGGCTGGGAGAGAGTGCGCTGCCCACCCAGCTTCTGTGCAGCGCCACTGGGCGGCCCAGAGGCCCACACTGCACCCTGGCTCACAGCGTCTGGCCGTGCTCACCGCATCTCCATGTGGGAACTTGGGCACGGTGACTCAGGTGGAGGGGAGCACATGAGGGCCCGGGGGCCCAGGGCCTAGAGGTTAGCTGGGACCTGCCCTTCCATGCCAGATGTTTGTGCTTCGATCTCTGGCAGACCTAGAGACTGCACCCGTGCACGAATTTCATGCACCAGGTCTCTGGTTTATATAATAAAAAGAAGGGTAGAATATAAAGAGCAGAACGTTCCCCTTGGCAGACAAAGTAGTAAAGACTTTAGGTAAAGAAAAGGATAAATACTAATTTACATAATATAACTAGCATCTTACTATACATTCAGTGGGACAAAAATGCCCTATTTAAATTTATTTTCAAAACAGGTAAATGAGCACCTGCTTTAAAAAATTACTATAAAATCCACACATTCCTGATCTGGTTAAATAATTAATTTATTCTTTGCATTATTAAACCTTATTTACTAAGTATAATTTTACCAAAGATAATCATATTTGCTAAATCACTAAGGATTGCTTATTTGCTTTTGCCTTGTAAGCAGCATATTAAATTCTCAGCAACAGTGGATCAACCATTTACATGGGCATGGTTATAAATCCCTTTACCCTGAAATTAGTTCGGAGGTATTTTTTCTTTCAGACTGCAGTCTATCTGAAAATACAATGCTTGGGCTCTGTGTAGAAATGGGAAACCTTGAGATTATATATAAGATTAAAAGCAAGAAAATATGGCAGGAAGATTTAAAAACTGAAATCTTCCCTCCTGAGCGCCCCCTCCTTCCCTTCCCTTCCCTGCTTTATTTTTCATCATAAATCTTATCACTGCCTGGCAGGTTATTTATTTTACTTATTAAGCTTCTTTGTTTCTTTTCTCCTGCTTGAAAGCAAGGATTTTGGTTGTTTTGTTTACTGCTAGGCATTCAGTGTACAAGACAGTGCCTTACATTTAGGAGGGGCTCCATAAATATTTGCCAAATGAATGAATGAGCAATCTAATGCTATCCAAAGGAAGTAAAACTATTAAAATTAAAAGTCCCCCTGTATCGAAGTGATTCCAACAGGATATTTTATAAACAAGAAAACAGTGAATAAATAGATGACTAATCTGTTTTGATGGAAAATTCACTCCACACCTGTCCATTCCCTGCAAATCACTGGGGGAAGAGGTCCAACAAAGGGGAAAATGGGCACATGCACATCACACAAGTTAGTGTGACGTAGGGAAAGTGCAACCCTGTCCATCCCAATGCAAGCCCACAAAAACTTGGGAATACGTAACCCCTAGACAAAGAGGTCTCTCTCTGTTGTTCTGCTCTTGCTTTGCTCCCGCTCCCTTGCATTCTCTTGCTCTGTGACTTGCCTGCCATGTGGTCCTAAGTAGTTGCATGGCCCATGACCATGTGGACCCCACATGCAATAGACTGCAGCTGGGAACACAAGGAAAGCTGGCCAGATGCTGGATTGGACTGGACTTTAATATGGAGCAGAAACTCTGGGCAGTGGCCTTAATTCTTGCTCTAAAGACAAGGCTGGGCTTTTTCCATGGCAAGATGGAGGGAGAAGGGACCTTAGAAGGGTACCTCCTTAATTTTACATCAATAAAGCTTTCACAATACCTCATCCTCCTGTGCAAGTCTCAGGAAATACCTTTCCTTGCAACACTTCAAGAATCCCACTTCCACCGGACACAAAGGGCACCCCACTGATAATACTCTTAGGCCATCTCTTAAAAACCTTCATATTACTTATTTCAATTGGGCCACTTAGGCCAAAAGGCATAATTCCACCTCTTTTTTACGGCCCTCACTGATCCTACATTTGCCTTCTGAAAACTTAGGTGGCTCAATGCCACGTCCATGTTGTGTTTACTTTCGTCGTCTAGCCCATTTCTTTGCCACAGCCTGGCTTCTTTTCCCCCTCTTTCTCTGACTCTCTTTAATTAGATCACAGGTGTAAAATGGTATTTTCAGATGAGAAGAGAGGAGAGTGATTCTAGTTTGTCTAAAGTTCCTAAGCTGGTTAGTGGTTAAGAATGAACTAAGTTCCAGAACTGCTGATTTACCAAAGTTCTAACTTGCTGTATTCCCCATTAATAACCTTCTTTGCGTCTTTTCTTGTAAAACCCTTATCATGCACTTGTTAAAACACTTGTATTCACCTAAAACCAAGGACTCCCCTAAACCCAAATAATTGAGCCCATTTCTAACCACATGCAGATATTTTCTGAAAGGAATCATCTTTCAACAGGATTTATCTTTCTTTTTGCTTGTTTTGCAACTTTTGCACTCAATGCTTAAAAAATATAAAGATGGTGTTATGGGTTGAATTGTGTCCCCCAAACAGATATGTTGACGTTTTAACTCCAATACTTGTGAATGTGACCTTATTTAAAAATACGGTTTTTGCCTATGTAATCAAGTTAAGGTCATCAGAACAAGCCCTAAACCAACAAAACCAGTGTGCTTATAAAAAGAGGAAAGTTTGGACACATACACAGAGAGATGACAGTCATGTAAACAGGAAGACAGAGACTGGAGTTTTGCTACTAGAAGCCAAGAAATGGGGCTACCAGAATTTGGAAGAGGCAAGGAAGGATCCTCCCCGAAAAGCCTTGCCAATACCTTGATTTTGGATTTTCCCCTTTCAGAACTGTAAAAGAATCTATTTCTGTTATTGTTGATTTAAAAAAAAATAGATATTTTTATTGATTTCAGAGAGGAAGGGAGAGGGAGAGATAGAAACATCAATGACGAGAGAGAATCATTGGCTGGCTGCCTCCTGCACGCCCTCTCCTGGAGATCGAGCCTGCAACCCAGGCATGTGCCCTAACCAGGCATCAAACCGTGATCTCCTGGTTCAGAGGTCGATGCTCAACCACTGAGCCATGCCAGCTGGGCAATTTTCTGTTGTTTTAAGTCACCAAGTTTGTAGAACTTTGTGACCGAAATCCTAGGAAACTAATACAGATAGTATAATGACACAGATAATGAAAGTACAACTTTTATAATTCCATTAGACAGTATTAGCATTATAGTTAAACACAGTCAGTTAAAGCAAAGCTATTCCCAAGTGAACATTACCTAAAAAAGAAAAATCTATAGTCTTTGGATTCTTTTACATGAGCAAATTAAAAGTCAAACCCTATCTCAAATGAATTAATTTTGTCTTTGAAAAGGGTAATCAGATTGGTAAAATGTTTAATGGCTAAGCGTTACTCCATTAGAGTTGCAGAGCACACACCCTTCATTCATTCCTCAATCAACTACTCAAGTCAAGAATGTGCTTACTTGTTATTAGTTGGCCCTGTTGCCAAGACATCGGACTGTAACTTTGGAAAGAACCCTTGCTCATATTTGCCTTGACCAATTTTCATATCAAGTAGATGTGGGTGGATTGCAGTGTGATCCATTTTCATCAGCCGCTGCTCAACTGACTGGGCTATAAATGGAATTTATAACAAATTAGAGACATTGGCTAAGCCTTAAAAAATAATTCTTCCTCCATTCATGCACCTACAAGGAACTCATTCTTTCTGACATCCTGAAACAGATTTTTACTAAAGCTTTTCAAAATCAGTGTAATATAAGTACAAAAAAGGATAATCTTAAGTAAATGCTAGATAATTAATTTTCACAATATTTCTGCCTTTGTCAAAAGTAGGGCAGTGGGGATAAAAAAAATCATTAAAAGTTTCCCATAAGTGGGAAATTCAACATTCTTAATGGATGGCAAATATTTCCCTTGAGCTGAAAGACAGGTAAAGAGAAGGGAACAGCAAGCACAGAAGCCTTATATTAACTGCATTTCTTTGTACAAAGACCCATTTAAAATAGTCATGGTTCTCTTTGTAAAAGCAAGGAATTTGTAAAACAAGGAATTATGTGAAGTTATTTTTAGTAACAGTCACATTCTTATTAGTAGGAGTGTTTATTAGATCAAGAGGGGTAATGCAGAGACAAATAAAACAAGCAGGCATTTAGAAAATGTCCAGAGGATAAAAAACTGACCTTTTAAAGAATGGGACAGAGTTAAAAGACAGGAATTACTCAATATTCCTATTTTTAAACCACTGAAAGTTAGGGACTGTCTCAAAGACCCAAGAAATAGTGAATTATGTCTTTGGTTAAAAAAAAAAAAAAAATTGGCCCTAGCCAGTTTGGCTCAGAGGATTGAGCGTCAGCCTGCAGACCTAAGGGTCCCGAGTTCGATTCGGGTCAAGGGTACATGCCCGGGTTGGAGGCTCTATCCCCAGTGGGGAGCGTGCAGGAGGCAGTCGATCAATGATTCTCTCTCATTGATGTTTCTATCTTTTCCTCTCCTTCTCCCTTCCTTTCTGAAATCAATAAAAATATATATTTTTAAAAAGTCACATTGTCTTTAAAAAAAAATCTGTTTTCATTAACTGAATTTTCAAGAGGAAATGTAGTATTTGAGAATCAAGGCTATGTCTCCAATCCTCTGCCTAGAAATTACTAAAACGGGAGGACGAGCAGGGACCGTGGTTGTGTGATAAATAGAACACACCGCAGAACTGCTAACATTGGGATTATCTTGCCTCTTTCAATACCACAGGTTTAGTACTGCCAGTTATTGCCCAAACACAGTCTAAAAAAATTCTTTTTTGGGTGGGAAGGGGTCTGCCCATGACACTCTACTCTTGTGAGAAGAACACGCTTAACACCTTCTTATGTGAGATCAGTGCTTCACCCAAAACGACTGTTTGTGTCTGACGATAATAGTATTAAGGGAAGCTCTGAGGAACTTACTATTACCCTCTATGACATAAACTTCAAAATGTTAAGCTTCCCTAATTTTTCTCCATAGAAATTTATCCAAAATTTTTTTGAACTTCATTTATTTTTAATGCATAACGTGTAACTTATCTTGAAACATAGTCCCTATGTTCTATGCTGGGCAAAAAGGATGCCAGGTTTTGTTAAAAAATATATTTTTTAATTGATTTCAGAGAGGAAGGTAGAGGGAGAGAGAGAGAGAGAAACATCAATGATGAGAATCACTGATTGGCTGCCTCCTGAACGCCCCCTCCTGGGGATCGAGCCCGCAACACGGGCATGTACCCGTGACTGGAATCAAACCTGGGACTCTTCAGTCTGCAGGCCGAGGCTCTATCCACCGAGCCAAACCAGCGGATGCCATGTTTTAATGTGAAATGATATTTAATTTTCAACGATGACCCCTGGCACTCCACAGCCCTATTTATGCTCTCAGTGCTTCCTAATATTTATAAAGCACAATTAACAGATGGTTTAGGCAAAATAATGCTTAGATTCATGGCATGAAGTTCCTGCCAATTTTATGTTCCATGAAATACTACAAAATTCCATCTCTGCCAACTAGTGCCTCTGTCCTCGTTAAAGGAAAATGAGCTTCAGTTTTTTCCGTTGGATTTAAATGACAGAGAAATCCATCTGATACTGAGTTATTCTCCTTTAGTTAGGAATCTTTTTAAAACATAAAAATCATAATTCACAATGAACTACTCTCAGGTTTACATGTAAGACTGCCATAGGGAACATAATGCAAAGTTACTTTTCAGTGATTATGCCACCAGTGAATACTGAACATTCAGAGATGATTAAATGCCTGCTTTAAGAGGTCACGGCTGTTATACTTTCAAGGGTTTGTGCCAATATCCAGTTTCTGTGATTGGTAAGGGGAAAGAAAACTGCATTACGGTCAACTTGTTGCCTTTCTGCACAGAAATCATGAGGTTCTGGTGCCACAATGTCAACAGCAGATAACCTCTGCCTAAAGAATTCACCTGCAAATCAAAATCCTTTTTAGTTAGAGGCAAAAGAGAAACAACAAAAGACAAAAACAATACACAATAAAAATCCAATGCTGACAACAAAATCCCAACCTTCACAGCGTATGCTGGAGAAGGGGGGAAGACAATTTCATCTGATAAAGGAAACTACTGTGCCCTCTTTGAGAAATGAACAGTCACAGCCAGCTGCCTCCTTTTACTTTTTAAAAAAGTCTCTGATAAATTAAATTCCTGGGAGACTACTGACTGCTTAGGCTGAATCTCATTTTCATATCTGCTAAATCTATCATGGTACATTTTCAAGAGTATTATATAATTTCTGACATGATAGTGGGAGTGTCAAATTCTCTACGAGGCTGAAAGAAAATCTATGTTAATTGAAAAGATTTCTGGAAGCACACAAAGGAATCAGTGCTGATCTCCATTAAAGAAAGTTCTGTCAGAAAGGGAGGCATGAAGTTGGCTCAAAAAGGCATTATACTCTTCGGATGGCCTTGAAAGCACTGGAAGTCAGACGAGGCTCCAACAGGCGGAGACCATTCATTCATTCTGTCCCTCAATTTCCAGAGACACAGCAGTACTGCTGCTCCCTGAAAGGCTCCAAGGATCCACCCTCAAGAGCACAACAGGACGATGGTCCAGCCAGCTCTCGGGAGACCTCTACGGTTACACGAGACATTCTTTACCTACGTCTCTCCTTCAATAAGCAGCAACCACAGCCTCACAACTCCTTGACTCTGATCTACGGACATAAAGTGACAAAGGCAAGTAACAGAAGCAGAGCAAAGACCCTGCACATTTGCTACCTCCTTTTTCTCCAGACGAAAAACTGCTTTCCAATAGCTCCTACGTTTGAAGAAATATTAAATCAAAGGAGGGGGCACTCAGGTGATAAATATGTTTACTTGGCAAACGAAGAGTTAGGAGCCAGGGATGAATACATAAAATTGGGTGGATTGGTACATTTTACGTGTGTCTTTATTAAATGCGTAGCTAACATCATAGTGAGGCTTCAGGGGCTAGAATCAGTCACACCTGGGTTCAAATCACGACTCCACCAATCACAAGCTACACAACCACAAGCTACACAATCACAAGCAAGTGGCTTGACTGCTCATTTTTCTCAACTGTAAAATGAGGGTCGTTATAAAACCAAACAAAAGTAAATGTGCCTACATCCCTCCCACCCTTCATCATTAAGATCATATGCAAAAGGGCATGTAAAACACACCATAAAATGTTCAGCACACAGTAAGTAGTCAGTAAACACTGACTATTAATATGACTATTTCGTAGACTACTATATTACGCTGGCCCAAAACTCATAATTCTTGGAGGGGAAAACTGGTGTCAGGGTTAGGAAACTGCTAATTTGAATACAAGAATCCAGAGATGTAATTTCAATTAAAAAAAAAAGCTATTATAATTAATGGCACCACTAAACTAAATATACAGTCATAGTTATGTAAATTAGGCAGCATCTCAGATTTACTATTTTAAATGAATACTTATCTTTTCCTGGATAAAGAGAAAAGAAGCCAGAAGTTAAAAAAGCAACATAAACAGCAAGACAGAAATTAACCTTTTTTTTTCCATTAAGGCGATAAAGAAAACATGATAAGAATCATAGCAACCTTGTAATTATACTCCATTCGATTTATTGTTTTTCCTCTTCTAAGAGAAAAGGAATGAATGTCAAGTAGGAATGGGATGGACATTAACTCACAGAAACAGAAGGGAACAAAACTAAAGAAAGTACCTCTTACAAGGACGAGCCATCAATTCTAAAACTGACAATATTTTGGCTTATAAGGCCAACAATGTACATAAAATAATCGTGGATTTTAAGTTAATTTTAAAAGGCATGGCAAACGCACCTGCTTCTTTTAAAGTGCTGCATTTCTGATATACGGATGTCCGCAAGGTGGGTGCCCTGACATTATACAGTCCTATCTTCTCAATCCGAGAGTCGAAGACCCGAAGCAAAGGATCTTTCTCCTCCCACTGAGACATAATTTTGTTATCAATAAAGGTGGCAAACATCTGGGTTTCAATGAAGCGTGAAAGAAATGGCAGGTGTGGCTCAGGCTGGTCACACAGAAAGGAAGCCTGTAATGAGATAATTAAAAAATTATTAGGGCAAAGCGACCCACCTCAATACGACATGATAAACCCCAAAATTATCTGTTGCTAAGGTCATTCTTTTAAAAAAAAATTTATTGTTGACAGTATTACAGATGCCCCCCTTTTTTCCACCACTGCCCCCCTCTACCTGGTTCCCACCCCGCCCCAGGCCATCCCATCACCACCCTATTGTCTATGTCCATAGGTAATGCAGAGATGCATATGTTCTTTGGTTAATCTCTTCCCGCCCCCCTTCTTCCCTCAGATTCATCAGTCTGTTCCATGTTTCCATGCCTCTGGTTCTGTTTTATTCATCAGTTTATTTTGTCCATTAGATTCCTTATTTATTTTGATTTCTTTTTAAATCATCACACACAAAACTGACAAAATTCAAAAATCCTTAAAAATTCACATTGCCTTCCTTTCTCCTAATTTCATGGAATTTCAGCCACTTAGGTCTCTATCTCCGATCCTACCTTTCAAACCTGATTTACATTCTGATACTCATGACCATCATGTAGAAAATAAGAGCATCATTAGTGCAAGATGATGGGTCAGTTGCTACAGGACCATCAATCATCCTCTTCACTGACCATCAAATTTGACCCCTTCCCCCAGTGAGCGATAATTTCTTCTGCTCTCTGTTTCTAGCCTATGCAATATACCTCCAAGTTGTAAGGCAGTGAGGTGATTAACTGATACAATAATGATATATACACAATAACCTTAACTAAAAACAACATGGAGTTTGTCTTTATGGATGGAATCTTTTTGTTCTTCTTCAAGTGGATGTTTTTCTAGGCCCCAACTCTGTCAGAGACTGATGGGTGAGTATTAATTTAATACTCAGTCTCCTTCTGGACCTGTGCTGACAGAATAGTTTGGGCCTTAACAACTAAAAAAAGCATTTTCTAAAAAACCATCCGAAGCACACCAAGTCTTTGGAAAACGTGCACAACACACTCCTGTTACCGGTTTGTCTGCTGCACAGAATGGCTCAGTAAATCGTAATCAGTTTTTAATTCACAGTGTTCATTTTTTTGTGGGTCTTCAGGTCTGTGTGTGTCTAGAAATCCTAGCTGCAGTTCGGCACCAGCTGAAATTTGACGATGAATGACTACTTCAGCTGCTGAGTTGGTTTGACTTCTCGTTCTTCAGAGCAGATTCGAGGATGGGAGGGTAAATTCTGATGTAAGATTACTCTCCTGAATACTCGTCGGCTTCTTCCTAGCACGTTTCTCATTCTGAAACTTAGAGAGCCTTTAAAAAACTTCCTTACAGAAACCCACTTACTTAAGTGCTTCCACAGTTCAGTTATATTTACACATCCAAATAGCCAGAAGAAGGTTCACAGTAGTTTCTAGATATCAGTTCATCTCCTTAAAAGGCATTTCACAGATAAACAGCCAAGTTTATAGAGCAAAAAGCCCTTTTCCCCCCTAAACAGGCCTAATGTCTGGCTTTGATATTCAGACCCTCATGGACCACAACATTTAAGGTCCGCAGAGACTTGGCTTGCTCCGCTAGTATGTGACAGTCCTGTAAATTGTCCTAGTGAAAAATTAGATGATGACAAGCCTTCTGGAATCCAACATGAAAGAGTCATTTCTCTAGGGGTTATATAAAAAGAATTCCATTTATAGTTTCAAGCTACATAAAGATTAAGGAGGAAGAAAGTACCAGTGCCCGATTTAGATAAGAATTTGAATTACCCCAAGCATCATGAGTGTACACAGTAGTTCCAAGCTGAACAGGAAAAAAATGTGGAAAAATGGGTAAGCTTAATGAGAAAGGAACCCGAGAGCACAAATACATCTGGAGAAGTGAAGACTTCTTAAATTATTTAAGAAGTTTTCTCAAACATAAAGGGCACCAGAACTTAGCTGTTCATCATAGTTTATATCCTCCACCTGAAAAAAGTATCTGATGAAATCAGAAAATAACCTTTTATACTACCCACTCTTATAGAATTTTAAAATTAACATTTATCTGTCAGATGCTCCAAGATTGTAGATTAGGCTCTCAGAATGGGTTAGCCCCTTTAAGGGGTCTTTCACAACAAAAGGATATAATTTAGCGAAAAGCCATAATTCATTCTAATGGCAATATCATGCCCCAGCTACCACAGAGGCCGGAGACCAAACTACGCCCTGGTGACCTGAAAGAGTTAATGCCTCTCCCTTAAGTGCTTTTGTCCTGGGGGGGTGGGGGGGGGTGTGAGGAGTGTCTGATGGATATGTCAAAAAAAACCTGGCAGAATAATCTGGATTAAACCTTAGTAAGACACTTCAACGCCAGCAGGACAATCAAAAGCTGGTGCCACTTTCTGTCTTCCTTTCCCCAAAACTGGAACAGAGCCTTAGGCTTATAGTCATAAAACCTAATTCATTCCTCTTTCTCTCTTTTGATCCTCGGATGAGATAAAAATTTGGCCTCTGAAACCAAACTGTTTGTTACCTTTAACATGGACAAATCGTAACTTCATTATATTGGAGACACAATATAAAAACAGGATTTATTAGAAAAGGAATAGGACTACACCTGATCCTAACTAAAATAAGAGTCAATGAAACTCTTACAGGATCAGATAGTGTTAGCAGATTTTAAAAACCTGTGAAATTTGAGTTTCTATAGTTCAAAAATTTTCAAGTATAGACATTTAAAAATTAAATGAAAGGCAACTTAATACAAAATTCAATAGCCGGCTTAATGAGCTACTTGATTTGCTTTCCTGTGAAATTGTTTTATCTAGTGTAAAATACTGGTAAAAGAAAAGTTCTTAAGGAAAGGGAGAGAGGGGGAAAAAAAAATCTGTGTTTAAAAAAAAGTTAACAAAATCAAATAAGATAGCCCACTAAGAACCATAAAAGGAAACTATGGCTCTCTTTACTTTGTCAAAGTTCTGCATCTGTTCCCGGTTGGTGAGCCAGGATTCCATGTCCTGGGCACTCTGAATCACAAACGACTCGTAGTCGGCAAACATCTGCGTAAAGCGGTTAGCAAACACCTCTCGGAGCTGCACGTTGAGCTGGTAGTCCCTCAGCTCTGCCTCTTCACACTGCAGCTTCAAATCCTTTTCTTTTTCACCCAGAGAGGCAGAGAGGTCCATTTTTTCCACGGTCACACCGGTCCGCTTGGCCAGCGCCTGGAGCCGGGCTATGGTTTCGTTGCCCTTCAGTAGCTCATACATGCTGATGCTATTAGTGGAGATGTTGCCATTCTTTTTGTCATTGACCAGGTCCTTCAGAACCAGATTCTTCAGTTTGGTGGCACTCTCACTGCAGTGTAGGCTGCCCTCAGGAGGGATCCCAAACTGAAGAAGAACCTCAGAGAGTTCCTGGATAAAATCCACTTTATTGGGGAACTGTGGAAATTCTTCAGGCAACTCGATAAAATGGTTGTCAATATCCACAAAACACAAGTTAGCCTAAAAAGAAGGGGGAGGGGGAAACGGTTTTAAAATAAAGGAATTTTAAGTTCTAAAATATCCTTGCCAATTATTAGAAACAAAATCACAAATTACACAGCCTTTTATGTTAACCTTCTCAGGGTTAAGAACTTCTTATTCTTTAAAAGTAAACCTGTGTTGCCAGCAGTTTCCCCTTATGTGCGTGTTCTATACCATATTGAATATAAACAAATAATTTTCCTGGGTCTCATCAATTTATTATAAACAAGACATGCTTCCGTAATATACGGCATCCATTAGGTATTCCCAAGTGAGTAAAGGTGCACGGACTGATAGTAAGTACTTTACAAATAGGAGGCACTGCGTGTGCTCACTGAAGGAGCTTGAACTTTCTATGTCATTCCACGGCTCTAACACTGTTTGTAATTTAGAAATAACAACTGCTAAAATTTAGCAGCTACAGTACCCCCCCCCCCCCCGCCCCCGCGGAAAATAATGGGATAAAATTGGCAATCCAAAATCACAGCAAACCCACACATTTTTACTTTATCCCAAATTAGCTTCAACCTCTTGGACAACAAACCCATTTCAGAAGTCATTAGGTAAGAACAGGAGGCAGAGGGAGGTGGCAGGAGCAGTGCTTAAAGAACGATAAATGATTAACCTTTGGATAATTAAGAGCTGACTCAGGATCCTGATATTTCTGAGTTGAGGAAAAGAGGAGACAGAAATCAGAGGAAATGTTTTTATGAGTTTGCTTCTACTCCACGTTTTCAATAAAAAAGACTTTTAAATATTTTTCAAGTAGATATGGAAAATTCAAGGAGCCAAGCGCTGCATAAAATTTTGATTATCTCTCAGGTACTTGATTATAGTAGACTCCAAAATGGTATTTTACTTTTACTGTTTAGACCCTCTTAATCTGAACTAGGTTGTGAGTATAAAGGAAGACGGCAAGCCTAGTCTGGGGAGGGAAGGGGCACATAAAACTGGTCCTGACTGCAGTAGGGGCTGAACACAGGGCATGGGGTGCAAGTCAACAAACAGAATAGGAAGCTTCATCTGTGTTTCCCCATCTCCCCACCCAGCCCCGCCCTCAACCCCGCTTCCCAGGTCAGCAAGGGGAGAATTCACATGGTCCTCTGATCCTGAATGCTGGAAAGGCGAAAAGAGGAGAGCCAACAGTTGGATCTCTGTTTTTCTCTTCATGTTAGATATCGATGAGCAAGAAGTATAGCAAAGTTCCAAATCAAGCTCAATACAGACTCAAGATATCCCCATCTAAACACAGAGAACCAACAGTAACTTCTTCAAGTGTGGCGTAGCCTTTGAATCTAACCCATTAGTTCTGCAGATGAAGAAACTGAGTCCTAAAAAAGGTAGATGACTTCCTGACACCTGTCTCAGACATGCATTCTCAAAGAGCCTGGTGGTTTAAGGGATTTTTTCCTGACATCTTTCCTCTTCTCCAATGTCAACCATTTTCTCTAAATGAAGAAGAGCTTGAGTCACATCTTGCTGAAGACAGTAGTGCTGCTTACAGCTTTCTTTAAATCCAAATCTTTACATGTATTTTAGTCTCTAGAAAGCAGGCTATATTGAAAAGCTTACAGGGAGAAAGTGGGTCACCATAATTCAAATGGATGATTCAATATCTTTAAAATGGAAGAAAAAATCCACTAACTTGCTAATCTAAATGTTAACTAGCAACCTCGCACCACTTACACTTTGTACTGCTTCCATTTAATGCCTTCCTGCTATCCTTTTTTATCCCTCACCTCCTCCTAGGAGAAGAAAAAGTGATGCATTTTGGGAAATTTTAAAGCTTGTTATGCTCATGTCATCACAGCTGAGCTGAAAGTGTTTGGCAAGGTGGGTGTTCCAGCACCACGGCTACTGGCCTGGCTCTGTGTTCCCACGAGACTCTCTGTGTCTGGAGAGAAGAGCTCAAGTTGGGGCTTTGATTATCACACAGTAGAAATGGGAAACGGGAACTTTTGTTATAAAAATTTACTGAAGCGCTCTAGCTGGTTTGGCTCAGTGGATAGTGTCAGCCTGCAGACTGAAGAGTCCCGGGTTCAATTCTGGTCAAGGGCACATGCCTGGGTTGCAGGCTTGATCCCCAGTAGGGGGCATACAGGAGGCAGCTGACTGGTGATTCTCTCTCATTATTGATGTTTCTATCTCTCTCTCCTTCCCCCTTCCTCTCTGAATCAATAAATATGTATTTTTTAAAAGTAAGGTGCCATCTTATGCAATTATTCCTTAGTGCTATATCCTTCCACCATCATCCCAAACCCCAGAGAAAAACAACAACAACAACAAATGGCTCCCTGTGCCCATCATTTGGAATCATGGGGAAAGGGAGTGGGTGGTTAATTTTAAGTCTATGTAGTAACATCAGTCAACTAACAACTAAAATCATACCTTCTTAAAATAACCATTTCGTAAACATTTTCACAACTATTCTAAGAAGCTTTGTTATTATTTTTAGCTATTATTTTATTTTACAATTTTCAGAAAAAGGTGGTGGTGGTGGTAGTATTACTAGTGAGCATATTTAAGTACTTTTCTTAAATGGCTATTTTTATACCTATTTCCTCCCAAAATTATGTGAATTTAAATTATTTCATCCCATTATAAAATGATACCAGAGCAAAGTGATATACTTTCCTCTGAAAGCCATGTACTAATTTATACTTCCTATACAGGAGCACTGCTATTGTCACAGCTGATTCAAGTAATTTCATATTATTCTACTCCATGAATAAATAGATGGGTATGTATATTTACTGAATAGTGTTGATTTAATGAATAAAAATTAGATATTACTGTAAAACTTACAAAATTTTAAAGTTTATCTTTAGAGTCAGAGGATACACACAGAAACAGAAAGATTTCCCAACTACATCAAGACAGTATTTTTTTTTAAACATACATATATATTTAAAAATATATTTTATTGATTTTTACAGACAGGAAGGGAGAGGGATAGAAAGTTAGAAACATCGATGAGAGAGAAACATCGATCAGCTGCCTCCTGCACACCCCCTACTGGGGATGTGCCCGCAACCAAGGTACATGCCCTTGACTGGAATCGAACCTGGGACACTTCAGTCCGCAGGCTGACACTCTATCCACTGAGCCAAACCAGGTAGAGCTAAACATATTTTTACTGACTTCAAAGAGGGAGGGAGAGATAGAAATATCAATGATGAGAATCATTGATTGGCTGCCTCCTGCACGCCCCTGTACTGGGGATCGAGCCCACAACCCGGCATGTGTCTGGCATGTGCCCTTGACCAGAATCGAACCTGGGATCCTTCAGCCTAAAGGCCAATGCTCTATCACTGAGCCAAACCAGCTAGGGTGGTAGTATCTTAAAATCCTCAACTATTATTACTCATGCAAAAAAGGAATAATAATATTTATATATAAACAAAGGATCTCATAAAATACCATCTGATTAACATACAAATAGACCAGATACTCAAGAAACTAAAACATGTCACTATTTAAGACTTTAAAACAAAATGCATTTGGCCAGTCTATTTCTTTTTCCTTGAAAATTTAAAGGATTTACGTCTTTAAGCCATCACAATACTGAGATTAATTTAATAAAAGAGAAAACAAGAGCATTCAGGTAACAGAAAAAAAAAAGGTATAATTGGGAGGCAAAAGCAGAAAGCATACAATAAAGCTTAAAAAGACCAAGATAGTCTGCATGTGTGTTTTATATGATCTCAATCATGCTTACTTTCCCCAGAACAAAAATGCTAATTTTGGTAGGAAAATGTTCATTAGAATAAAGTAAGCAATGGATGATTAGAGGAATCATTACTGAGTATAATGGCTGCAGCTTAGTGTGTTATTTTTAAATTCACTTATTAAAATGAGACATTCTATGGGAAATAAGAAAAAAAAATTGAAGCACAGCACAAAAGATTTTATTAAGAAAGGTGCTAATTAAATAGCTAATAATGTAATTAACCATTTTATGTTTTTTAATAGGCCATGGCACTCATCGATATTTCATTTCAAAGGCTTAACGCTATAATCCTGAGGACTGTAAACAACAGCTATAAAACAGATTTAAAATGCTTTCAGAAGTTCCTGTTTACTTTCTTCTTAAACAACATTTGAAAATACAACCCACAGAAAGCATAGTAACCTTAAGGGGCCTAAAAATTAGGGGTTAGAATTCTTATCTCTACCACCTAGCTAAACTGACACCTAGAAAAAGTTGATAACTAGCCTTAGGCCAAAAACAAAGAATACTAAAGCATTTGATATTTCCATTATTCCTAGCTTGCTGAAAGATGTTACTTTTCATTTGATGAAGGTCAAGAATCAAATTCACCTCAATTAATACAAATGATTTCAAAGGATGTTAAAATTGGGCTGCATTGTTTTAGAAACAAAATGTATAATGTGAATCGGGGAAAGGAAATAAAATGTCATTGGAATAATAAAGCAATTAAGTAACACTGCTATTGTTCCATCTTCACAAATTTACATGCCATCGTCCTGCTTTGCACCAGGTTCAATTAACCACTGTCACAGGAACCACCAGGAGTCAGATCTGCAGTCTACAGCTCTACGGCTCGAGCTCTGCCCTAAACCTACTTGGGAGATTCAGAACAGAGACAGGGTTTGGACAATGGCAATGCTATCTAAGGAAAGTATCCCTGACCTAAATCAACAAACAACAAATGATTCATCATTCATTATAACTTTTACCTCTTGAGGAAGTTCTAGTTTGGAACGGTCAGTTCCTTCTTTTGACTGAAGACCCATCAGATAAGGGACAGGAGCATCAAGAAAATGTAGCAGAGAAGCAGGGAGGATGGGCACATACACATGCTGCCACTGAAATGGGAACAAGAGTGTGGTGATGCCTTCCGCCACCGTCATCAGGCGTTGGTAATCTGCACAGAACAGGGAAAAACGGAGGGGAAGATTCCAAGTAAAAACATAGTCATGGCATTGAGCTTGAAAGTATCAATTTCCAAAAAAATTCTTGTGCTAATAAATAAAATCTTTCTTTATGACCATACAGAAAATAGGTCATTCTATCTCATCATAATGAAAGAGTTAAGTGGTTTCAGTTGAGTGGTTTTAAGAGAGGATGGATAGGTGGGAAACATCATCATATTCTTTGCTTCTGACATCACTGATATGTGAATTACATTCCCTCAAAAAGTGGAGGAAACAAGAACTAAGTGAACTGCTCTTGGCACGTCTCCCATTAAAAAGTGTACCAGAATATAGCTATTGATCACTTCTTGTATACATGTATATCTATACAATCCCCAAATTCAGACGCTTTTATGTCTTGTAGATATAATTATCCAGATTATTTTTTGTTAAACTTCATTTTGTAGGTATAAGAAATCAACAGATATATGCATTTGTAGTCACACTTTCTATATTTAACCCCCAACTATAGAACTATCAAATCTGGGGACAAAGTGAAAAGTTACCAGAAAATTAAAGGCTGGTTTTTTATATTTTATTGTGTTTTGTTTACGTGAACTAATTTATCAAAACTAAAAACTGTCTACAATATTAAAGTATCCTTTCTGAGATATAGTTGACATATAACACTCTATTAGTTTTTTAAGTACATGGTGATTTGATGTGTCTATATATTGCAAAATGATTATCATAAGTTTAGTTAATATTTATCACCTCACATAATTACAAATAAACTATCCTTTTAAATAACTCTGTCATTGATGCTTTATATAAGCTTTATTAAAATGCAAGGTTAAAGACAAAGAGAATCCTAAAAGCAGCAAGAGAAAAGCAGTTAGTTACCTATAAGGGAGTTCGCATAAGACTGTCACCTGAGTTCTCAACATAAACTATGCAGGCCAGAAGGGAGTGGCACAAAATATTCAGAGTGATGAGAAGCAAGGACCTACAACCAAGATTACTCTATCCAACAAAGCTATCATTTTGAATTGAAGGATAGATAAAAGAGCTTCCCAGATAAGAAAAAGGTAAAGGAGTTCATCACCGCCAAACCAGTATTATATAAAATATTAAAGGGTCTTCTTTAAGAAGAAGAAGAAAAAAGATATGAACAGTAAAATGGCAATAAATACGTACCTATCAACAATTGAACCTGAAAAACAAAATAAATGAACAAGCAGACTAGAAACAGACTCACAGATAAGAGAGAAAATTGACAGTTGCCAGATGGGATGGGATGGTAGGGATGGGTAAAAGGGGTGAAGGGATTAAGAACTACACATTTGTAGTTACAGAATGGTCATGGTGATGTAAAGTATAGGGAATATAGTCAATAATATTGTATTAACTGTGTATGGTGTCATATGGGTATGAGATTTATTGGGATGATCATTTAATAAGTTATACAATGTCTACTCACTGGGGTGTACACCTGAAACTAATATAATATTGTATGTCAACTGTAATTGAAAAATAAAAAAATGATTTAAAAAAAGATATACTTAGTAATCCTTTATTCTGTCAGTGCTCCTCAGTCAAAAACCCCAAGAACACACCTGTATTTGAATAGTTGGATTTATTTATTACTCATTGCAGAGCGGAAGAAGGCACACCCTGGAGAACGGCGGGATGTCTTAGTAAGAGGATTTAGAGAAACCTATTATAGGATTTGGGCGTGGTTGGATAATTTTGGCCTGGGTCTAAGGAAGTAGTAGAGACTTGCTTTGACTTGGATGCTGTCAGAAATCAGGACAATTTATCACTGGGCATCTCAGTTAATCTGATCTATAGGAAGGGCAGACTAAGTGGGGGACAAAGCTGTGATTGATAAGGAAGCGAAGTAGCAGTTACTAATTTAGCAAGAGAGGAGGATGCTTGGTATTTTGTGGGTTGCACAGGGACCTTGTTTAAAGTGGATGTTCTTATGGGACCATTCATGTTCCACAGGAGCACATGGCTTAGTTGTGAGCATCAGATCAGTTCGTAATAACAGTGATGCCTACCTGTGAGAGCCAGATCAGTTCCTGGAGGTCAGGCTCTGCTTTTTTATTTCCTTCTCTATTATACAGCTCCTGTACCAGTTATCTATTTATTGCCTCTCAGCTCCAAATTCACTCAGTACATGCCCTATGACAATGGACCTGTAAGCATTTCTTTTACAGTGAGCACATGCTGAGTCTCAGCAGCAGAGGGCACTGCAGGAGGAAGGGATTTCTTCTCAGTTCAGAGTGCAGTGTTGTGCTTGTTCTTGCCCCTGTTGCATGTTGATTAGTAGGGCCGATATGTGAGGTACACATCTGGTGGTGCACTTCCCCAGCCACATGCCCCAAGTAGGCCGTCTCAGAGATGGGCCAGTGGTCACCTTCACATGACTCTCCGTACACGGATACTGCACACTCCGATCTCACACCCACAGTGGCGCCCTGACAATTTCTGCATGCCTGCCTGTTCACCACCCACAGCTCACTGGTGCCTGGGAGATGGTTTTCTACTTACTTGACGTTTGAGGATCAGCTCAGGCCGAGGCAACCCACTGACCTTCTCCACCATCTAACGACCTGCAACCACACTTTCTTCAACGAGGAAGGAACTTCCGTCTTGGGAAGTGGAGCCTCCCCTTCCAACTTGGTCATTCCTAAGGTACCCTTCAGCGTTTCCTTCAAGTCTTTATAGTTACTTTCCTAGTTAGTATATTCCACTCTTCATATTACACTCCTTTGTTTAAATTATTGTGTGGTTTAATCTGTCTCCTG
Organism: Eptesicus fuscus; assembly: GCF_027574615.1. Classification (NCBI taxonomy): domain Eukaryota; kingdom Metazoa; phylum Chordata; class Mammalia; order Chiroptera; family Vespertilionidae; genus Eptesicus; species Eptesicus fuscus. The sequence continues at coordinate 70,312,937 of NC_072479.1, read as the reverse complement.
ATTGGACTTAGGCTGAAAGGCAGAGGATTTTAAGCAGTTGAATCAAACCCCTCACAGCATGGTTACTTTATTTATGGTTGATGGAAAAAATGTTCAATGTCATAGAAAACACAAATTCTTAAATAATGGAAACTAGCACCCGGGGCTATTTTCTTGCTTTGACTATGAAAAATTTACACATGGGAAGTGAAAATCAATTTTCCCCTCTTTCACTAGACACTGAGAGACTGGTATATATGATTTATTTTTCCTTCACCAGACAGTAGATCCTCTTGCATAAAGCTAGGACCCGAAGAGGGTTAAAAACCTCAGGGAAAAGAGATCAAGACAGGAAAAACAAACAAGATGATACCACACATACACAAAAAGGCCTGTACTGCCGAGGAACGTTGTCTGCCCTGCATTCGCTCTGGGAGGAAAAGAAAAAGAGCCTACCTGAGAATTCCTATCTTCTGGCCAGCTTTCAAGTATGTTTGGAGCCCAAATTTATGCTATCTGTATGTCCCAAAGAAACGCTAAGCTGAAAATTTTAATTTCAAGTAAACTCGTGTTGCCAGTGAACTCAGATGCCCAGTGAAAGAAAACAGAAAGCCTTCATGGAGGAATATATCCTCGATACACAACCCATCAGATACTGAAACTTACCTGAAAAAGAATATCAAGTATGTATGTTTTATGTTTAAGGAAATTAAAGGAAGAACTAAGGACCAGGACTGTTTATAGGCCATGGAGATTAAAATGTCAAAGGAAGGATTAAGTACAAATTAGATACAGGCAAAAAAAAAAAAATAGAATAATCTTGGACAGAGATATGGAGAAATCACCCAAGAAGCAGCACAGAGGCAGAGACAGAAAAAGAGGCTGAGAGATATGGGAGATGGAGCAAGACAGATTTACATGCTTTATTAGTGTTTCAGAAAGACTTTTTTTTTTTTTTTTTTAAAGAGGAATGGAAGCAATGTTTAGAAAAATCGATGAGAATTTTCCAAAACTTGGGTTGATGCAGTACCCACAGCTAACTATGGGACAGTCACAGATGGCTCGCTACGATCCAGACACACAGCAGGTTATCCCTGAGGGAACAGCCAGCCTGGTGGACCGTATGAAAGCTACTGTAAAGTCTGTTTACCCTGAGAACGGGGACTGCCAACTCCCCCTTACAAATGCCAAGTGCAACACCCCGGAGGAAGCAGTTCATATGATTCATACTGTGTGGAATTGGCTTTATGATAACTGGGATATTCACCCACTGAATATGCCCATTATTCAGGTCATGATAAATAGTGCAACAGCAACCGTGTAACTTTACTGCCACAAAATAGGTCCGATTTGCTGTCTGAGCTTCCCCTCATGAATCTTACAGATGCTAATAAAGACATTAGATTATTTAACAAGAAAATGCCAAGAGGCAGGGGAGAGACTTAAGGGACTCATCCCAGCAGAGTGGAAATTTTTAAACAGTTATTAAGAAATCAGGTGAATAAAGCAAACATTGATAGGAGCAAAACAAAGAGGAAAAAGGGAAGCATCAAGAAACTCATCCCAGCAGGGTGGAAATCTTTAGAGGTTATTAAGAAATTGGATGAGCCGTGGCCGGGTGGCTTGGTTGGTTGGAGCAGAGTCCTATACACCAAATGGTTCTGGTTTCAACTCCAGTCAGGGCACATACCTAGGTTGCAGGTTTGATTCATGGTTGGGACATATATGGGAGGCAACTGATCAGTGTTTCTCTCTCACATCGATGTTTCTCTCTCTCTCCCTTTCGCTCTAAAATCAATAAACATCCACGGGTGAGGATTAAAAAAATAAAATAAGCCCTAACCGGTTTGGCTCAGTGGATAGAGCGTCAGCCTTTGGACTGAAGGGTCCCAGGTTCGATTCCGGTCAAGGGCATGTACCTTGGTTGCTGGCACATCCCCAGTGGGGAGTGTGCAGAAGGCAGCTGATCAATGTTTCTCTCTCATTGATGTTTCTAACTCTCTATTCCTCTCCCTTCCTCTCTGTAAAAAAATCAATAAAATATATTTTAAAAAAATAAAAGAAAATAAATGGGATGAATAAAACAAACATTGATGTGGTTGAAACAAAGGTCTTAATATAGCACTACTGTATAAGATTGGGAAGACCAAAGGGACCCCTGCTGATCCCCCTACATTAAAGGTCCCCAAGCAGGTTTAGTCTAAATTTGGAGAAATTTAAAACATAGGAAAGGCAAAGATTCTAATGAGAAACCAGACCTGGAATAGCCTGGGGCAATAATCAGAGTAATCAAGATAGAGACTGACAAAAGGATCAGGGTCTCCTGGCTCAAGCCCCTGCTGGGAACTTAAAGCCAAATGCACAAAAGTGGATAAAATAGTGGGAGGCGGGGAGGTTTGAGATGTTTCTGGGACCCCCTGCATGCGCTATGCTACCAAAATCCTTTGGTGAAGTAATGCAGGCTACAATTACTTTGATAGAATATAGAAACATTAAGGTTAATAGGCTTAAGGTGGAAGTTTAGGTGAAAACTGGAATGTTTAAACAGCATTTATGGGAATGTTTTATGGAATGGATATTATGTCTAAATGGGAATGCTTCCCCAGAAGTAAAACAGAGGCATGTAAAGCACCCCTCAAGCAACACTAATTGGACATGCTAAATGGAAATAAGACTGCCTGGACCTGCAGATGCAGGAAAGAAACTGAAGTGCTGGAACAGACCAACTGTGCAGCAGCCCTATGCGGAGCACAGACTGGGACTTAGGGCAAAAGCCTGTGAGCGTCTCCCAGTGACAACTTTTGGGATGTTGGACTACAGATTTGTCATTTGAGAGGCGATTATTAGCCTGCTATTGAACATTAATCTAAACTGTCCCCACGACTGAAAGACATAAAATAATCTTGAAACCTGAAATAACCATGATGTCAAGAAAAACACTCTAATGAGGGAAGGCAATGCTCAGAAGAGTTCCATAATAAAATGGAAATGGTCTATACTGGAATCCTGTTACAAGGAGAATTCGAGGAGATACAACCAGGAGCCTCCTTCCCCACAGGACGGACTCTCGAACTGAGTGATGAGCTGCTAGATTCCATCATCACGTGGACAGTGCCTTATAAACACCTCTCAAATGACCAACAGAGAGCTGCTTGGTTTATGAATGACGGTTCCAAGCTGAATGAACAACACCCTGGTTGGAAGGCCACCACCGTGATCAAGGAAGGGAAAATCATAGCAGCTCAGTGGGCTGATTTGCATGCTGTTTTCCTAGCAGTGATGGGAGAACTGAACAATGGTAAAAGCACGTATGTTTGGGTTTTTTTTTTAATGACTCACGGGCAATGGAAAAACTGGACTTTAAAAGGATGCCTTATGAGGCACAGCCCTATGGAAATCATTCTGGCACATTAAAGTGGGACATGTTGATGCCCATTACAAGAACCCCCTTCCAGGTTCTGGAGGTGACTGGAACTACAAAGTGCACCTTCTGAAGTGGCCACCTGGATCCATGAAATGAGTAGACATGGGGGGGGGGGGGCTATAGCAATGCAGAGATGAGCTGAATCTGGACATATTCCTCTTACACCCTCTGAGGCACAAAATGCCAACAGGAACTGTTTTGTCTACCAACAAGAGACAGAGACTACAGATGGCTCCGAGGAAGATTCCCAGGGGGAGGGGGACCCCCCCCCCCACCATGACTGGCAAGTGTATTATATTGGATGGATGCCGGCAGCCCTGGGGAGTGAGGGTTATAAATGAGTCCTAACAGGAATAGACACTCATTCTGGATTTAGCTCTGCATTCTCGGTGGTAGGTGCAAATGCTCAAAATACTATGAGAGGTTTGAAACAGAAAATACGCTACCAAGTTAGGCTGGTGAGTTACATTTCTTCAGAGCAAGAGACAGACTTCGCACTTCACAGCACATAGCATTCAACAGTAGGCAAAGAGATATCACATCGAATGGACATGCCGTGTTGTTCATCATCCTCAGAGTCACGGTTTAATAGAGAACTGGACCAGCCAACTGAAAATCCCGCTGTCTTAAAAGGGTGGAGATAAAGGCATGAAGAGTTGACTCACGCCTTCATGCGTGTGTGCTCATACTCAACATGAAGGGGCTTAATGGCGGGTCCCCACTAGATAGATTCCTGTTTTTCTGGTGCATCTGGGAAAGGGGGATAGATGGATGCTGGTATAATGACTATCCTACCTAATAATAGACAAATATGCAAATTGACCGTACCTTCGCTATGCCCGCGATTGGCCAGGAGGCGTGGGGGGGCGGGACTCGGGGTGGCCGGGGTGGCCGATTGGGCCAGCGGGATGCTGAGCTCGCATCGCCAGCGGCGGCTCGAGCTCAGCGTCTGCGCCATGGCTGTGCTGCGGCACAGAAGGGGCCTCGGGGGCAGCGAGCTCACGTCCCACCATGGACCATCAAAAGCGGGGGAGCGGGGTGTCTGTCCACTCAGGCACCAGGCCTTTCAGAGGTGCACCAGGCGGGGCGGAGGCTTCTGAAAGGCCTGGTGCACCAGCGGACAGGCATCCCGCTCCCCCGCGATCGAAAGCGAAAGCGGGTAGGGGACCCTACACATGCATGATTTAATCATGCACTGGGCCTCTAGTGGTTTTATATTGCCTCAACTTTCTTTTTCCTACCAGGCCCAGGACTACAAGTGCCAAAAGCAGAGACGATTCCAAAGCAAGAACTTTTTTTTTTTAAAGTTGATTTCAGAGAGGGAGAGAGAGAGACACACATACACACACACACACAGAGAGAGAGAGAGAGAGAGAGAAAGAGAGAAACAGAGAGAGAGAGAGAGAGAGAGAAACATCAATAATGAGAGAGAATCATTGATTGGCTGCCTCCTGCACACCCCATACTGGGGATCGAGCCTGCAACCCGGGCATGTGCCCTTGGCCGGAATCAAACCTGGGACCCTTCAGTCCGCAGGCGGACGCTCTATCCACTGAGCCAAACCGGCTAGGGCAAGAACTACTTTTGTAACTCTGCTTTTAAACCTTTATGTCAGAATTCCTCAGAGCCTTCCTGATTGGTCCTGCCTTCACTGCATCTGGCAAATTGGGGTTAACATTGAATGCAGCTGTATGGCCTAGTGGTAAAAACAGCCCACTAATTCTGTACCCATGTAACTTTACCCTATATCAGTGGTCGGCAAACCGTGGCTCGCGAGCCACATGCGACTCTTTGGCCCCTTGAGTGTTCTAACGCCACTTCAAAATAGACTCGCCCAGGCCGAAAACCGTCTTCTGCGCATGGGCCACGAAGTTTCAATCGCACTGTACGTGCGCGTCCGCACGTGGTATTTTGTGGAAGAGCCACACTCACGGGGCCAAAGAGCCGCATGTGGCTCATGAGCCGCGGTTTGCTGACCACTGCCCTATATGAACAGTAATAAACCATTAAAGACATTGAATTGGTACTTATCATCTTCCAAAAAGACCAGTTTACAGACAAGTTTTCTCAAGTATTCATGGGACAAATAATTCCAACCTTACATCAACTCTTCTCCACTTTACCTTCCAGAGGAAAATGGAACACTTTCCAACGCTTTCTATGAAGCTAGAATGACCTTAATACCAAAAATCAGACAAGATAGTACAAGCAATGAAAATTATAAACCCAATCATTAAAAAACACAGATGCAAAAATTCTAATAAAATATTATCAAATTAAATCAAGCCTATATTAAAAAGGTAATAATACAGCATGACAAAGTCAGATTTATCATAGGATTATAAGGATGGAATATAGATTTTTCACCTTACTAAATGATTAAAAAGAGAAAAAAATGATCATCTTGATACACAAAGAGTATTCAATAAAATGTAACACATGTCACAATTTTTAAAAACTTTGAAGAAACTAGAAATACAAGGAATTTCTTTAACCTGGTATGAGGCTATTTACTAAAAACATTACAGCAAATGTTACACTTCATAGTGAAACATTAAAAGCATCCTTTTTACAATCAGGAAAAAGACAAAAGTGTCTGCTGCTATCAACTCCATCCTATACTGTACTGGAGAGCCTCGTCAGTATTGTAAGGCAAGAAAAAGAAATAAATGTGACAAAGACGGGAATAGAAGCAACAAAGCTGTCATTATTTGCACATTACTACCTACTTTACTATTATAAAACTTTACTGACAAACTTCAAAGAAGATCTTTATAAATGGAGGCATATATCATTTTCACGGAAGGGGAGACTTAATATTGTGAATGTTAATTGTCCCAAAATTGAATTCAATGCATTCAATAAAAAGATGGTGGTGAAGAGAATTGTCCTATCAGATGCCAAGACTTACTGTAAAGCTACGGTAATTTAGCACTGAGACAGGAAGACTAGCAGAATAAACGGAAAAGCTAGAAATACGCCCTCATGTACAGGACCTTCCACGTCTGATGGAAGATCGGAGGGAGGAAGAATGTCTGCTCAGTACCCAGCACTCCCATAACTAGTTATCGATATTTCTAAAGTATTAAAATTGATCTCTTCCTCACTACATAAACAAAAATCAACTTCTTATACGGAGACTAAGGCCTTAAAAACTAAGTGTAACTTTAAAACATTTTTTTAAAAAACGTAGACTATTTTTATGATCTCAGAATAGAGGACTTCTTATTTATTTATTTTTTGGATATATTTTATTGACTTTTTACAGAGAGGAAGGGAGAAGGATAGAGAGTTAGAAACATTGATGAGAGAGAAACATCAATCAGCTGCCTCCTGCACATCCCCCACTGGGGATGTGCCCGCAACCAAGGTACATGCCCTTGACCGGAATCGAACCCGGGACCCTTCAGTCTGCAGGCCAACGCTCTATCCACTGAGCCAAACCGGTTTCGGCATAGAGGACTTCTTAAATAAAGCCAAGTTAAGTCATGAGCTCAAAAAAATTGATAAATTGGAACTCATGAATATTAAGAGCATCTTAATTCATGAAATGGCCCCTAAAGGAAAATTAAGAGCCACAAATTGGAAAAAAATATAATGTGTTACACATAAATTGACAAAGGATTAGTTTCTTGAATATGTAACAAAAACAAAAAAAATCACTTAAAAATGTCTTAAGCCCTGACTGGTTTGGCTCAGTGGATAGAGCGTCGGCCTGCGGACTGAAGGGTCCCAGGTTTGATTCTGGTCAAGGGCATGTACCTTGGTTGTGGGCACATCCCCAGTAGGGAGTGTGCAGGAGGCAGCTGATTGATGTTTCTCTCTCATCGATGTTTCTAACTCTCTATCCCTCTTCCTTCCTCTCTGTAAAAAAAAATAAAAATGAATAAAATGTATTTTTTAAAAATGTCTTAATATTAAGACCCCTTTATCATCACAAAATAAAGCTAATAGTATAAAAATATTGGCCAAAGCTGACCATACTCTGCTGCTTTTAAGATACAGATCATAGGAACCAACTTTCTGCCATCAAAATATCAGTTGTGCCCTGGTCAGTGTGGCTCGGTTGGTTGAACGACATCCTGTGCACGAGAAGGTCACCAGTTCAATTCCTGGTCAGGGCACCTATCCAGGTTGTGGGTTTAATAACCGGTCCAGGTGCATGCAGGAGGCAACTGGTCAATGTTTCTCTTTCACATCGATGTTTCTCTCTCCTTCTCCCTTCTTCTCTCTCTAAAATCAATAAAAACGTATTTTTGCCCTAGCTGGTTTAGCTCAGTGGCTAGAGCGTCAACCTGCGGACTGAAGGGTCCCGGGTTCAATTCCGGTCAAGGGCACATATCCAGGTTGCGGGCTCGGTCCCCAGTAGGGGACGTGCAAAAGGCAGCCGATCAACGATTCTCTCTCATCACTGATGTTTCTATCTCTCTCTCCCTCTCCCTTCCTCTCTGAAATCAATAAAAATATATATTAAAAAACAAACAAACCTATTTTTAAAAATGTATCAATTGTGCTTTTATGATTTATAAACTCCATAATCAATAAGCTATGATGTTCAGTTCAGCATGGTCAGCAACTTGTGATTAGAAAACTCCCCCCTTTTGCTAGAAAACCTCAAGTAGCTCTACTTTCTGACAAGGTTAAATTCATGCCCAACTTACAGGAGGGAGGGGAGCAGAGAAGAAGGCTGTGTAGGCACACAGGCTGTGCAGTGTGGGCTGTGGTAACTGCTCATGTCCATTGTGAAGAGTCAAAGGAGGTAAGCAAGGCCCAAAGATGTTCCTGAGACTTTAATTCCCGTGTTGGTATCAAAAGTTAGACCCTGGTGTTTAAATTCCCCTATCTTTTATTCCTCCCCCGTTTCTTTGAAAAGAGAACCATACTCCAGTCTTCCCTGTCTCGCTCCGGGTATTTCCTGGTTGCAGAAGAAAGTGCCCTTTTCTGATTTGGGGTCCCAGAAAAGAGCTTTAACCTCCTGGGTGAGTGCATTCTCTACCTAAAATGTCTAGCTAGTTTCCACAGCCAAGTGACGGTAATGTACACACTCTCTAAATAACAATCTGAATCGTTTGAACGGGCTGTGACCAGAATTTCAAATCCGTCTAGAAAGACCATTTCATCACGGAAATACATCTACTTTGATTCACTTTTCATGGTAATTTTTCAGCACCTGCAATGTTTTAAAATTTTATGGCACAGCTTTATCAGTGAAGAAGAAATGAAGTATCAGATGTTATTAAAACCCCCTTAACACAGTCAGGAAGAATGAAGGAGGGCACTAGAGCACAAATCAACATAATGACTCTTTTATTTCAATCATTCAAATGAATTGTCTTTCTCTAATGGGAGAGACATTGTCAATATTAAAATGCGCATGTACTACTCTGTAATACTCTGTAATTACTTAGCATGTTATCTACACAATAGACCTGCAGAATGTGTTTATAATTTAAAAATAATTTATTGAGACAGAGAAGGAAAGGTTAAGTGCAGTGCCCAACACAGTGAACCTGGTGGTTAAGTGCCCTGCAGAAAGACTGTGCGAGTCCCATTTCTAGCTGCACCACATTATGTAACAGCTGTGTGACCTTGGATCCCTGAGCCACTTCCTTGGTAAAAGATGGATAACAGTACTAATTCATTGCTGAGAGCATTAAAGGTAGAGAATAAAACCAAAACGAGCAAGGCATCTTTATAGTACAATTCCTAACATACAGTGATTGCAGCAAGTGACTATAAAATTATTGTATGAGACTTTTTTTGTATGACACTCTTAAAAGATATATATATATATATATACTATAATCTCAAGAGTCACTCTTGTTCTAAACATAAGATCAAGTTACCAAAAAATATTCATTTGAGTACAAAAACATGCTCATAAGTAATCATTCTTCATTTGAAACTGAAATAAATAGGTAGACATTAATCAACTGTAACTTTTCAACAGACTCCATAAATCAGATGTGATAAGGTAATCAGAGCAGAAAGATGAGCACTCAGGACAGACCACAAGCAATGAGAGATACAGTGCTACTTAAAACAGGAAGTGTGATAACAGAAGGTTTTTTTTTTTTTCTTAAAAAAAAAAAGCATTACAGCCCGGCTGGCGTGGCTCAGTGATTGAGCATCAACCTATGAACCAGGAAGTCATGGGATTGGATTCCCAGTTAGGGTATATGCCTGGGTTGCGGGCCCAATCCCCAGTGGATGGCGTGCAAGAGACAGCCAATCAATGATTCTCATCATTGATGTTTCTATCTTTCCCTCTTCCTTCCTCTCTGAAATCAACAAAAATATATTTTGAAGAAAAAAGCATGACATTCAGTATAAGAGAACATTTATTATGTTCTCAACCCTGAAATAAAGGCCTAGCTATTTAACAAAGTTATACTTTAAATGCAGTAATATATTAGACCTTCACAATTTAAGATGTGCATAATTCAGAAAGGATTATGTTGGACTAATAAAACTAATAATTACAACATTGGCTAACCTATAGTGAGCCAATTATGCTCAAAGTATTTTGTACATGTTTTCTTATTTAGCCTTCACAATAAATCGGTGAGGAGAAGAAAAAAAACAAATAGTCATCCCCATAAACATGAACTTAACACTCAGGAAGATTATGTAACTTGTCCATGGTTACAATCAGTAAGTGACAGAGCAGAGATTTGAACCCAGGGTTGTTATGACTTCAGAAACCAATATTCTTTCTAACCAGAACATTAGGACACTGATCTATATGACCTTGAAAATGACCTGTATATCTAGGACCTAAAATTCTCTTCTCTAATGAGTTACTACACTTGAGCATATTAAGCTCCAAGCCCCTGCCCCTTCAGCAACTCTCTAATCCTTACACCCTTCAGGGAATAAAGCAAGAAAGGAAGAAATAGAAAGGAAGCAAGAATTACTTCAGGTTAAACCTTTCAGACACAAAGGGGTGATCCGTAGGTTACGGCCAGCACTAAGAAAGCGAAAGCGGGAGGAAAAGAAAGAACATAGACTGGCCATTAGAGAAGAGCTTCCTGACAACAAGCATTGAGACACTGGGACACATTATCAAAGAACATTACGTAGGATAAACTGAAGAAAATACAACCCCGTGGAAGGCTGTCAACACACAAATAGTGTCAACATACACACAAGATGGGGAAGGACAAATATAGACTACTTGGCTCACCCTCACTTATCATCTGAAATAGAAGAGAAAAACCGGAACGTGGTAAAATACGCCTGACAGCAGCAGTCAGGAGGCTGCACTTCGATTCTGCCTGAACACAAGTTAGCAAAATGCAAACCCCAATATCTGGGCCACATTCCTCAGAGGGCTCATCAGGGCACAGGTACCATTTTATGCTCTCCTTCAATTCATTATCCATCAAGACACAGCATCTCTATTTCCTCTGAAAATTCATATTCATACTGGTAAAATAAAATAAAACCCACATTATATGCTAGTTTCTTAAGTATGTGTTGGGAGAACTTTGAATGAAAAATATCACCAAGGTAACTTCTTTCTGGAATTAAGAACAAAACAAAAAGCCCCCACGTAAGTCTGGTGGAATTATTAGACCCACGAGAGTACAGAGTTCCACAGCTGTGCCCCTTCTCTCACCACGTGGAATCACCCACAGGCAAAGACCCAAAGCTGATTGCCTTAGGACAGCCATCTTCAACCCGTGTGCCGAAAGTGTATTTAACATATGCAATACCTGACTATTTGGTCAGGAGCAATGACCTCTTTTCCCTTAGATTGTCAAATAAAAAATGGCAACAGTAACAACAGCCAATGCAACAATAGCTATACCGTGTGAATGAATCAAAATTATACCTATTTTTTGGTCAGACTGGCAAAAAAAAAAAAAAAAAAAATGTTTTTGTTGTGCCACACAATTTTAATAAGTATTTTGTGTGTGCCACGAGATGAAAAGGCTGGAAACCGCTGCCTTAGGGGGCTGCAGAGTCCTAACCATTTCGTTTCTCCCTTTCTAACGTCAGCTGTGTTGTGACGTGAACCTTTTACTAATCTGTAAAAAATGAAAAGTCTACATGTTCCTGGTAATAACCGGACTCTTTGTCTTTCATTATGAAAAGAACTGTTTCTTTTAGGATAATTACGTATTACCAGGAAGTGGGGTGGAGGGGGGACTTTCCATGAAAAAATAGACTCAAGTCAGCCAAGTTACTGCTTTTGTATTCTTTCCTGCTTTTCTCTACAGCCACTGCCACCCTAAAGAGATGTAATGTCTCAGCCTCTGGCCCCACCTACACCTGTTCCTTTTACACAAAACAGAAAAGACTTCCGACCATGCATTACTCGGTTCTAATACACCCCATGGAAATACAGCAACTGGGAGCATAGGTCCTTGTTTCCGGGAGACTCAGAGTCTAGGCAAGACCTACCTTGTGAGTAGAGAAGGATCTGCATCTCTAGAAGAACGCAGGTGAACAGCTGCACCAGGTTCTCCAACCCCAGCAGCTCGAAGGCCTCTCGCAGAGGGTAATCGGAGAGGGGGAGCTCACTGGGCCCAGGCCTCTGGCATATGACGGGTTCATACACACCGTAAAATTTCAGCGATCTCCCTGGCGGTGGGAGGGGTACCTCATAGAGAATGTTATGGATGTAGCTCTCCAGCGGCAAGGGTGGTGGCTGCTGCGAGGTAACTGCTCTGTAAAGCTGGATGAGGAATTTCTTGCAGGCCTGCATGAAAGGCAGTGGTGTGATCAAACATATGCTTTTGGAAACATACAGGGTGTCTCTGCTGATGTCATAGGAGTTGTATCGCTGGAGTTTCAAAAGGGAAGTTGTATCTCCCTCGTCAATGCTGCTGGCCAGCGAGTCCATGCTGCAGGAGGAGGAAGCGTAGACGCTGCTGTAATGCTCGGCGTTGTGCATCTGGTAGAGTGTCTGCATAGCTGTGCAGATCTGCTTACTGGTAACTTCTTCATAAAACGTGAGAACAAAACCGTAGGTGCGAGAACCATCTTCCCGGGTAATTATAAATGAGTGGAACTGAGGGTCTCTGTTGTCAGTCTGTGTTCTGAAAGACAGCCCTTTCGGCATGCACAACTGTGGAGGAAGGGGGAAGCATCAGAATGCAGTGCGCGAATAACTTCACACCAGGAAAAAACGTTTTCGAACCTCTATCCCAGCTTGTGACCTTCAGCAAATCATGTAACTACTCTGAGCCAGTTTCTTTATCTAGAACATTTGCTACATCAGTGACTTGAAGACAAAATACTCAAGGGCACTTTACAGATATTTAATATTTAAGTACTATTTTTAGAGGAGTGATGATAATGTTTCAAAGAAATAAGGGAATAGATGAAGGCTCACTTGATAAATACAGAATAATAAGTTATTTTATCTATTTTGAACAATATAATACTTCATCCTTGAAAAATAAGCGTTGAAAGTGGAATGATTTTTTATTTACTGAAGCAGAAGGGTGGAAACCAGACATTTCAGATTATTTCCAGTAGAGATTGTGCTCTGGGTCTTGGGAACTACCCAGGATTCAGTCAAATTTGGGAATAAATTACCTAAGGAGTTAAAGATGTTATATTTAAGATACTTAAAATGCATAAGAAATTAGAATTGAGCCTTTAAAATTCTTCTAAAAATATTTTAAATAAAATAAAACAAATTAAAGAAAATTTGAAATACACTAAGAAAAGCAGAACTTATAATTCAACTACCCAAATAGAATCATTATTAAGTTTTATATATTCCTTTTTTACTTTTTTTTTAAATTACTTTATTGATTAAGGTATCACATATTTGTCATCAACCCCCTCCCCCCGTTCCCTTCCCAATCCCCCCCACACGCAAGCCCTCCTCCCCCTGTTGTCCGTGATCACTGGTTAGGCTCATATGCAAGCACACAAGTCCTTTGGTTGATCTATCTCCCTTGTCCCCACCCTCCCCTACTTTCCCTCTGAGGTCTGACAGTCTGACCTTTTTTACTTTTATATTTCAATATGCTTTCTGCATAGAAATACTTTTATCATACATTATTACATTATATTTTTATTTTCCTTTTTCCAGACTTGATCATTGATGTGGTGTAAAAATGAGAAGTTTTTCCAAATCCATCCCCACGTTAGCAAGAAAACACAATTTGCCTGAAAAGTTACCCGTACTTTGGTCAAACTGTCAACAAACACTTGCTAACTGCCTTTATGAGCTAGGCCCTCGATGGTGGCAGGATGAAGAGAGAGACAGACACAAGTCGGTCCCTGCTCCTTTGGAGCTTCTAGTCCAGTAAGAATGACAGATGATTAAAAAAACCATAAACGGCCCTAACTGGTTTGGCTCAGTGGATAGAGCGTCGGCCTGTGGACTGAAGGGTCCCAGGTTCGATTCTGGTCAAGGGCATGTACCTTGGTTGCGGGCACATCCCTAGTAGGAGGTGTGCAGGAGGCAGCTGATCGATGTTTTCTCTCTCATTGATGTTTCTAACTCTCTATCCCTCTCCCTTCCTCTCTGTAAAAAATCAATAAAATATATTTTTTAAAAACCATAAACGATAAAGTATGGGAAGTACTGTAACAGGGGAAACACAAGATGTTATGAAGAAAACACAGCAGAAGGACATAAACGAGAAAAGGGGTAGCTCCCAGAAAAAAGAAGAAGATCCAGGCGGAAACCAAGCATAAGGACAGGTGTTAGTGAGATGAGGAGGCAGAGAGGACAACAGGTGACAGAATATGAGGGTCTGAGGAACTGAGAGTCATTGTGGGCGGGGAACAGGATGCAAGGTGAGGGGAGAGAGAACTCAGGCGAAATAATTAGGGGCTGGGCCATGAAGGGCTTTGGTGAGTGACCTTAGAAGTCTGGGGAGGGCAACGGAAGCCTCTGAGGGGGTTTTTAGCAGTAGGAGGGGGACAGAATTAGATGTGCCTCTTGGCTCACCAACCTTCCTGCACGGAAAGGCAGTGGTTTTCAAAGGGGTCCCAAGGAGACGGCAAGAATGCCTCAGAACCTTGGGGTCATCTCTGACTTCTCTCTTTCTCTCTCACCACATTATCCAATCCATCCACAAAGACCACTAATTCTACCTTCAAAAACATATTCAGAAACAAACTAGTTCTACACTCTTACCCCTCTAAGTCACATCTTCTCTTGCCTGATGACTATTTAACATTCTGCTAACCAGTCTCCTGCTTTTGCTTTTGTCCCCCAAAATCTAGTCCCCATATGTAGCTTAAGTGATCCTTAAAAAATGTTACATTTTGTCACTCTTCTCGAAACCCTCCAATGGCCTCTCATCTCCCTAAAAGCTGAAATCCTGCCCCACATGACTTGGCCCCAGCAACCTCTCTGCCTTCATCTCCCACTGCTCTATAGCTCACCTACTCTGCTCCAGCAACACTAGCCAGATTGCTGTTCTGTGGCACACCCAGCCAGCTTTTGCCAAAATTTGCTATTCCCTCTGGCTGCAATAATCTTCCCCTAGGTATCCACATGGTTTGTCCCTGTAGCAGATTGTATTTCTAAAAATGGCTCCCAATTTTTTTCTAGTTCCACATGCTCTTCCAGAACCTTGCCGCTCTCCCAGCAAGTCTGGGTGGGCCGTTGACAGTGCCGACATCAAGGATCCACCCATGTTTTTTGTAAAGATCCAGATGAATATTTTAGGGTCTTCAGGCCATACAGACTTTGTTACAACGACTCTACCACTGTAGTGTGAAAGCAGCTGCTGACAAGATAAAGGAATGGGTAAGACTTTGAGAAGGGCAACCCTGCCAAACCCTATCCAAACTGTTGATTTATAAGCAAAATAATAATCCTGTTTTAAATCAACATCCTTTTGGCCTGAAAGCAAAATGTTACTGGAACATCATCACACTCATCCAGCCCAGCACTCTCTACGGCTGCTTCTACGCGATGATCTCTCTCTCCCTCTCTCTCTCTAAAAGCAATTAAAAATATATATTAAAAAAAAAAAAAGATTGTAGGAAGAATGATTTGAAACACTCTTGCTCCAGGCTAAACTCAAACTTGTTTAGTATAAAGCATGGCACATTTGCCGAATGAATACATTAATGAATGAACAAGAAAACAAAAACGATAGCTGGGGAGTACAGGATCAGACTCATTTCATCTCTTGATTCAGTCTGTAGTTCTCTTTTTACCTCAAGTAGGCCATAAAAGAAACATAGTGACCTCTGAAGTCAACATAAAGATTTAATTTAATCGATAGGCTTTCCTGACACCATAAACCACAAAATTACAGCTTGAACTATTCTTGAACAGCTGCCAAATATTCCCTTAAGGGTTTGTAGCTTTTTTGAGCACACAGTCAAACATTTATAGAGAAAGCTTGCCAGAAGTTGTGCTCAAAGTAAAGAATGACTTTCTACACTACATATAACAGATGTTAAGAATTCTTAAATTTTCTTCCTACAAATCAAAAAAAGTAAGAATTATATTTCTAATCTGAGAACCATGAACTGGAAAATGCTATTGCTTTTTCATTTTTTTTTTTTATTATTATTATTTTTTTTGCTTTTTCATTTTTAAAAGTAAGAATTGTTGCCTGGCTGGCGTGGCTCAGTGGTTGTCGACCTATGAACCAGGAGGTCATGGTTCCATTCCCAGTCAGGGCACATGCCTGGGTTGCGGGCTCGATCCCCAGTGGGGGGTATAGGAGGTAGCCGATCAATGACTCTCTCTCTCTTATCACTGATGTTTCTATCTCTCTCTCTCTCCCTTCCTCTCTGAAATCAATAAACAAAATATTTTTTAAAGTAAGAATTATTATATGAATTGTCAGGTTTCTTTATTGAAAATTTTAACTTATTTATTGATATGAGAGAGAGAGAGTCATTGATTTATTATTCCACTTATTTATGCATTCATTGGCTGATTCCTGTACGTGCCCTGACCGGGGATGGAACCTACAACTTTAATGCATTGGGAGGATGCTCCAATCAACTGAACTACCCAGCCAGGACATCAGGTTTATGTTTCAGAAAATCTGAAGTAGAAATCAAGATACTCATTATGGCATTCAACTATCTCTTGTTACTCCCTAATATTGCTATTTACTAACAATACCCCCTGCCCCATACCACTCTCTCACAATAAAACGGCTAAAAATTCAGAGTTGTCACTGTTGCCCAGATTGCCACTGGAAATCAAAATTAATTTAGCAAAAAATGGGCTCACAATGCTGTGTACATCTCCTGGTTTGATTGAGCAAATGTCCTTATTGTCCCTCTGGACCCTTTATTTAGGAAGTTTGGCTACAATTTTAGTCATCCTTTTTCTCTTTTCTATCATTCTATGATTCCTATGCCCCCTCTCTCCTATTACCCAAATAAAAGAGAAATTACTCAGAAAACTCTGAAATAGTCAGTTTGCTTTCCTTCCTACTTTCCTCCTTCCCCTCCTCTCTTCCTTTAATATTATTTTATAACATGTATTGCATTAGACCTTGATAACTTAAGACAAGTATGAAAATAATCCCTACTTCAGGGAGCTCACAATCTAACAGGAAAAACAGACATAGTGTAAACCAACGGCTACAAAATGATGTGATCAGTGCTGCTATGGAATATGTTCAAGATTTATAGAAATAGGGAAGAGAGCACCTAACTACTGCTTAAGGGATGGTTTTGCAGTAGAGATGACATCTGACTAGACAAGGATGGGGAAGGGAAGTTTTGTAAGCAAGTAAACTTTCCTCCACTTACTCAGTGATGTGAACCCCTACTATGTGCAAAGCAAGGGACATAGCAACGAGTGAAAGTGTTCCTGGCCTAGTGGTGAGATGCAGAGTTATAGCAGGAGACACGGAGTTGACAACTAACTACATAATAATTAACTGCAATTGGGAGAAGTGCTACAAAAGGTACAAGGTGCTAAGAGAACCCAAGGGAACCTGACTGAATGTTGGGAAGGTGGTGGAAGATGGTCAAAAATGGCTTTTTTGAGGAAATCACATTTAAATTGAAATCTGAGGGGTCAATAAGAATTTACTATGTGAAGAAGAGCCTTTGAGAGAACCAACAGCGTAGGCAGAAGCTACAGTGCGAGGAACGGGAAGGACAGGAGCAGGAGGCCAACTGACGTTACTGCAGGAGTCCAGGTAAGAGAGCTTGGTGGCTCGGACTATGGTGGGTGTGTAGAAACAGAGAGAGGTAGATACATAACTGTCTGCATAGGAGGGAGGGTGAAAAAGTGAGAGCTTTCAAGGGTGATACTAGACTTTTGACTTAAGTAACTAGGGAGATGGTTGTACTGACCAAGGTTGGTGGGAAGATTGTGAATTCAGTTTGGACATGCTGAGTTTGAGATGTCAGTGTGATAGTCTTGGTGTGATGCTAAGAAAACAAGTGGGCTACCCAGGTAATGACTGGATTAGAATCCCATTCCTATGAGTTTACTATGAGACACAAACTTAAATTTGGGTTAAAATGAGTGCTTACTTTCATTCTAATGTCAAACCTATTAATGTAACTAAGGGTTCTCCATTTCAAATTCTTGCTGAGTCCATAAAGTATATATAGTGCCCTTTTCTTTTTGAATCTTGCAAGACAGGCATCTGAATAGGTTTTTTTCCAGCCAACCCTTTACTCTTTGCTTATCATTCCATTCCACCCTTCTTCATTATTAAAGTAAATAATAAACTGTAAATTTAGCTTTACAGATTGTAAACTTAGAGCTTTATAATAGTTATCACTCTTTTATTGCCAAATATCACACATCAGATGTTTCATTTAGGATATACAAAACAGAATCTTTATATTTCATACTAGAGGCCTGGTGCACAAAAGTCGTGCACTGGGGGGGGGGGGGGGTCCCCCAGCCTGCACCCTCTCCAATCTGGGACTCCTTGGGGTATGTCCGACTGCCGGTTTAGGCCTGATCAGGCCTAAACCGGCAGTCGAACATCCCTCTCACAATCCAGGATTGCTGCTCCCAACCACTCGCCTGCCTGCCTGATTGCCCCAAACCGCTTCTGCCTGCCAGCCTCATCACCCCCTAACCACTCCAATGCCAGCCTGATCAACGCCTAACTGCTCCCTTGCCAGCCTGATCACCGCCAACTGCCCTCCCCTGCCGGCCTGGTTGCCCCCAACTGCCCTCCCCTTCAGGCCCGGTCCCCCCCAACTGCCCTCCTCTGCCCTCCCCTGCTGGCCTGATCGCCCACAACTGCCCTCCCCTGCAGGCCTGGTCGCCCACAACTGCCCTCCCCTGCTGGCCTGGTTGCCCCTAACTGCCCTCCCCTGTCAGCCCCCAACTGCCCTCCCCTGCTCGCCCCTAACTGCCCTCTCCTGCTGGCCTGATCGCCCACAACTGGCCTCCCCTGAAGGCCTAGTCCCCTCCAGCTGTCTTCCGCTGTAGGCCTGGTCGCCCACAACTGCCTTCCCCTGCCTGCCATCTTGTGACCACATGGGGGCAGCCATCTTGTGCAAGGGCGTGATGGTCAATTTGCATATTACCTCTTTATTATATAGGATAGCTTGCTTCAAAGGTATTGACCATATTTTCTTTCTAACAATTCCCAGGTTCACTGCATTCTTTTTTTTTTTTTTTTTACTATGTTTTTATTGGTTTTAGAGTGAGAGGAAGGAAGAGGGACAGGGAGAGAGAAAGAGAGAGGGGGAAGGAGAGAGAGAGGGCAAGAGGGAGAGAGACAAGAAGAGAAAGAGAGAGGGAGAGGGAAAGAAATCGATGTGAGAGAGAAACATGGATTGGCTGCCTCCTGCACTCACTCTTACCAGGGATTGAGCCCACAATCTGGGCTTGTGTCCCGACTGGGAACTGAACCAGCGACCTTTTGGTGCACAGGACAACTCTCAACCAACTGAGCCACAGATTCTTAAGGAGAAGATCTATCTACTAGAACACTGCATAAACGATCTGGATGCCAATACAGAGTACTCAGAGAGATCTGAAATGGGGGAAAAGGCAGGAAAACTTCAGCTCTATTTGCAATGCTTTGCTTTAAGAGGAAAGGTATGGATCTGAAGCAAAGTGTCAGTGTTGACATGTGTTAGTTCTGAGTGGTGGGTATAAGATTGTTTGTTGTATTGTTCTCTGTTTTATGATACTTCCATCCCCATCCCCATAAAAATCTCTGAATTAACAACCAAAAGATATATAAAAAGCAATTAATTCAGAAACAATTTCACCTGTCACTTGTATCTATTTTCTATTATATTTGCATTGTCCTCATACACGTGGAATTTTTTTATTTAATGAAGTTCACTGCTTTGGGGTACTTAACTTCTGTGTGAAATTACTGACCCTTATTTCAAAGCACCACTGTTGCTTGTTAGAGGAATGACTGATACTACAGAAGGCGGTGACTCACTCCTTGGAGTGGGATTTTGCTAACAGCAAGAACAAAGCTCTAGACACAGACAATGGTGGGGGAGGGGGGAGAGGGAAAGGCCTGGAGGTGGGAGGAGCAGTCTGGAGGGGGTCAATGGGGGGCGAGGAGGGGGAACATCTGTAATACTTTCAACAATAAAGATAAATCTTACAAACAGAACAAAGCTTTATGCCTTTGGGTGGAATAAATTATAGCTTCATACAAATGCACTTACTAATAAATCAAAGAGGAAATTAAGGGCAGTAAATCTATGACCCAAATGCAGACTAGTTTAATGGGATGCTTTTCAGAGATTTTCAAGGAGTGCCAGCAAATCCCTTTAGATTTGCAGCAATGAACAAAATGCTGCGTGGTGCTTAACCATCAAAATACACACCTATGTGTTTATTCTTCAGAGTTTGCTGCTTACATAAAATAACCTCAGAGGCAAGGAGGGAGGAAAATAGCCAAGACAGAGCAAGGAAATGAATAATTAATTTAAAAATTAATTTTTTGCAGATAGAAGCAAAAGCTATCACGAATATCTCACCTTTAATCCATTCAAATGACTAAAAGAAAAAAACACACACACACACCAGTGTGATATTTGGTTCCAAATGACTGTGGATTTAATTAAGACCCTAGTTCCGGACACCATTCTAATTTCTCACAAAATAATTTATACTTTGAAATATCTTACTAATTTAAGAGGATCAAGTGTTATAATCTATTTACATTCTTGTCCATTTTTCCATTGCTTTATTTTGACACTCTTTACTATTTTCCCATTAATCTGCTGGCATAAGCAGCTGATAAATTATTTTTTGTCACTGCTGCTTGTTGACTATTTTAGTCAGAAACTTGTCTATAATTCTCCAACTCCCATAAATACAACAGTTGTGTTCTACTTCATGTCTATAGTTTTGTCTTCATCAAAGAGGAGGCTGGGCTCCGCAGTATTAACTTCCAGTAAAATGGCATCTCTGGTAATTTTGGTACTGGGTGACAGTTTAGAGGAATAACTACACTGGACTCTGTAATGACTTAAAGTGCCAAGAGGCTTAGGCATTTGTCCTTAGAAAAATTACCATGCTACTCTCTCCTTGGTGCAAGCCCCAGACTGGAATGGGTTTACTGTGATACAGAAATACCACAAAGGTCCAGTGTGACCCATATCATCTTGGCGCAGGTCAAAACTAAGATGCATAGTTTTTCTTTGGGGGAGACAGCATGCGGGAGGTTGGGGGGGTGGTGAGCTGGAGGGAAAAATGATCTGGATTTAACCTCTGAGACTCCCTGCATAACTTTGGACAAGTAACTAAACCTTTGCAACACATGAATTAGGGTCCTCAATGGGTACATGCAAGCATGTATGTGAAAGTAACATACATGAAGTGTCTAGCAGGCATCTACTAAACATTAACTTCCTTCCCTTATAGTAACAGGGTCTTTTGGCTCTACCTTTAAAATACTTAAAAAAACAAAGACAAAATAACCCATACCGATTAGTGTCTCAGTCCACCTTTAATCATTTGGGTGCCCATCATGCCTGATCTCTGATTTGCTCACTTTGGGGCCCCCTGATTTTCATAATCACAGAGTTCAAGGAGGTCTAAAATATTATCCAGGCTTCTAAGCAGGACCCTCCCTAGTTTCACGAATATCTCACTTTTACTCCATTCAAGTGATTAAAAGAAAAAACACACACATCAATTGTGATATTTGGTTCCAAATGACTGTGGGTTTATATTATAGTTAAGACCCTAGTTATGGACACCATTCTAATTTCTCACAAAATAATTTATACTTTGAAATATCTTACTAATTTAAGAGGATCAAGTGTTATAATCTATTTACATTCTTATCCATTTTTCCACTGCTTTATTTTTACACTCTTTTCTTTAATATTTTCCCACTAGAGGCCCGGTGCATGAAATTTGTGCATAGGGGGGTGTCCCTCAGCCCAGCCTACACCCTCTTCAATCTGGGACCCCTCAGAGGATGTCCGACTGCCGGTTTAGGCCCAATCCTACAACCAGCAGTCAGACATCCCTCTCACAATCCGGGACTGCTGGCTCCTAACCACTCGCCTGCCTGCCTGCCTGATTGCCCCTAACCACTCTGCCTGCCAGCCTGATAGCCCCCTAACTGCTCCCCTGCCGGCCTGATAGACGCCTAATTGCTCCCCTGCCGGCATGATCGTCCCCAACTGCCTTCCCCTGCAGGGCTGAGGGGACTGGGGGACTCTGGCTGGATGAAGCGGGGCTGAGGGGACTGAGGCTGGATGAAGCAGAGCTTGAGGGGGCTGGGCACCGCCATCTTTTGAGGGTGTGACAGTCAATTAGCATATTACAGCTTTATTGGCTGTGGGTGCCGCCATCTTTGTGAGGACATGATGGTCAATTAGCATATTCCCTCTTTATTAGATAGAATTAATTTGCAGATCTCTAAATTATCTGCAAACTATACCCTACTTAGTTAGGCCCAAGTATCTCTAAAGAGACTTAAAATCACCACTGGTAATGCATGACATTAATTCAAAGCCCTTACAAACAAATTCCTACTGTTTAAATGACACACTGAAGGTCCTTTCGCTCTTTACTCTGTGACTATGATACATTACAGGCCTATCATACAACATTTCTTGAAATGTGAGAACTGTAATCATATTCCTTCCATCAGGATTCTTTCCAGGAAAACAAAGTAATATCACTGTTTATCAAAGCCATCTCTGTGTTAGTTAATACAAACTCACAACACAGCTTAAGAGTAGAAAAAGAAAATGGTTTAGAGGGTCCGTTGTACATAATTATTTGCTATGGGGACCCTAGGCAAGCTACTGAAACTCTCTGAGTTTAATTTTTTACAACTATAAATGAGTATATTATAATATAAAAATGTATATTTAAAGAATTAAATAATACCCTAGCTGGTTGCCCAGTGGTTAGAGCACTGGCCCTTGGACTGACGGGTCCTGGGTTCAATTTCAGTCAAGGGCATGTACCTCAGTTGCAGGCTCGATCCCTGGCCGTGATGCAACCAATGTGAGAAAGACATCTTACATGGATGTTTCTCTCTCACTCTCTCTTTCTCTCTGTCTCTCCCCCTCCCTTCCCTCACTCTAAAAAAAAATAAAATAAATTGAAAAATATCCTTGACTGAGGATGAACATAAATAATAAATAATAATAATAAATAAATAAATAATAAAATAATGTAAGACATTCAAAATAGTCACTATTGTCATCTCAGTAAAATAAAAAGGCTAAAAAGGAAAAGAAAAATACATACCATATTCACTGCATCTTGATCAAAAGGGTTCCACTCTATATTCTGAGGATAGTGGGCCAGAACCTTGGATTTGAATGTTCTTCTCAAAGGACTCTGGTCAAAATTTTCACCTATAACAAATAATTAACAATTAGTTAATATCTAGAATTTCCTCAAAAGCATGCCCTAGCTTTAATTTTATTTTGTAGCTATATTGACTGATGGTATTGAAATCTAATTCAATTTCTACTTCTAATAGTCTGCACTGTAAAATTCTCAATGGACAAATGAAAAAAAAAAATAACCACCTGTAATAAAAGGTCTGCATTGAAGACTTTAGAATCTGAATTTTTAAATACTGGCTAGACAATTGATACTAAAAGTCAGATATGATATAATCCTTTCCGTCAACTAATTATTGTCCTCACTGCAGTATGTAATGATAAAAATATCTATTTGGAAATATTTAATTCATTAAAGAAACATCCTGAATTAAACTGATCATACCTCTTATGATCCCGAAATTTTGTACATGGACAGACCCAATGCTGCAGTACTCAAAAAGGGCAATGGGCTTAAATTTCCACAAAATTCTCTGCATCTCCAGGCTTTTACAAGAATTAACAGAGTTAGAAACATCATTACTGAGTTGTCTAGCTTAGTAGACAAAACACACTGAACACACTAAACTCTGGAAAGAAACAATCTATTCTAAACCAAATTTATCACCTGTCAAAAATCTGGAAAGAAAAGTAGACTAGTCTTTGATCGTTATATATAAGAAAATTTAATAACAGATGTCAGCTCAGTTCTTTATCTCCTCGATCAAATTAGCTCCCATGAGACCTGTTACCTACAAATGCCTTAGTTTCACAAACTATTTTAATGTGGATGGATCTTAAATTCTCAATTTCAAAAAGTTGAGATTGAGAAAGTAGAAGACCTTGGAGCAACATTACTCTTTCTCCTGTGTTTTTTGTACTTTTAAAGTTTACTTTTTAAGTGCAAAACACGAGCTGCTATATCAAAAGATAAATGCCAGTTACCAGTATTTGTAAAAGTAAAAATATCATAAAGCAATTTATGAGTCACACTTGGACATGTAGTCAGACTCCGTTTCCATTTTTCATAAAAATATGAAGAGATGAGTATTAAAACACCTTTTAGTGCAAAACAGATCACAGGAGAGAAAAGGCACACTCTAAAACAAACATGTCAAACTCTCCGCCCGCGGGCCGCATGCAGCCCACAACAAATATTTTTGCAGCCCAGCCAATATAACGGTATGTAAAAAAACATTTCAATAAAAATTTCATAACTTAATTTTTACAATATCCTGTTATACATAATTATTAATAACTAACTACAACGTTCGCTGATGACTAGATTACTATAATCATGTTGCATTCATTTCCCTTACACGCCTTATGTGCAGGTGCACCATTTCTCTCCACTAATACTAGCAGCGAATATTTTAGCAGCCAATTGCCACATCATTAGTCTTGGACTGACTTGTTTGGTGTGCGCAACAGGAAATATTTCGCTTTCGGAGAACAAGAAAAATAGGTTTATTTGCGTTACGCTTATTATTTTGTGCAATTATTCAGGGTCTGGTAAGTTAATGTTCAAAAAAATAATAATTTTTATTAAAGTGTTCTATTATCTTATGGTAACAACTACTCATTTATTTCAGCCCTTTGTATTCAGCTCGTCTCTATCAAAATAAACCTACGTTTCTATGAAAATTTGAAGCTTTTGCGGCCCACATAAACTTAAACCTTGTT
Source organism: Eptesicus fuscus (assembly GCF_027574615.1). Classification (NCBI taxonomy): domain Eukaryota; kingdom Metazoa; phylum Chordata; class Mammalia; order Chiroptera; family Vespertilionidae; genus Eptesicus; species Eptesicus fuscus. The sequence continues at coordinate 70,288,147 of NC_072479.1, read as the reverse complement.
TATTTGGCCCGTGTTAGTCTTTGAGTTTGACATGCTTGCTCTAAAATCTTGCTGGAGATTGCAATATAATATATAAGAGCTTTTTTGAATAAAGGCACATAATTTAAATAGATTTGCTGCAAGTAACCTACTGTTTCTAATTTGAGCCCTTAGCTAATGATTATTTTCCTTTGGGTTTGTTCCTCTTATTTATTTAGGCAAGCACTTCATCTTTCTACCCCATATTTCCATCTTTTAAGAGATGGAGTAGAGAGCTTTCACTTCTAGGAGACAAATGTCAAAGGCATCCCTAGGGAAAGTTATCCATTTTTGCACCATGCTTCTAAGGGTCTGTAAACATCAAAAAGTCAATGGGAAATGGTCCATGAGTCAAGTGTCTGAAGAAAAGAGTTTATTTCAGGAGGATGAATGCCATCTTTAAGCTAATCCTGTATTCTAGATTAGTCACTTCTTCATTTTTTAAAAAAAGTTTACTTTTAACTTTACCTCAAGTCAGAGAAAAAATAGAACAGACACTTCCTCCTGGTTCTGAAGGTCTATCTGCTGACTGTGCTACTGACAGCAACAGGATAGCCTCAGAAATACACAGCCACTAAGAAACGCCCTCCTTCGCCCACCCTCAAATTCACCAAATGCTTATTGTTATCATCCATGAATGTAAGTAAAATATGAAACACTGTGGGGCATAAGAAACAGCACCTACGCAGGACGGATCTCCTTGAAACACTTACCTTTTAAGGATTCCTGCCTGAGTTCAGTTAAAATAGTAACATTATCCTCATTCATATACGAAGTTATAAAAGATAAATCAGAAAAGTCACGACAGTGCCATTTTCAGTATAATTGTTCTGCTCCCTAAGGAACACCACACCCTCTTGAGGACCAATTAATTAATCACCAGAAGAGAGAGAAGGAAAACCACCTCCAGAGAGAAAAAAAATTCACAAAAACAAAACCCAAAAAAACTCATGAAACAGAAACCCAAATCTAACAACAACAACAAAAAAAAAACACAAAAAAACAGAATCATCATCACCACCACGATCATCACCATCACCACCACCATCACCACCACCACCACCACCACCACCATCACCACCACCACCACCACCACCACCACCACCACCACCTTTCATTAGACTGCCATAAAGGGGGGTGGGGGCTATAGGAAAGATCATTGCAATATATGCAGCTGTCTTGGCAAATATTATTTTGAAGGAAATTAGGAGAATAAACAACTACGGAGAAATGCTGGTAACACTGTTAAGGATTTAGAAATGAGTGGGTTCAGCTACTCCTACTAGCACCAGTCAGAGAAGAAAACCTGGAGATGCCTTTTGGAGATGTGAAATGGGGGAATAACCTTATCTTCTCATTTTGAGCCCAGGTTTTAATAAACCTCTAACTTAGAATCTATTACTAGGACTTAGCAGGAGAAATGAATCAGTCTAAGAATTTGGATTCCCAGGAACTAGAAATTATATATAAGCATCCTTTACTTAACTTAAAATCCACATTCAAACATTATCCTGAAATGAACAAGGATTGTAAATTTGTGCAAATATTAATACCCCCCACTACAACTACATAAAGACTTAATTTCAAATAATACTGTCAAGTAATCTCCTCCTAAACCTAGCTGCAATTAAACTCTTCCCCCTAAAAAATAGGACATATCTGCCAAGAGAGCTTACAGGCTCATGAATAATTTTTTTCAAGGCTTGAAGCAAATGCAATCTTTAAAAAAATTAAGATGAAGAAGAAAGAACAGAAACACAAAACAATACCTATTTTTTGCCTGAGCAAAACTGAATAAACAAACAATTACGATGGGCTTGGGTGAATTAAAATAATTTCTAACATCTCAACTTTTTATTTTTACCTGAGGTCGTATTTGCAGCATCTTGGCTCCTGCCATGACGATTTGCTTCTAGCCATTGGTACAAAACTACATAATGTAACAGAAACAAAAAAGCTTTATGAACAAACAAAAAAGCAAAAAATTTGACTGTGAAGAATGGAAAATGAGAATAAAAAATTAAACAAAAGCAATCAACATGAAACATCAACATCAATGGAATGTAACTTAAGGCCAATAGTATGCAGCTTATAAACTAGTAATAAGAAAGGAAAGAGAACAGGTCATTATATTTTACTAGAGGCTCGATGACGAAATTTGTGCAAGGGCCTTGGCCCCAGCCCCTGCCTGCCGCCCCCGTGGGCCTCTGACGCCTCTGCCTCGGCCCCTGCCCACTGCAGCTTTGTCCGGAAGGACATCCGGTCTAATTAGCATATTATGCTTCTATTATTATAGATTGTAATAAGTGAAATGCTACTTAAACATCTGTAACTGTTATTCAAATGGGGAAAAGCACACATTCTTTTCTTAATAGTAATTTGAAGAGAAATATCAGGAGAAAGCTTATGTTTCTACTAGAGGCCCGGTGCACGAATTCGTACATGGGTGGGGTCCAGCTGGCCTGCCCTGATTGGGGCCAGCCAAGAGGAGGAGCTGCGGGCAGTTGGCCAGCCGGCCCTGCCCTCGATCTGGGGGTGGGGGTGGGTGGGGAGGGTGATTAGGGCAGGGCCAGCTGTGGGGAGGGGCCGTGGGCAGTTGGCCAGCCAGCTCTGTCCCCTCGTCAAACTCCCAGTTGAACTCCCAGTCGAACTCCTGGTGGAGAGGACAATTTGCATATTAGCCTTTTATTACAGAAGACTAGAGGCCCGGTGCATGAATTTGTACATGAGTGGGGTCCAGCCGGCCTGCCCTGGTCAGGGCGATCAGGTCAGGCCGGCCAGGGGAAGGGGCCACAGGCAGTTGGCTGGCCAGCCTTGCCTTCGATTGGGGTGTGGGGGGGCAATTAGAGCCGAGCTGGCCGTGTGGAGGGGACGTGGGAGGTTGGCGGGTGGCCCCACCCCCTGGTCAAACTCCAGTCAAACTCCCGGTCGAGGGGACAATTTGCATATTACCCTTTTATTATATAGGACAGTCAGATATAACAAAGTATGATAGTAAGACTAAATTAAAAACTATATCCCAACCTCTACACACCTATCAGAATGGCTGAAGTCCAAAAAACTGACTCGCTGGCAAGTATACAAGTGACAGAACTCTCATAAATTGCTGGTGAAAATGCAAAATGGTACACAGCCACTTTGGAAGACAGTTTGGCAGTTTCTTACAAGGCTAAACATAGTCTCATCGTATGATCCTATAGCCTCAGTATGATCTGGAGAAAAACATCAAATTCCAAGAGGAGAAATCTACAATATACCTCATGAATACGTGTCAAAACTGTCATGATTATCAAAGACAAGGGAAGTTTGGGAAACTGCCATAGCCAAGAGGAGCCTCGGAGACATGACGGCTGACTGTAACGCGGTACATTGGATGGGATCCTCCCAACACAGAAAGGACATTAAATAAACACTGAGGGAATCTGAATAGAGTACAGACCTTAGTTAATAATGTACCAAAGTGGATTAATTAATTGTAACACATGTATCATACTGCTAGAAGATGTTAATGATAGGGAAAACTTCATGTGTGGACAAGGGGTGAGGGGTGTAGGACCTATGTACTATCTCCATTTTTCTGTAAATCTAAGACTGCTCTAAAAATCACATCTGTTTTAAAAATTACATTCCAACATTTAAGATAAGGACAAAAGCATATAAGTATATTCAATATTATAAGAAGTCTACCTTTTGTAAATCACTATGCAAGCATAAGCTGAAGTTTGCTCTGTACCAAGATTCCACTTTAATCAACTATCCTCATAAGCACTTTTTACTAACAAGTGTCAACTTCAGGAAAAAAGCTTACTAGAGTGAGGACCAGGCTATGAAAGAATCCACATCAGAGCTCGGTAACTGAGAGGCGCTAAAGAGTGTTAAACTTCTGGACGCCAGGCTGATGTAGCTCAGTGGTTGAGCGTTGACCCAGGAGGCCACTGGTTGATTCCCAGCCAGGGCACATGCTAGGGTTGCAGGCTCAATCCCCTGTGAGGGGCGTGCAGGAGGCAGCTGATCGATGACATTTCTCTCTCATTGGTATTTCTACCTTTTTATCCCTCTTCTTCTTCTCTAAAAAAAATCAATGAAAACGTATTTAAAAAAAAAAAAAAAACTTGGCAGGGGGAGGGGAGCGGGCTGGAAGGGGTCAATGGGGAGGGGGGGGGAAGGGGACACATAATACTTTCAACAATAAAGATTAAAAAACAAAACAAGGAAAAAAAAACACATTCTGGATGTTTTTATGGGTTACCTAAATGTCTACAGCTTTTTGACATCTTTGCAGAGATGTCAGCGTCTCCTTTAAAGAGTCGAACAATGCAGGGTCCTAAAGGCCAGGGGAAGCTGCCTGTGGGGCTCTGGAAATGACGGAATAAAGAAAAGACTAAAAGCACCCTGAAGTCACCAAGGAAGCTATTTGGATCTTTAGGGACAGTCAGGACTGTGAACTGACACCCATCATCAGGGACAGAGGCCCAAAGCAGACGGACCTCTGAACAGCCCCACACACACGTGTGTGACGTCCCTGGCTGAGGGTGCCCCTCATGAGGGCACACAAAGTCCATCTCCTCCAGGACTCTGCACTCCTCTGGGAGGAAAACAACTGTTATTGGTACTGGCATGAAAGAATTCAAGAAGCAGACCACACTCATTAAATATATAGTACAGGTATTTCCTCTTTCCAGTTTGCAGGAATAATGACTACTCGTTAGAGGAGAGCGTAGTAGTATTAGAACATGACACAAAAATCTCCCCATTTGGCCCTAGCTGGTTTGGCTTACTAGTAGTGGATAGAGCGTCCGCCTGCGGACTGAAGGGTCCCAGATTCGATTCCAGTCAAGGGCACAGGCTCAATCCCCAGTGTGCAGGAGGCAGCCAACCAATGATTCTCTCTTATCATTGATGCTTTTCTCTCTCTCCCTTTCCCTTCCTCTCTGAAATTTATTTATATATATATATTTTAAATCTCCCCATTTGGAAAAGCAAGCATCACTCTCACAAAAATGAGACACAAAGTAGAGAAAACAATCCACTAACTGGTCTAACAGAATAGGCTCTTATCTAAAACCCACTGGGTCCTGATTAAGGTGAAAACTCTTGGCTGTGTTCAGGGTATCACTAGGAATATTTACCATTCGTTCCAATTACTTCAAAGAGCCCTTGTTTCTGATTTCATCAGAGAAAATGAAAAAAAAATTAATAAAAATGAAAGTCATTCCAGGTCAATCTACTCTGGCCAGTGATACAGAGAATTGTAAGCAATGCTGTTAGAATGCTGAGAATACCCCTCTTCTCACTGTGGCTGGGAGCGTGAGACCTGGCCTTTTGGTGGCTCCATGCTTCCCCTCACTGGCACTGGGAGTGGGACCCTACCCCAGCTCCTAGCCACTGCTGAGGATTTCTATAGCCTGTGCGTGCGGCTGCAGGTAGAGAGGGATTTGTGAGATGGGTGACCTTGGAGCTGCACCTCAGCCTGGCGGCCCTGTTACAGATTTCTTCACTTACCTCCTCTCTGAACCTTCTCATTCCTAGGGCCCCAGTGAGTTCCCTCCCTCATTATCCGTTTCCACCACAGACTACTTCTGCCACCGTGTTTCTCTACAAAGCAAGGTCAAGTCTCACAACATTTCCCTATCTTCCTGTCCCTGAAGGATACCACAGAAGTCTAGATGTTTTTTAAAAAGTTTGCTGATAGAAAGAAAAGGAAAATAGATGGGAAGTTTAAAAAGGTAATTAATCTCTTCTGCCCTGTCCCTTTTTCATTTTAAAACACATACAAAACCACCACCACCACACACACACACACACACACACACACACACACACACACACGTAATATGGACAAAATATTCAGAGTGAAAATGCTTCCCCAGCACTTTGATAAAGGCGAGGGGAGGCAATGGAGAACTCTGGATGCTGCCCATGAACTCCATGCTGAGGAGGAAAGGAGAGGATGTGGTGGTGAGGTAACTCTTCTCCTTTGTATGTCTGTCCACACAGGTTTGCAAAGACTCAGCCTGAACTGGCATGAGCTGGGGTTGGAAGACAAAATACTGAACAGCAGTGAGTCCTACAAGACAGACTGACTGGGGAAAGAGAAATGGGAGGCATGTGGAAGGTTACAGGTTGGAAAGTAAAATGAAGGGGCACGACTGTAGCATTCACCTGTACATGAGTTGTCCTTTATCACAGTGGGCTGTCCTCTTCCAAGCAGATCCCCCAGGAGGCACACTTACCATTTATTCTGATGATTCTGGAACTATTTAAGTAATCTCTGAGCGGGCAGCATGGGAGTAGAGGCCTGATCATCACCATCCCAGCTAACACATAGAGTTTACTATATGGCATTGTTATTCCAAGTGCTCTACAGATATTAGCTCATTCCGTCATCACAATTATTCGATGAAGTAGGTACTATTATTGTCCTCAGATACGGAAACGGAGGCACAGTAAGTGTAACTAACTTGTCCAATGTTAGACAACTAGAAAATTCAATCTGACTCCAGAGTTTGTGCTCTTAATTCTACATATGAGGTCATCTCAGGAAAAGATATTTCAGGCAGGGGAAGAAGCAAGTGCAGAATCCCTAAGGCAGAGATGAGCTTGTCATGGCTGAGATGCAGCAAGAGGCAAGCACGGAAGATGTCAGAGAGGCAACCAGGAGTCAGATAAAACAGGCGCCTTGGACAGAATGGTGAGAACTTTCGATTTTATGCTAAGTATTATGGGAAGTCACAGCAGCGTTTTAAACAGAGAAGGGAATTTGTTTTAGAGAGATCACCCTGGCAGCTGAGAGAACAGACTGTAGTGGGTGAGAATGAAATAAAAAGACCTACCAGGAGGCTTCTGCAATAATCCAGGCAAGAGGTGATGGCAGAATGGATTAGGGAAATAGAGTTAGGGTGGTGAGAAGTAGTAAGATTCTAAATAATTCTGAAGGCATAAAAGATATGACTTGCTGACAGATTAGATGTGAGAGAAAGGAGTTGTCAAGAAGGATATCATGATTCTACAATTTTCGGTCTGAGCACCTGGAAGAAGTGTAGCTATTTACTGAAAAGAGGAACAAAGGAGAAGGAGGGGGTTTTGGATTTGGAGCGGGGGTGTCAGAGGGTTGGAATACGAATTCATTTTGACTATGTTAGGGTCTAAGACACCTATTAGATATCCAAGTGAAATTTTTGAGTAAGCATTTAGATATATGAATTTAAAATTCAGGGGGAGCCCTGGCTGGTGTGGCTCAGTTGGTTGGGCATCATCCCACGCACCAGGATGTTGCTGGTTTGATTCCTGGCCAAGGTTGCAGGCTTGATCCCGAGTAGGGGACATGCAGGAGGCAGCCAATCGATGTTGCACTCTCACACCAATGTTTCCATCTCTCTCACCCTTCCTCTCTCTCTAAAAATCAATAAACTATTCTTTTTTTTTTTAATTTCTTTATTGATTAAGGTGTCACATATTTGTCCTCATCCCCCCATTCCCATCCCACCTCCCTCCCCACGCATGCCCCAACCCCCTGTTGAACTTAACCGTTGGATAGACTCATATGCATGCACACAAGTCCTTTGGTTGAACTCTCCCCCTCCCCCCACCCAATAAACTATTCTTTAAAAAATAAAATTCAGGGGGAAAGCCAGAAATTCAGGGGTGAATAACAAATAGATGGCATTTAACATCACAGGGTTGGATATGATCACCTAGGAAATGAATGTAGATGGAGACAGCAAGGCCAGGGTCAGAGCTCCAGGGGACTCACATAACAATAAGAGGTTGGGGAGAGGATGAGGAACTGGCAGAAAGGCAAATGAGAAAAAGCAGCCAGTAAGAGGGAGAAAAAAAAAAAAAAAAAAAGATAAAACAAACAGAAGCATGGCTATCATGGAAGCCAAGTAAAGAAAATGTTTTAACAAAGAGAAAGCTGATAATATGGAAGACACTGTGACCTTGACAAAGAGGTTTCTGTGGAGTGGTGGGGTGAAAACCAGTGTGGAGTTGTCCAAGAAAGAAGGCAAGAGAGGAAGTAGAGGCAGAAAGTACAAACAACTCTCCTGAGGGCTTCTGCTGGAAAGAAGAGAAATGGAGGATAACATTGGAGGAGAATATGGGGTTGAGGGAAGGGTTCTGGGTTTGGTTTTTAAAGATAGGAGATATTAACTCATTCAAGTAAACTTCCAGCTTGCCTACAGTGTGCCAGGAACTCAGGACAAAGACCAGTCGAATTCTAATTAGGCACCGTGCATCCTACCACCAAGCACACAACACAACAGCGGCTTATTTCATTGCAAAAATCACCTAACCACAGTCCTCTGATAACGAGAAATAAACAAGTGTTTTGCTCCTAATCCATGCTTGTCATACTGTCAGTGTAGGTAGCTAGATATTAACGAAGGAAAGGAAAGGGAATCAAATAGTATTAAGCATAATAAACTAGGGAACTGAATCAGACAATTAGCCTGCTTGCTTCACTAGGAAATTACAGCTTCACACACTCCCCAGGGCATCCTCCACCCTGGGAACCTAATCCTCCTAAGCCAGCAGGAAGGAACATTATGGGGGAGGAATAAAAACAGCAGGAGAGTCCTCTGCTGGGCGCATGGGCAGTAGGAGCCAAGATGGTGCAGGGGGGTGCGGGGTGGGGTGCTCCTACTCTGAGGCATGCGCAGTAGGAACTAAGACATGCCCACAGAGGCCCGTCAGTCTAGCCTGGAAAAAAGATAGGATTGGATAAGGGACACAGCCCCCACCCCTCCCAAGATCTAGGAAATAAATTAGTGAAGGCAGTGGTCAGCAAACTCATTAGTCAACAGAGCCAAATATCAACAGTACAACGATTGAAATTTCTTTTGAGAGCCAAATTTTTAAAACTTAAACTTCTTCTAACACCACTTCTTCAAAATAGACTCGCCCAGGCCATGGTATTTTGTGGAAGAGCCACACTCAAGGGGCCAAAGAGCCCCATGTGGCTCTCGAGCCGCAGTTCGCCGACCACGGGGTTAAGGGGAGGTCCCAGCGCCAGACTGGGAAAGATTAGGAAGTTGATGGGTTGGTTTGAAAGGATGCCTGGTTCTTCCCAAGCCTGAGACAACATAACCCAAGTTTTAGAAAGTATTCTCTCGAAAGGGGGAGAAAACGGGAGATATCCGTAACACCATGAACGATAAAAAACACATAAAAAAAGAGCAAGTGTTCTCTCTTTCTCTGGATTGTTGGTTTGTGCCATTTTCTCTCCAGAGCAGCCATGTGCCCCTCGCAGCAGCCAGGACTCCAAGGGTGGGTCTGGGCACAAGGCCCCGGCTGCGGCGGGAACAGAAGCTAAGCTCGCTGGATGCGGACAGGGACTAGACTGGACTGAATGAACCAATGGTGCAACACGCCTGGACACTGGCCCCGTTTCTGGACCTGATGAAGACAAGGCTGAACTTTTTCAGAGCAGAAGGAGCTAAACGCAGGATAGCGCTTTTTGTTTACTTCAGCTTCAATAAGCCTTCCCACTACTTCCCATCCTCCCACACCCGGGCCTCCACAATGTTTTCCTTGCGACTCTGTGAGAGAACCCCATTTCCACTGGCAACTATCCCTTTTGTAATAAAATAAGAAACAAACTTTTAAAGTCATTGAAGTATTGTAACTGGCATCATGAAACTCTCTAAGAGGAAAGGTTCCATAACTTTTTAGGTTAATACTCAAATAAATACCAGGTGTTCATCAGTGCTTAATAGGTGATTTTGATTACTTTGAAGAATATATAAGTGATTTTCAAATCATAATTATAGCCAAGAAAGCAAGGTTCTAGTTCTGGTTGAATATCTGGGGTCTAGTAGCGTAGGACAAATCACAATTCCTTTAAGGTTCCCTCACATATAAAATATCAATATTTCGTTACTATAATAACAATGCATTATTAGTAATACTAGAGGCCCGGTGCACGAAATTCATGCACAGAGGGGGATTGTCCCTCAGCCCAGCCTGTACCCTCTCCAATATGGGATCCCTCTCACAATCCAGGACTGCTGGCTCCCAACTGCTTGCCTGCCTGCCTTCCTGATTGCCCCTAACCACTTCTGCCTGCCAGCCTGATCACCCCCTAACCACTCTGCTGCCAGCCTGTTTGCCCCCAACTTCCCTCCTCTGCCGGCCTGGTCACCCCTAACTGCCCTCTCCTGCAGGGTTGATCACCTCCAACTGCCCTCCCTTGTAGGCCTGGTCCTTCTCAACTGCCCTCCCTTGCAGGCTGGGTGCCTCCCAACTGCCCTCTCCTGCTGGCCATCTTGTGGTGGCCATCTTGTGTCCACATGGGGGCAGGATCTTTGACCACATGGGGGCAACTATATTGTGTGTTGCAGTGATGATCAATCTGTATATTACTCTTTTATTAGATAAGATAGAGGCCTGGTACAGGAGTGGGGGCCAGCTGGTTTGCCCTGAAGGGTGTCCTGGATCAGGTGGGGGTTACCTTGGGGCATGGGGCGGCCTGAGCAAGGGGCCTGTGGTGGTTTGCAGGCTGGCCACACCCCCTGGCAACCCAAGCAGAGGCCCTGGTATCTGGAATTTATTTTCCTTCTACAATTGAAACTTTGTAGCCTGGAGCAGAGCCAAGCCTGGGGCTCCTTCCGAGGCCGGCAGCCATTTCTGTTGGGGTTATAATTGAAACTTTGTTGCCTTAAGCGGGTGGGCCCAGCCAGGGTGTGCGGAAAGCTTTGCTTCCCCTGTTGCTGGCGGCAACCCTGGCCTGCTCTCTCAAGCTCCATTCTGCCGCCATTTGTTTGAATTTGTTTACCTTCTATAATTGAAACTTTGTAGCTTGAGTGGAGGCTTAGGCCTGGCAAGGGCAGGCAGGAAAGCTTGGCTTCCTCTGTTACCTAGGAAACCTTGCTCTCTGTGGCTGTAGCCATCTTGGTTTGGGTTAATTTGCATGCTCACTCTGATTGGATGGTGGGCGTGGCTTGTGGGCATGTCGGAGGTATGGTCAATTTGCATATTTGTCTATTATTAGGTAGGATTATTAGCCATCTATCTTATGAGATTCACTTATCCAATTATTTGTGTGAAAGCATATTAATGTTATTATTCATGTTGCATTTTGTGATACGTAAAACAAATCCTCCCCTATTGCTAAAGGACTTATTCTCTGCCAAAGAGACCCCCAGAGGGACACCTGTTGTTGCCTTTCAGTAACAAAGGAAAGCCACCTACAAATAAAATATTTATATCTGACAAGTTATACTATAGAGCTAGAGTTCTAAGATGATTCAAATTGAAACTTTTCCGCTGCATGACTCAAAGCAGCAGCTATTTGCACACAGTTAAAACAGACCTTTCCCTCCATTTCCATTCATTACTTTTCGCTGACAATACTCTCTCACACACACATACAAAAAATTTACCTAGGGAGTCAGAAGCACGAGCAACTCAATTTAGTTCACATAGGGGTACCAATCAATGTTTCCTCTTACCCTCTTTAAAAAAAATCCTACTTTAGAAATCAACAAAGTTCTCTAAAAGAAAGATATAAATTACTAGACAGGGAAGAGGTGCATCCATTTCACTAACATGGTCTATGCAATTTTATTCTAACAGCAAAACAGGGCAAAATAATGCTAGTAACAAGATTCACTGGAGAAGAGAACCTTCCTATACAAATCAAGCAGAAGCATTATTCTTCCCACAACTACTTGAAGTTATTGGTACCAAAATGCTAAGCAAAAACAACCTGTAAGTCTCTCTGCATCAGCATGGCTTTCAATTTTAATTAAAAATCTGAAGACCGACATGACTTGAAGGCATCACTCAAGGGGGACTGAGGAGGCATCACAGTCTGCACACCCTCACACAACTCTACCAAGTCCGCGGCCAACATCTTGGATGTCCAGATCGAGAGACTGAAACTCAAGAGAGGCTGAGGAATTCCCCCAAAGTCACACCACTGGGAAGCAGCAAAAATGCTGCCCCAAAGCCCCGTCTCCTCACCCCTGGACTGCTGCCCACAGGACACAGCACAGCAGCCATAGGGGATCTCTCTGAATTACAGAGCTGACTAAACCCCACGTCCTTGCAGGAGTGAGGTCAAACTCCCAGGCACCTCCACATCCACTCACGGAACTAGATTAACCTCTCCAGGAGCACTGAGCAGTGGAGGGTATAATTCAAAGTAAAAATAACTCAAAAGCATAAAGCTCGGCACTGACATATATAATAAAAGCAGAAGAAGAGCTTCTTTCTAAGAAAAAAAAAATCTAAAGGCCATTTTCAGCTCTCACTCTACTTGGCCTTTCTATAGCACTTGACACTCCAATCCCCTTGTTCCCTTGTGTTCTGTGACACCAATCTCTTCAAGTTATTTTATGTCAATGATCACTGCAAGAGTCTCTCTGCAGTGGTACGTGTTTATCTTATTCCTTTGTTGGACAAATGTATTATGAGATGGTTACCCTGGTGGGTAAAGGGTACTGTCTGTCTCTCTTGAAGGCGGTGGACACTCCCACTGTTAAGCACCTTGAGAAAATACAGCTTATGACATGACAAGAAGATATGAGAGGTGGAACCTGGACCAATATGAAGGAACTCTTTTCCTGTCTCTAGACCTTGTTCCTCTTGAGCCCAGACTACGAGCAGTCCAGATATGCTTAACGACCCCCCTCACATGTGGAAGGAAAAGAACCTCTGCCGTGTGGAGGCAGATCCTGGTTTCAGCAAGGAGGCGAGCCTCCCCCTGGGAACGAACTCAACTCTGTCAAGGGCCCCAAATGACCAACTGATTCTATGAGCAGCAAAAGCAACCACATGCATATTCTCCTAAACTGGTTATGTTACTTTCCATGTAAGATTTCCTCCTGTTAATCTGTAAGAATTCTGTGAAGTTTTACACTCTTGGCTGTAAGAAATGAGAGGCCAGCACAGTGGAGAGAGCGCTGTACTCCCCAAAACCAGCACGGTGGTAGCAGCAATGACTGGTGAGATTCGCAAGTGGTAACAAGATCTGGCATTGGAAAGTCCAGCTGCCCGTATCCAAGTTGTTATTTTCTCTCTTCCACTAATTCGTAAGGACTGAGCAGTTATTAAGGGAGCTTGCTGTTACCTCCATGGGTTCCTCTTTTTCTACTGCTCTCCATATATGTGTGTTCCGCTGGGCTCTGTCTGCTCATTTTTTCTTACTCTACAGACTCCAACAGCCTACACTACCCCAAAATGACTTCCAAATATATGCCCTAGCCTGATCAGTCATCTCTCCAGGTCAAAATTTCCAAGTGCCTAGTGCGAATATTTATCACAAACTGTTAAAAGTCAAGGTACCCTAAACTGAACTCCTTATGTGTTCCTGATGCTACCTCTTTTTCCTCTATTCCTTGTGCCGATAAATAATACCAAGATCCATCTGAGTCAAAATTTGGAATTTACTCTCTCTTCTCTTGAAAAAGGCTGAGGAAAATAAAATGGGATGAAAGAAGTCTCTTCTAGCATACGAAGTGTTTTCTGTAATAAGGAGGGTTCAATATTCTCTAATGTGGAGAACGAGCCTTAGCTTTTCTGTTCCTGGAGCGTAAATGTAGAATGACTAAGCCATATGTGACCTTGGGTAAACGACTCAGTCTTTCTGCGTTTCCCGGGAGGAAAATGGCAATGATGAGTAAAGTTATGTCATAAAAATGTGTCATAAACAGTATAAAGGTTTTGTCAAAATCCTCCTCCAAATGTTAGGAAAAGTGAGCACAACAGCAAGCATGTTTAACAGTGTTCTTGATTTACAGAGTTAGCTCTCCACTTGCTGGCACCCATTTTTCATTAACCACCACCCACACCAAACTTCTCAGTAATATGAATCTACTAGTGTTACTAGGTACTGTCTTGTTGTTGGAAGAAATGCCCTTTAGTTACTAATGTAAGACAACATAAGCAGTATTTCCAATAAGCATTGTAAAAGCCAGAAAAAATATATTTGTTCATACATGTGGGGGTATGAGGGTATCTGAATAGAAGGTAACGCTGAATTAAATACGATACACATATCATTATAACCCAAAGCCCACAGTTCACGATAGGGTTAACTCTTGGTGATGGATATGCTGGGGGTGTTGTCAAATGTATAATGGCATGTATCTACCATTATAGTATGGTACAGAGCAGTTTCACTGCCCTAAAAATCCTCTGTGCTCTGCCTATTCATCCCTCCTCGCCCTCTAACTCCTGGCAACCACTTATTTTTATTGTCTCCATAGTTTTGCCTTTCCCAAAGAGTCACATAGTTGAAATCAGACAGTATAAAGTCATTTCAGGTTGCCTTCTTTTATTTAGTAATATACATTTAAGGTTCCTGCATGTCTTTTGGTGGATTATAGCTCATTTCTCTTTAGCACCAAAAAATGATATTCCATTGTCTAGATGTGCCACAGTTTATTTATCCATTCATCTAATGAAGATTACCTTGGTTGCTTTCAAATTTGGCAATATGAATAATGCTGCTAGAAACATCTCTGTGTAAGTATTTGTGTGGATATAAGTTTTCAAATTCTCTGGATAAATATCAAGCAGTCTGACTGATGGATCGTACTGTAAAGTATGTTATGTTTTATAAGAAACTGTCACACTGTCTTCTAAAGTGGCTGTAGCACTTTGCTTTCCCACTGGCAATGAATGAGAGTTCTTAAATATTTACTAATTTACTTAAATAGTATATTTATGTTGTCAGCCTCAGTGACAGTGCCTGTCATCATTACAGCTACTTTTTGAGTCATTAACACATGACTATATTGATTATAAAGGGTTATATATAAGTTATAATATTATATAATACTAGAGGTCTGGTGCACGAATTCATGCATAGGTGGGGTCCAGCCGGCCCACCCCAATTGGGCTGATGAGGCTGGGCCGGCTGGGGGGAAGGACCTTGCTGGCCAGCCCCGCCCACTGGTCGAACTCCCAGTTGAACTCCAGGTCAAGGGAACAATTTGCGTATTAGCTTTTATTATATAGGAGGATATATAAACTCAGGAGTGACATATCTATTTACCTAAGTGACAGCAAAAATGGTCTAATCTGCAGGATACAGAATGGGTTTTCTTAATTAAGAATCACAAATTCTTTGACTCACAATAGGAAGAATTCTTAGAGACCAAAGAGGGAATCTCTTCTAACACCCCACCTGGTAATTTCTCTAGCTCAGCATAGTATAACCATTCAACCTGTGGCTCACGTCACAATGCTAGAGTCACCCTGACTACTCCTTCCCTCCTAGTCCCCACATCTAATCAGTCACTTCATCCTACTGATTTACCCCCTATTTTTCTTAAATCTATCCAACTCTCTCCATTCCCACTTCTACTGTATTGGCCCAATCCAATATCATCTCTCATCTGAATTATTACAAATGTCATCACCTTGTAACTGCCTCCAGGCTTATTCCTGCCAATTCCTACTCCATAAAGTAGCCAAGAAATCTTTCTAAATACAAATCTGATGTTACTCTCCTTCAAAACAATAGTGCTTCATTATCCTAAGGATAAATCTCAAATTCCTTAGCATAGCTTCAGAATGTTTCACAATCTAACTGCTTATGCCTTAGCCCTTCCCGTGGAATTTTCCATATCCTTTGTATTCTGTGCTCCAGCCATGCAGAAATCACTAGCTGCTCACCATATGTACTATGCTCTCTCAAATTAGCCTACTTTTACATATGCTGTTCTTTCTACCATAAACATTTTTTCTAGCATTGCCGCACCTCCTTACCCCTATCCCACCTGCAAATTCTTGGCCATCCTTCAGATCTAAGCTTATAGTCATTTCTTCTGGAAAAGCTTGCTGCTCTATGAGGGTAAGCGTGATATCTTGTTCACTACTGAACCCCAGCGCCTCCCCAGTACCTAGTAAATAAATATGAATTCAAGGACTATTTACTAAGTAAATGAACAAGTATGAACACAGGCTAGTTGAAAGAGCACGTGATTGTTCCTAACTGTGTAAAGATTTTCATCTTACATGTCAAATTCTAGGATAATACTTCTATAGTGGTATGAAGGTCGTTTAATAAGCATTTAAGGTTTGCCATTATAATTATACTGAAATTCTTAATTAAAATTATCATTACTATTATTGTAAAAAGTATTTGTTTCTTTTACAATATGATATAGAAATAGCTGAGAAATAAAAAAGGGAGATGCATTATGAATTTGTTCTCCTGCAAGGCCATTCCAGATACATAAAATTTTGCAGGTATACTTACATGGTGGATAAATTTTATTGCATAAATGTTTGTTAAATTATACTTTTGCGAGAGAATGTAAGAAGTCAAATTATTTTATAATTTTTTTCTTGTGGTAAAATACACATAACATAAAACTTACCATCCTAACCATTTCTAAGTGTACAATTCAGTGGTATTTAAATACATTCATAATGTGCAACCATCACCACCATCCATCTCCATAACTCTTTCATCTTATAAAACTGAAACCCTGTACCCACTAAACAAGGACTCCCATTCCTCCCACCCCCCACCCTCCGGCAACCACCATTCTACTGTGTTTCTGATTTCGAGTACCTTATAGAAGGAGAATTATACTGTGTCTTTTTGTGACTGGCTTATTTCACTTAGCATAATGTTCTCAAAGTGTACCCACGTTGTAGCATTTTGAAAAAAAATCCTTCCTTCTTAAAGTGGAATAATATTTCATTGTAGGTATAAACCACACTATGCTTATCCATTCATCTATCAGTGGATACCGGGTTGCTTCCATGTGATGAATATTATGAATAATGCTGCTATGAACACTGGTACGCAAATATCCCTTCAAGAGTCTGCTTTCAATCCGTCTGGGTATATACTCAGAAGTGGAATTGCTGGATCACATGGTAATTCTATTTTTAATTTTTTGAGGAACCACCATACTGTTTTCCACAGCAACTGTACCATTCTACATTGCAACCAACAGTGCACAAGGGTTCCCATTTTCCCACAGCCTCACCAACATCTGTTGTTTTCTATTCTTTTTTTTTTTTTTTCTATTCTTTTAATAGTAGGCATTGGTGTGCGGTGCTTTTAGGATGAGTTTTAAAGCCTCTCCATTTTGTATGAATGAATGAACAAAAATCCAACAATTTCAGACTTTGTTCAATTCTATAAAAATAATCAGTAAACTGTGATTTACAAAACTATGTTACATAGAAATACTTTTTCCACCAAGATTGAACTTATTTATTCACTAGAGCACAATATTACTGGTGGTGAATAGACTGTTCAAAATTCTACACTGTCAACCAACAAATACATTCAGTTCTTGCTATGAGCTTAACCAAGCGTATTAGGAATATAGGAAAATGATTAGTAATGATTTTTCCTCACTGCTTATAGAAAAAATTCGTGGAAAGGCAATAATTCAAGCTGGCAAAGAGACAACTATATCACAAAATAGAGGCTACACAGTATTTTTAAAATAATTTAAATATATGCATTAAAACCATTCTTTCAGAAAAATAAAGCTTATGCTTACTTTTCACGTAGAAACATGAAGTGTAAAGTTGGTGAGCAGGTTAGCCTTATTTCTTGTGCAGAGTTTCTGAACCTGCTTCTTTTGCTGATAGTAACTAAAATATGTCATTTATTTATATTCATTTCCTATAGTGATGCACAACATAATTTCTGTGTTAGTGTATCTCACACCAAAAAAAAAAAAAAGTTGGGCCCAAGCCATAAAGAAGCTTTGGCCTTTTTTATCTTGTCCACTCCTTCATTAATTTGATATTTCATTATGGATGTTCTTGGTCACTGGTCAGTTCTTTGGTTGCAGAAAAACACACTATTTGTGTGTCCTTCAAGAGCCCGATAAAATAAGCGATTACCACTACTATCTGCCTACTCAAGAGCTGGCTACGGATTTGTATATTACTTCATTTCTTTCCTTTGTGTCGGGTGGAACTCATGCTTCTCTGTGTCTTTCTGTCTCACACTGTCTTCTCTGTATTTGCTTTTCTTTCCCCCTTGCCTTTCCTACCTCTTCTTCTTACCCTCAGTTATTTACTTTGGCCCTGCAGGCTGGTGGAGTGGAGGGTGTGAGGATGGAGCGCCTTCTCTCAGTCCAGCTTTGCTTGTGCTCATGGGGTCAGAAGCCTGGGTCCCCAGGGGAGAGCTGTGGGCAGGCTCTGCAGTAGGAGCCGTACTGAGAAGAGAGGTAGGGAAAGGAAGCCTGGTAACTTGAAGCTTAGGGAGTTAAACCCCTTAGGTCAGGTTCTCTCATTACATAGTTCATTTTACCTTCTCTTCTACATTGGAAGTCTCTCTGCCAGAGATCACTCTATAAATGCAGGAAATCCCGATTCAAATATTTTAGAAAATAACACTGCATAAACAAATAATTCATAACATGCTAAACTTAAATAATCTTTAAAAGACTATGCTGTCCGGCCAGCGTGGCTCAGTGGTTGAGCAGCGACCTATGAACCAGGAGGTCATGGTTTGATTCCCGGTTAAGGCACATGCCCGGGTTGTGGACTCAATCCCCAGTGTGGGGCATGGAGGCAGTAGCCGATCGATGATTATCTCTCATCACTGATGTTTTTCTCTCTCTCTCCCTCTCCCTCTCCCTTCCTCTCTGAAATCAATAAAAAATATTTTTTTAAAAAAGATTATGCAGTCAATCCATCCTTCTCCCCCATTTACAGCAAGCAAATCTTTCAAGTTTTAATCAAGCTTTTAGTACAGTATACTACCCTCCCTTCTCAAACTAACTTAAATCGCCTTAATTCCACACTCACCGCATCATAATCAACCAGCATAGCTAGTTTTCTTTTTTTATTTCCCATCCGTTTTGCTTCATGCTGTGCTAATTTAACCTTGCCTTGGTAAACAAGAAAATGGTCCACACTGACAGACTCTAGCTGCAGCGACTGCAGCTGGCCTGTGTGCAAACCAATTTTGTTCCCTCTTTATCCTGGCAGGGAACCCTGCCCTAGAATTGGTTTGGGACTAATCAGCATTAAACCTGTGTCAGAAAGGTTGCTGAAAGCAGACACAGAGCAAGGCCGGGTAATGAGGCTGTTTCGGAGACGGGTCGGGACGAACGCAGCTGCTGTGTACAAACCTAGGCATTTTGCTCATGACAAACGGGCCCAGTTTCTTCTCTGTGCCTTGGTATTTCTCTGGAAATGACTTGGAAAGAGGACTGGAGAGAAAAGAGATGCACCAAATTTGCTTCTGAGATGATGGGGGCTTGGTGACTAGCCAGAAAATGTTACTTACTTCAGATGGTAGCAAATGGGAAAGAAATAAATGCATCCTTCGCCACTCTCTGAAGCTGAAAATACTGTATGGCTTTCCTTTGGGTATCTGCTGAATTAGATGGCATGATTTTCTACAGGAAGAACCTGAGGTACAAAAAATGGGAGATGTGCCTAACAGGATCCAGAGTAGATGTAAACAACTCTAACTTTGTCTAAAATCTATGTTGAATAATAAATTCTTCAGCATCAAATGATTAAATACTGGAGTGGTTGGTGTTTTTTTGTTTGTTTTTCACTCATCTGTTGGATTCAGTCTACAACTTTCAGTGTTTCACATTCATTTTGTATAAATTTGAATGAGAATGAAGTATACTCAATCTTTCCATCCCACTGGCTAGACAAACATCCACCTAATAAAAGAGTAACATGCTAATTGACTGTACCTTCATGACACCCACCAGCCAATCAGGAGTGAGTATGTAAATTAACCCAACAAAGATGGTAGGTTAATTTGCATACACAGGCACTGAGCGGCTGGGGGTGGGGCAGGATGCAGGCATTCTGCACATCCCCAGCCGCTCCGGGCCTCTGGGCAGCGTGGAAAGGCAGAAAGGCAGCTCCAGGCGGGAGCGGAAAGGCAGCTCTGGCCAGAGCAAAGGCAGTGTTGGCAGCCAGGGGAAGGAAGGCCCATTCTTGCACAAATCTTCGTGCATTGGGCCTCTAGTTGTTTAATAACTTTACAAATACCCACCAAAGAAGGCCACAAGGCTTCCCTACATGCCATCAGATCTGTGCGGCTGGTATAGAAGTTAAAAGAGTACAGCCCATTTTGTCTGATCACAAGGATTCTTGAAATATTGCTTTTTATAAGCCTGCTCATACAGTTTTCATTAAATGACTAGCAAGTCAGTAACTGTAACAAATGTACATGTAGAGATTGAGGTTTTATATAATCACTTTATCAAGATATATTTCATATACCTTAACATTCACCCTTTTAAAGTACACAATTCAGTGGTTTTTAGTATATTCACAGAGTAGTGCAACGATCACCACTATCCAATTTTAGAACATTTGCTCACCACAAAAAGAAACCCTGTACCCATCGGTAGACAGAGTGTTTGATACGGCAGCCATCTCTATCTGCTAGGAGTGTTTGCTACCTTGTACAGTCATTTCTTGCCTTTGTCAACTGGAACATGCCCTCCCCCCCAAAAAAAATTTAGAGCGTTTAGACAACACCTACAAAGTCTCAAAAAATGTTTAGTTCAGTGGTTCTCAACCTTTCTAATGCCGTGACCCTTCAATACAGTTCCTCATGTTGTGGTGACCCCCAACCATAAAATTATTTTTGTTGCTACTTCATAACTGTAATTTTGCTATGTTATGAATCGTAATGTAAATATCTGTGTTTTCCGATGGTCTTAGGCAACCCTGCTAGCGGTTCTCAACCTGTGGGTCGTGACCCACAGGTTGAGAACCGCTGCTGTAGAGCCTAAGACAGTCTTATCCATGTAGCAGCTTGGGAAGATTCATTGCAAAAATAATTTGCAGAAGAGTAAATTAACATTATCCAACTTACGGATTTCAAAACACATTGTGAACTCATCTGCAAAAGCCAGTTTCTTCCAGATATTCTGTATTGAGGCTCTTATTAATAAAATTAGCTATAAGGTCCTATCAAACTTTCTGACCTTGTTTCCCAAAGATATGAAAACACAATTTGGCATATTGCAGTTTTAATTTTAAATTATTGCAGACACCTATTACAAATAAAAATGAAATACTTTTTAGTGAACCAGGCAGCACAAAACTAGGCAGGTAATTGTAGTGAAATGAATTTAGTCTATAATAAAAAAAAACCCACCAGAAATATAATGTGAGCTATATATGTAATTTAAAATTTTCTACTAGCCACATTTTTAAAATAGTAAAAAGGAACTGGAAAATTAACTGTAATAATATGTTGTATTGAACCCAATGTATCCAAAATATTGCTTCAACTTGTATCAATATACAAAAATTGTACTGAGATACTAATTCTTTGAAATCTGGTATTTTACAGCACAACTCATTTTGGAAAAATCAAGTTTCAGGTGCTCAATAGCCACAAGGGGCTAAGTGGCTCCAATACTGAGCAACAGTCTCAGATTCCTGAAGTTCCTCTTTCAATTTATCATAAAGAGTTGTCTTAGTTTAGGTTTTTATCATCTCTTGCCCAAATTATTCCAATGACTCTTAACCGACTCTCCTTGTCAACCCAGCTTCTATTCTGCTGCCAAAATCATCTTCTTAATATGCTAATATGCTAGTTTGATCATTACAATCCCCTGCATAAAAGTCTTCGATGGTTCTTTACGGCATCCAAATTCCTTAGCTTATAATATAAAACTTGGATTTGGCCTTTGACTATCTCTCCAGTTCTACTCCCTACTTTTCCTGTTCTCACCCATGTTGGCTATAGTAAATTACTTGCTGTCATATGCTTACCCCTTTCTGCCTTTACAAGTGTCTTCCCACATTTTAAGACATCCTCCCCTCAATCCTTGCCAAGGTAACAAACATGTGCTCCTACTTCAGCGTTACATTCTCTGTGACACTTTACCCGTTTCCCGCCAGGGAGAATTAGATGCACTCCTCTAACCGCCCTTTTACAGCATCTATCATATTTTTCAGTGGAGTCCAGTTTTCTGAGGGTTTGACTCTAATATGATCAGGTCAGGCTAAAATCAGAGTCGAATTACTTTTGGAAATTTCTTACAAAAAGCATGGTCATATTGGGAACGAAAATGTGCTGTAGCTTGCAATCCTAAATGCATCTTCCTCTGGGAATTGGGCAGATCTCCATTTCATAGGTAAGAGAAATGTCAAAGAAGTTATGACTGGTATGCAATTTTAATTAGTAAAGTTGCTAATTTTTAGTGTTAGTGTATCCCATAATCATCAGGACTCCTTTTCCAACTCCCTCTCCCCCCAAAAAAATCATTGGGATACTACTATCTAAGGAGGTTATTTTTCTCTTTAATCTTCTTGCTCTATTCTATCCCATTCTCATCATTAAGATGAATGCTGTAATGATCAATTCTTCTGGACAGAGTATTTCTTTTTCCTCCCTCCCCTATCCTTCCAACCTTCTTTAGGTCAAGGAGGGTGGTAGCTAATTCTTGAGACATTGTAGGTGTGGGGGGGCGCGGGGGGGAGAGTAGAGCAAAAAAATTTTAAGCATCTTTAAGTCTCTAATAACTTACTGTATCTATTCAGTTCTTACCTGACCCCAGCAAAGCACCAATGACAAAAACATATAAATGCATTTCTATCTGGGAGGGAAGGGAGGGCAGGGGTTGCATGCAGCCTGCAATGTCCAATTTATTGAGAGTGACCTCAGCCCTTAGGACAACTTGTGCGTCAAGTCATTTTGCAGGTGTGGAAAAGGACCAGCAGAGGCTAATGAATGGCCACAGTCTCTACTCCCAGGAAAAGGGCTATTCTCAGGTCTGTGAAAGTCCCAAGCCTTGGGGTATAGAGGACCAATTTAATATATTCCCTGAGGATGCTTACTAACCACAGAAAAAGAGGAAAGGTAAAATACAAGTGATCTATTCTTGCAATTTTGGAGGACTTAGGAAGCTGGCAGGAGGCAAGAAGGAGGTCGCTTAGGCCATCCTGCTGCTGACCGACATAGACACTTACGTGGGAATATAGTGGCCCCAGTGTGCCATTCCACCAAAGACACGTTCTTTCTGAGTCAATGTTTGGACACCTTATTAGTCTGTTTTGCAATTATTTTATTGTTCTTCATTCCTGTGAAAATAAACTCTTCCTTTAAAAAGTAATGAGAAGCCCTGGCCAGGTGGCTCAGTTGGTTGGAATATCATCCAGTGCACCAAAAGGATGCGGGTTCAATCCCCGGGCAGGGTACCTATGAGAAGCAACCGATCGATGTTCCTTTCTCTCTCACTCTCAAGTCAACTCAGGTGAGAATGGAAAAAAAAAAGTATATGAGGAGTTGTACAAATTGTGAATGTACTAAATTTACACTTTAAGATGGTCTATGGTTAACTTTATGTTTATGTAACTTTTGGCCTCAATTTTTAAAAATAAGAAGTATATGATGAAAAAAATACTCCAGGACCACAAAGGCCATCATATTTTCCTTCACTATGTGCACATGACTCACTTGGTCCTACAATGTTGCCCAGGAATAGATCTGAATCCTAAGACTACTGTGATGGGCTCTGGGAGAAGAGATTATAATGTCAGAATATTTAGCTCCTAGGATGTGATTAAGCTCATTTTGTTCATCAGTAAAGTGGCATCATAACATTCTTTCCAGCATATTAAAGTAAATGAATCCTAATTAACATCTGTAATAGCTCAGTAAGTTGTCTTTTAAGTGAAAACTACTGAGCCTTTTTTTAATCTCCAATTTTGTATCGTGTCTTAGAAATACTAGTGACAGGATGTATGTGATAAGGAATAAACAAATGCATGGAATAAAAAAAGAGTTGGAAAGATGCTTAGCCATAAACACAGGACTAACTCTTAAACTATCTACTTTTAATGAAATGATCTTTTATTAGGAAATTCTAAGCATCTATTCCCCTGTGGTAAAATGTTACAAAAAATGGACACCAAAAATTCTTCCTTCCCCTGTATGTGGCCAGCTGCCTCTTCCACCAAGAGGAGGGGTCTATTTTCCTCCCCCTGGACCTGAGCTAGTCCAGAAACTTGCTTTAACCAGGAGAGACAGACAGAAGCGTTACTGCCGGTTCTAGTCCTGGTCCTTACGAGTCCGGGCAGCTCCTGTTTTTTCTTAGAATCCAGCCACCATTTATAGAAGCTTTGGCTGAACTATTAAGTAATAATGAGATGACATGGAGAAGCGGGGAGAGGCCTGCCTGGCCCCTAGTCATTATGGCCGCCCCAGTCAAGTGAGAAAAGCCATCCTGGACATCTAGCCACATTAGTGACCCCGGTGAACACCACGTGAAGCGGAGTGACTGCCTAGCCAACCCAGGAAACTCTAAGATATAAGTAATCACTGGTGTTTTCAGCCACAATGGAGTAGTTTGTTACACAGCAATAGGTAACTGGTAAATCCCACGTACCCCCTGATTTTTTTCTACAACCCTAGATCTAGAATTGGAATTACATTTCTGCCAATTATAAACTGACCAATCACTCTGATCTCCAAAGAATCTTGAAACCTCTAAACTGAATATTTTTCTAATTTTCAAAACCAAAAGTCCTTATATCTGACCAAGGATTTGTCACCAGAATAAAAAATTCCTATAAATCAATAATAAAAAAAACAAACAACCCATTTTTAATGGACAAAAGATCTGAACAAGAGAATAAATATGACTTATACAAATAACCAATAAGCAAATGAAAAGGTACTTAACATCTTTAGTCATCAGGTAAAATACAAATTAAAACCACATGCAACACCATCTCACACCCACTAGACTGATCAAAATTAAAAAGACTTATACTACCAATACCAAGTGTTGGTGAGGGTATAGACCAACTGGAACTCTTATACATTGTTGGTGGGAGTGTGAAATGGTAAAATCAATTTAGAAAACTGTCGGGCAGTTTCTTATAAAATTAAACATGTATCTAACTCATAACATCTACAACTCTCCTTAGAAAGCATATATGTAAAAAAGTGATTTGTACAAGAATGGCAGCTTTATTCATAATAGCAAAAAACTGAAAAGTCAAATGTCCACCAAAAAGCAAAAAAGATATAGAAATTGTGGTACATTCATTCAATGGAACATAACTGTGTAATAAAAAGCAATAAACTACTGATGCACACTACAACATGGATGAACATTAGTAATATTTTGAGTGAAAGATGCCACAATATTCCATATGAAGGTCAAGAACTAATCTATGGTTCTCTCAGCTGAAACCATCATCTCCAAAAATTACTATTTGTCAAAATGACCAACACAGAGGGAACATACCTGCCATATGTTCTCTAGGCGTTTTAGAAAACATCGAGTTGTTCCTTTGGCCACATACGTGTGAATCAATAAGAAAGGTGATACTGTGGATATCAAGGGAACGGGCACTGTTCAAAAAGAAAAGCCTCGCAGCCCTAGTCAGTTTGGCTCAGTGGACAGAGCATGGGCCTGCAGACTGAAGGGTCCCATGTTCGATTCCGGTCAAGGGCATGTACTTTGGTTGCAGGCTCGATCCCTAGCTTGGTTCAGGGCACGTGCGGCAGGCAACCAATCGATGTATCTCTCTCACATCGGTGTTTCTCTCTATGTGTATCTCTCTACCTCCCTTCCACTCTCTCTGAAAATCAATGGAAAAATATCCTCGGGTAAGGATTAACAGAAAGAAAAGAAAGAGGAAGGAAGGAAGGAAAGAAGGAAGGGAGGGAGGGAGGGAGGGAGGGAGGGAGGGAGGGGGGGAGGAAGGAAGGAAGGAAGGGAGGGAGGGAGGGAGGGAGGGAGGGAGGGAGGGAGGGAGGGAGGGGGGGAGGGAGGGAGGGGGGGGAGGGAGGGAGGGAGGGAGGAAAGAGAAAGAAAGAAAGAAAGAAAGAAAGAAAGAAAGAAAGAAAGAAAGGAAGGAAGGAAGGAAGGAAGGAAGGAAGGAAGGAAGGAAGGAAGGAAGGAAGGAAGGAAGGAAAGAAAGAAAGGAAGGAAGGAAGGAAGGAAGGCAGGCCTCACAAATGTTACCATGGCAAAACTGGAAGAAGTCTACCTGAAGAAAGCAGAGGAATTACATATGCAAGTACCTATTACCCCATTCAGCACAATATGAACGTAGTTTTTTGGAAATTAGGCAAAGGGGAAAATCATTTTTATAGGTATGTATCATAAATTTGGGATAAATAAACAGAGCAACCTTGGTATTTGAACCAAAATACTTATGATTTATGAACTTTTTGTAAAACAAAAAATAATTCCACAAATGGGTGCTTAATTTTTTAAGGGCTCAAGAGATTTTCCAGCCTTTTAACAAATATTTATTGAATACCTTATAGTAATAAGACATTCTGCCAAGTGCTATGACAGATATGAGGCAGCAAAGACTCAAAAATCCATACCTCTATAGTACTATATCATAGTTGTATTTCACAGAACTTATTCATTATAATATGCCTATTCATTACGTATCATAAGCAGGAGTGTAATGACTACTGCACTCAGCAAACTCAACAAACAGTACTGTCAGCAATCTGATGCCAGATTAATTCACACAACCATCTGTACCACTAATGAATGAAGCAGACAATTAGAACTTTTAAAAATCTGATTTTCAAATACCAACCCATCAAAATTACTAGACTATAAGAATACCATTTTAAAAATATTTTACTGTAATAAGATATATGTTTTCCACCAAACTTGAAAATTAAATGGGGAGGTTAAGAAATTTTATTTCTGTTTAAGGCCATAAAATCTATATAATTTATATGACAAATGATTGATTAAGAATATTCAGGCTGTGAAAGACTGAAATAAAAGGTTACTATTCACAGGACCTAGATTAAGATTAATTTTAGAATTTGTCTAGACATCTCAGACAAAAATTTGTATTTTTACATCCCTAAAATAAGTAAACTTCTGTTCCAGTGACTCATGAAATAACACATTTTGTTTTTTAATGGTCTTAATAATTTAACAAAATTATAAAGATGCAATCTGCTTTCCTAGAACACACTCTCTCTTCCCTGTTCAACTCTACAGCTGAATGAGGTCCACATTCTCTTCTATACGACCAGGCCTCAAATTTTCAAAATTGGCTGATATATATTCACTGATTTCCTCTTCTAAGGAACCAGACTCTATTCATTTTACCATTTCTCAAGAAACAGTAAAGAACCTTCACCATCCTGTTCTATATTCCCTGGATTCAGTAATTTTTAAAAATGCAATGAGCCCCTACTGTCTGCCAGGCATTCATATTCTGCATCACAGGTACTAGAGTGCAGCAGTGAATAAAACACATGTGTTCTCTGCCTCACAGAACTGACATTTAGGGGATGTGCTCCAGTTCACCGATGTGTATCTTAAAATCTATCACCCCAGCCCAGCCGGTGTGGCTCAGTGGTTGAGCTTCGATTCATGAACTAGGTCAGTGGTCGACAAACCGCCGCTCGCGAGCCACATGCGGCTCGCGAGCCGCAGCTTGCCGCTCTGTTGACTAATGAGTTTGCCGACCACTGGACTAGACTAAATGTTACCGTGTAGTTGGAAGCTGTGAGGATTAGGCAATTGTGGCATATTGTGTGCCAAGAGGTAAAGGGTAGTAAGATTTCAGATCAGGACACATGCTGAATTGTGGGATCGATTCCCAGCAGGGGGCGTGCAGGAGGCAGCCAATTGATGACTCGCTCTCATTGATGTTTTAACTCTCCCTCTCACCTTCTTCTAAAATCAATAAAAACATTAACAAAATAAAACACGAAAAACACACAAAATTTTTTTTAAAAAAAACCTATTACCACAGTTCAGCACAATATGAATATAATGGAATTATTCTGAACATTGCATACAACTAATGCAACCTAGGAATCACACTAAACATTTTTTGGACAGCCTGGTCATATTACTGAGTTCTATTGAGCTTGCAGTCAATTAATTTTTTATAGGGAATACATAATTATATGCCAAGTATATACTAGGAACTAACCATGCATATAACAACAGAGTATACCCCTGACCTCAAAGACTATGAAACCCCAAAAGTAGACAATTACATAACACTGAGGTAATTGTCATACAAGAGTGGGCAGAGAACACAGTGGAAGAGTGCTTAACTTGGAATATATAGTAGAGGCTTTCCTAAGCAATCTCTTTAACAACCTGGACTGAACTGTTTCCTGTTTCTCCTGTAAAACACAATGGCTGTTACCCATCGTTGGCCGGAAATGGTCATGGCCAGTAGCACTTCTGCTTCCACTACCTGAAACTGCTTGCTACAGACCTGTTCCCAACCTCTTTATGCAGTTGTACATGACACTGAATTCATAATTTAATTATTAAGTAGACCTATGAAATATAATTGTGGAAAGAGTTGTAATTTCTATGAAAATGAAGCTGAATATGTATAGAGATAGACAAGTTGCTAAAAAAGTAAAACAGCTGTCCAATTAGATATAGAAAGTAAAAATCAGGGTAGAAAATCATAAAAATCTAAAAGGATTTTACACTCAGGTTTCTTTGGAATTGCTTTACATTCTCACTCCACTGTAAAGAAATGGAAACTAAAGCAATGGATGATTTCATTGCATGTGGGGTTTATATGAGAAACATCAGTAAATATTACAGTAAGCAGATCCTTATTCAAAGGAAAAGCCTTGGTGCTAAAAGATTGATGAAACACAGATATGAATGTATGTTTTAAGAGAAAATGTTTAAAATATGCATGTAACTTTATAGTTTATCAGACTTTTTAATTAATTGGTACCATATACAGTAGAAATAAAGGACTTCACCTACAACAGTCCCAAAAAGAGAAACAAGGATGCCAAGGGGAATTTCAGGCTGCTGCTGTAAGGGGACATTTAGGATTAAAAATTAAAAATTGTCTGAAGAGGTGAAAACTGATAAAATCAGCAACAGTATGAACAAAGTAGACCTGCTTTGTTTACCAAACCCTGAAATGCTGGGATAAAGCCTCTAACAAGACTTTCTTATTGGTACAAAACCATCCCCATTAATAAATGAGCTCCATGAAAGGCCAGGAGCTTGTCTGTTTTTGCTCACTGGTCCACACCTCTGACTAATGGGCTTAGAATGCCTGGAATGAAGTAAGCCCTCAGTAATTCTTATTTAAGGTTGAATGGATCCATCAAATGAGCTAGCTACAACACACTCTGACATTTACAAAAGAAGGAATATCCATGAAATTTGAGCAATGTAAGCTTAAGATAAGCAAAGGACAGTGTGAGTTGGCCTATCAAAAAATAAACATAAGGGCCAAACAATTTTCCACTCCCTTCCTCTGGGGACTCTACTCTCTAGTTTTACTGATTGTCTCACCATTTCTCAGGCCCCCCTGTTCTCTTAGGCCAGTGGTCAGCAAACTCATTGGTCAACAGAGCCAAATATCAACAGTACAACGATTGAAATTTCTTTTGAGAGCCAAATTTTTTAAACTTAAACTTCTTCTAACACCACTTCTTCAAAATAGACTCGCCCAGGCCGTGGTATTTTGTGGAAGAGCCACACTCAAGGGGCCAAAGAGCTGTATGTGGCTCGCGAGCTGCAGTTTGCCGACCATGGTCTTAGGCTGAAGTGCTCCCTTCCCTTACTTTTCTTCATATTTTAAAATTCTATGCCTCAAAAGAAGATATACAAATGGGACATGAAAAGATGCTCAATATCATTAGTCATCAGGGAAATGCAAATCAAAACCACAATGAGGCCTGGCTGGGTAGCTCAGTTGGTTGAGTGTCATCCCGTGCAATGAAAGGTTGCTGGTTAAATTACCCATTAGGGCACATGTCCAGGTTCCGGGTGTGGTCCCGTTCGGATGTGTGCGGAGGCAACCAATCAATGTTTCTCTCACATAGATGTTTCTTCTTCTCACCCTTCTCTCTCTAAAATCAATAAAAACATATTAAAAAAACAAACTACACACAGTGAGGCCCTAGCTGGATAGCTCATTTGGTTAGAGTATCATCCAGATATACCATGGTTGCAGGTTCGATCACAGAACAGGGCACATACAAGAATCAACCAATGAATGCATAAATAAGTGCAACAGCAAAAATCAATGTCTGTATGTCTGCCTGTCTCTCTCTCTCTCTCTCTCTCTCTCAAAATCAATAAATAAATGTAAAAACTAAAAACAAAACAAAAAAAAAACAATGAGAAACCACTTCATACTCACTAGTATTATTCTAAAATGAAAACAAAAACAACAAAACAAAAAAAGCCCAGTAACTAATGTTGGCTAGGATTTGAAGAAACTGGAACTGGAATCCTCATACACTGTCCAATAGTATAGCTGCCCTGGAAAATAGTCTGACAATTCCTCAACACAGCAACTCCACTCCCAAATTTCAATACCTGAGTACTGAAAATATATCCACACAAAAACTTATACATGAATATTCATAGTAGCATTATTCCTAATAGCCAAAAACTGGAAATACCCATATGTCCATCAACTAATGAATGGAAAAACCAAAATGTAGTATTTTCATACAATCCTATATAATAAAGAGGTAATATGCAAATTGACCATCACTCCAACACACAAGATGGCCAACCCCATGTGAACACAAGATGGCCAGCAGGGGAGGGCAGTTGTGGGCGATCAGGCCAGCAGGGGAGGGCAGTTGGGAGGGTCAAGGCCTGCAGGGGAGGGCAGTTGTGGGTGACCAGGCCAGCAGAGGAGGGCAGTTAAGGGTGACAAGGCCTGCAGGGCAAGGAAGTTGGGGGTGACAAGGCCTACAGGGGAGGGCAGTTGGGGGGGACCAGGCCTGAAAGGGAGGGCAGTTGGGGGCGATCAGGCCTGCAGGGGAGGACAGTTGGGTGGGACCCAGGCCTGCAGGGGAGGGCAGTTGGAGATGACCAGGCCTGCAGGGGAAGGCAGTTGGGAGTGACCAGGCCTGCAGGGGAGGGCAGTTGGGAGAGACCAGGCCTGCAGGGGAAGGCAGTTGGGGGTGACCAGGCCTGCAGGGGAGGGCAGTTGGGGGAGACCAGGCCTGCAGGGGAGGGCAGTTGGGGGAGACCAGGCCTGCAGGGGAGGACAGTTGGGGGCAACCAGGCCAGCAGGGGAGGGCAGTTAGGGGTGACCAGGCCAGCAGGGGAGGGCAGTTAGGGATGACCAGGCCAGCAGGGGAGGGCAGTTGGAGGCAACCAGCCTGTAGGGGAGCGCAGTTAGGAGCGACCAGGCTTGCAGGGGAGGGCAGTTAGGAGGAGACTAGGCCTGCAGGGGAGGGCAGTTGGGAGGGACATGGGCTACAGGGGAGGACAGTTGGGGGGGGGCCAGACCGGCAGGGGAGGGCAGTTGGGGGTGACCAGGCCGGCAAGGGAGGGCAGTTAGGGGCAATCGAGCTGGCAGGGGAGGGCAGTTGGGGGTGACCAGGCCTGCAAGGGGAGGACAGTTAGGGGTGACCAGGCCAGCAGGGGAGGGCAGTTAGGGGCAATTGGGCCAGCAGGGGAGCAGTCTGAGGTTGATCAGGCTGGCAGGGGAGTGGTTAGGGGGTGATCAGGCTGGTAGGCAGAAGCAGTTAGGGGCAATCAGGCAGGCAAGTAGGCGAGCGGTTAAGCTAGCCATCCTGGATTGTGAGAGGGATGTCCGACTCCCTGTTTAGGCCCAACCCCTAGAGGGGTCAGTCGGACATCCCTCGAGTGGTCCCAGATTGGAGAGGGTGCAGGCTGGGCTGAGGGACACCCCCCCCATGCACGAATTTCATGCACCAGGCCTCTAATGGAATTATATATGACAATACAACAGAATAAAGAACCATATGTACTACAACATGCATGAACTTTAAAAATATTATGCTAAGCGAAAGAAGTCACACAAATATTGCATGATTGCATTTATAGGAAATGTCCAGAACAGGCAAATCCATAGAGATAGAAGATGTGTAGCCCGGCCAGCATGGCTCAGTGGTTGAGCACTGACCTATGAACCAGAAAGTCA
The DNA here is from genome assembly GCF_027574615.1 of Eptesicus fuscus. Classification (NCBI taxonomy): domain Eukaryota; kingdom Metazoa; phylum Chordata; class Mammalia; order Chiroptera; family Vespertilionidae; genus Eptesicus; species Eptesicus fuscus. Next base: position 70,256,296 of record NC_072479.1, on the reverse strand, counting down.
CGGTTCAATTCCGTGGTCGGGGCACATGCCAAGGTTACGGGCTCAGTCCTCAGTGGGGGGGGTGCAGGAGGTAGCTGATCAGTGATTCTCTCTCATCATTGATGTTTCTACCTCTCTCTCTCTCTCTCCCTTTCTCTCTAAAATCAATAAAAATATTTTAAAAAAGAAAGATCTGTAGTTGCCAGGGACTAAGGGGAGGAGAGAATAGGGGGTCAACACAGGCGCAGGGTTTCTTTTATAGGATGATAAGAATGTTCTTAAAGTTGATTGTGGTGGTGGTTTCACAACTCTGTGAATATACTAAAAGCCACTGAAATTGTCTGCTTTAAATGGTATGTTCGGCATGTATAGGGTAAGTAAACTATATCTCAATTAAGCTGTTTTTAAAAGTTCTACACATACTTTAAGGCAAGTTCAAATGTGATCCTCCTCCATTTTTCACCTCCCTCATTTCTCACCTACCCCAGTCAAAATGAATAATTTCCTCTATGCTGTCAAACCAGCTGTTACTACACTGTTACATATTATCAATACTGTATTTGAACCCATGCTACTGAATGGTAAAAAAAAAAAAATTTTATTCTTCCTTACATCCACATTCCCATTACCTAACAGCAGTGCATTACAGACAGTAGGTACTCAATGTATCTTTATTGAATCACAGAATTAATTACCCTCAGAGACTGATGTAGGCAAATAAAATGAAATCAAATTTGTTTTATAAAATTTACCTATGAAAAGGACACAAATGGTTAACAGTTATTCTAGGATTCATCTCTTTAAGTGGCAACATGGATAGGATTGAGAAATTCTGATGGCAGAAGAGAATGGACTAGACGTACTATTGTGCATCTAACCCTGAAAATATGTCAGGTTCTATAATCTTCTTGTCTAAAGTTCAACCGTGTGTAACTGCACAGAAACTGCATTTGTTTAATATGACCTTTTCTCCTTTTTTTGTTAATCCTCACCCGAGGATATTTTTCCATTGATTTTTACAGAGAGTGGAAGGGAGGAGAGAGACAGAGAGAGAAACATCAATGTGAGAGAGAGAAAGACATCAATCAGGGTTTGTTTTTTTTGTTTGTTTGTTTATTGCTGTTTTTTTTAAAATATATATTTTTATTGATTTCAGAGAGCAAAGGAGAGGGAGAGAGATGGAAACATCAGTGATGAAAGGGAATCATTGACTGGCTGCTTCCTGCACGTCCCCCTACTGGGGATGGAGCCTGCAACCTGTGCCCTTGACCCTTCAGTCCACAGGCTGATGCTCTATCCACTGAGCCAAACCAGCCAGGGCTGTTTTTCTTTTTTAAGTAGACTCTCCAGGCTAGTGTACCAAAATGTTAACAACAGGTGAATCTAGCAGGAAAGTTTATGACTGTTTATTACACTATTCTTTGAAAATTACGTATATTTGATATTTTTCAAAATAAGAAATTGTAGAGGGCAAAAGTAGAAGCAGACAACTGTAGAAACTGTAATCTAGGCGAGAGAGGATAGTAACTCTGACCAGGGTGGGTGAAACAGTATAGTAACTCGGGCCTGGTGATGGAAAAATATTGAATACCCAGGAAGCCAGGTTAAGACCTGATGGCTAGAAGGAACACAAAAATGTCACCACCCTTCCCTCCCTACTCAGAAACGCAGAGGTAGCTGATGTTATTGCCCTTCTAACTGCTTCTTCAACCACAGACCCGCAAGCACAGCTGGTCAAGGTTTGACTGCCCTAAGTCCTCCCTGGGGTAGTGGTAATGAGCAGTCCCATCTTGCCCCCACAGCGCAGGTGCAACACAGTTACCGGGCAACACAGCTGGAGCAGGAAGTCACCCTACTCTGAAATGGGAAATTCTGCAAGCCTGCCTTTTTCAAACCGCCCACCCTTTCAAGTAAGCTCACTCTGCCCCCAGCCGATAAAAGCAGCCAAGCAGAGCCAGCCCCCAAATCAGTTCAGAGGACCTTCTTTTCTGAGCTGCCTCCCTTGTGCTCAAGCATAAGCTTAATAAAATCCGTCTGGCTATTTCTCTGGGGTTTCCTCTCGATTTCTATTTTAGGGAACCCAAGAATCCCAATGCCGGTAACAGTCGCAGTGGAGTTAGTGAGATGTGGTTGGATTCAGGATAGATACCAAAGATTGAGGCAAAAATTACTAAGAGACTAAACATGGAGTGTGACAGAAAGAGAGGAATCAGGAATAATGCCAAGGCTTTTGCGAGGTGGACTGACTTACTATCAACTGAAAAGGGGGAGATTCTGGGGAGAAGTAACAGGAATCCAGTTTTGGACATACTGATTTTGAGATGCTAATTCAAAATGGAGCTAATTTAAAAGAAGGCAGTTAGTTACCCAGTGAAGTCTGGATTTCAGGAGAAAGGTCTAGCCTAGAGACATAAATTTAGCACTCATCAGGAGAGTGCTGATCCTGGATTACATTAAAGTCATGACACTGGATAGATCACCAAAGGAGAAGATGGTGTCAGGAGCCTATGAAATCACAAGGTGGTGGGCATCAGGGCAGAGAAGAATGAGAGAAAATTTTATAACCTCCGACATCCCAAGACTGGATAGACCAGCACTACTGAAAGGTCTTGAAAGATCTGGTTCCCCCACATTTTAAAAGATATATAGCTAGTCAAAGGGCAGATCCAGAATCCCTGAGATGGGGGACGTAGGACCAAGATTCCACTTAAGCATTCCACAACAGCATTCAAGACCCACAATAAGAATCAAACTTACTATCAACTGAAAAACAACCATCACTCAAGGAAATACACTTTAAAAATGCCCCCCAAAAAATTATGTCAGTTTTTTAAAGAATTTCTATTACATTTTTAAAAGTAAGACAATAAAAACACATATAGCTATATATGCCATATCAGTAGCCACTACTTTGAATTCTGCACCCTCCAAAAATCATTTAGTATAACTGTCCCTCCTTTGCTTTATTATTTCTTACAAACAGAGGATCTAGAACTTTTGTGTTATGTAAATTAAACATTACAGCACTGTACTTCAACTCGAATGAAACTGAACACAATTGGACACATTACCTAATTGGAAAGAGACTAATAATTATCCAAGAAGGAGCAACAGTTTTTACAAACAATAAATGGGTAAGTTTCAGAATATTCGTGAAAAGTCTGAAACTGTATACATTTTGAATGCATATACATCTTTCTAGAACAAAGGTTCAAATATTACACTCTCAATGGATCAATGATCTCAACATAGTTTAAACTTTGAGGTTTAAAAATTAACATTGCTAGAGATCTGAAAATCCAAATAAACCACAAACAAAATATCAGGATTGAAAAAATTTTAATTTAAAAATAGAATACTCTTTTACTCCTTTCAAAGCAATTACACTGGCAGTAAGAGGGGAAATTTGTCAAGTTCAAGTTATAAGTTCAGAAGATAAAAATTCTCTGAGAACTTGCTTCAAAGAATTTTCTTAACAGAATAAGTACATTTATTCCTGAAAGCTTTAAACCTTAGAGGAACATAAGCCTGGGACCTTAAATTTAAGTTGCTACTGTCAGTTACCAATGAGGTTATGAGCTAATTCCCCCTGCTTCATCATTTTATTCCAGGCATTAAAAAGAAAAAGCTTTTAAATGAAAGAAATGTGTAAAACTGAGGAAGGTCCTCAGTTAAACTGGTAAAACATGAAAGGGAAGGAGAGGCAGCAACAAACAGGCTTAATCATTATTTTCAACTTGGCTCAGCTTATTCAGTATTCAAAGAAATTCACGCTTTCCTGAATTTAAAAAGCTCCCAATACACTTAACAGCAGACATAAAGGATGCCTTGAATTCTCTTCAGTTCTACACACAATACCACACACTTATATTCTGACTATGTGGTAAGAACTGTTCTTAGCACATTTGTATAAATTCACTTAATCCATGTGTGTGCATGTATATTTTTTGTTTTGTCCTTAAGGACTACAGTAAACTTGTCCTTAAAGTCTATGATTTTTGCAAGACTTGAACTCCCTGGACTGACAAGAATCAGTAATATCATATCCCCATTATTCCTAAGGGGTCACTTTGGGTTTGATTCACAAGTCTGACTTCCATAAGAGCGTTCAGAATCCAGAATCCTGGCATCAGAGCTAGCCCAGTTCTGGACTGCAGGTTTTATTGTGGTTCTGTTCAACTTGGGATTGCATCTCTTTCCAGGATAAATATAAGAGTATCATTCCATTCAAACTTTTCTCAAATATTAGATGGACCCTGCAACTAACCTGGTCTCTCCAGCAGAAAAATGACTTCCCATCTCTATTCTACTCACCATAACAGACAACCTGGTCCTGGCCTAAAAGTAAATCAAAGCTGAACGAGACTTCTGGACTACCCATTTGGGGACTATGAAGACCTTCACCCAGACCTCACAGAGAATCATTTCACTCAGGTAATATTTATAAAAGAATGTATAATAATGAAAAGTACTTATTTACAATGTTCAAGGGGGGGAAAAAGCCCACAGGATAAAAGAATATATAAGGTAGGCGAAAAACCACATACAACCACACTAAAAACTGAAAGAAAAAATAGTGAAACTTTGGGGGCGGGGGGCGCCATTCTGTTTTATTTCAACCCTCAAACAATATAAAGAGGTGAGAACTTCTAATGCTGAACCATGCAAGTAATAATAAAGGGAAAAAAATACTAACAACAGAAAGACAACCGTTTAAAAGTGTTTCATATTTCACAGCAGTAAGGCCAATTGCTTCCCACAACAGGGGTCAGAATGAACCCTTAACAGAAGAGCCGCCACATTTCCCTCTGGTAGTTCACACTTAGTCACTGCATACCACATGCTGCACGTGCCAGACTTCTGTAAACCACATCTTAAAATGTGTAACAAGGCGCCGGCTGGCGTGGCTCAGGGCTTGAGTGTCAGCCTATGAACCAGGAGGTCACACTTCGATTTCCAGTCAGAGCACACGCCCAGGATGAGGGCTCAATCCCCAGTGGGGGGCGTGCAGGGGGCCACCGGTCAGTGATTCTCTCTCATCATTGATGTTTCTAGCTCTCTCTCTCCCTTCCTCTCTGAAATCAATGAAACTGTATTTTTTTTAAATGTGTAACAAAGTACTGTGCGTGATCACAACAAAACTAAAGCCCGAGGAGGGTGGCAGAAAAGAAAACTCCAGTAAGACACCAGGGAAGCACTTCCTTTGACCAGTTTAAAGAAAAATTCTGATTTACATTATTCGGCAAACTCAACATTCAGAAGCTTAACCAGCAGGCTCAAGTTAAAAGTTATAATACAGGCCACTTCTTTTTTTTTCTTTCTTGGTAAATGTTTTACATAAAACATGTAATCAAGCTGTACTTCACTTAAAAAACGGCATATTTAAATAGTAAAAATATGTTTATATTTCTCTTTTTTAAAAAAGACATTTAACAACAATACAAGAAGACTGGATTTAACTCTCCACCCCCCCCGTCCTGCCCTCCCCCTGGAGCAAGGCTCCCGGAGAGGCTTGTCCACCTGGCTGTGGGCTGGGGACTCAGGGGAACACACTCTATTCCTCTCATGTTCACTGAGCGACCTGCGTCCCGAAACAGACTCTCAGCCACGCTGATGAACAGGCCTGTGTCCACCATAGCTGGAGTCATTTCGATAGCGGTGTTCACTTCACTCCGTTTGTGGATAAAATTCCCACTATCCCTCACCAGGGAACCTGCCTTGTTGCCGCCCTTTGAAGTTCAACCATGCCCCAAACTTGTGAGTCACAGCTCGGCTCACTGGGACATAAGCCATGGGGATGACCTCCCTGGGGATTCCCTTGTGCCACTGACCCCCAGGGTTCTTTGAATCTTTCCTGAAGTCAGCAATCACGACGAAGGGCTGGCACAGCCCGTCACAATCTCCTCCTGGGTCAGGTGGCCCCCACCACCCGTGATGAGATGGAGGTCAGCACCTACTTCATCAGCACCATCGAGGGTGAGGTGGATCTCTGGGAGTCGGTCCAGGTCACTGAGCCTTAAGCCCTACTGCAGGGTGAGCTGATGGGCCTGGAAGGAGGTGGGAACACAGAGGCGGTTCTGGTTCTCTTGCTTCACTCTGGGCCAGGCGTCCTCAAACTACGGCCCGCGGGCCACATGCGGGTGTTTTTGCCGTTTTGTTTTTTACTTCAAAATAAGATATGTGCAGTGTGCATAGGAATTTGTTCATAGTTTTTTTTAAACTATAGTCCGGCCCTCCAGCGGTCTGAGGGACAGTGAACTGGCCCCGTTTAAAAAGTTTGAGGACCCCTGCTCTGGGCTATTCGTGCGCAGCATGGACACTTGCAGAGCCACTTCCAATTCCCAGCACTTGGTTATTCCTCACGTGACTCTCCACCCCCGCGGCAGACTCCTGGCCCTGAACATCGTGGAGGGGCCGGGCAGACGGCCTTGGACATTGTGGAGGGGCTGGGATGATGTTGCTGGATTTCCTAAAGCTGGTGCTTGATTGCCCCAGCGCTGTGAATGCCCGACTGAGCGGCTGCACGTGGAAGCCCAGGACACCCCAACTGTGCCCACCCCCTCCAGACACCGCACCACGCCCCCCACCCGCCACCCCGACCTGCGACCTGCGGGGCAGTGGGGCCAGGACCCGCCTGTAGAGGGAACTGCATCCCGATGCCTGGCTCCAGCCTCAGCTGAATCTCCAGCCTCAGTCACGGCCCTGCCCTGGGTTCTTCGGAAGTCTGGTCGTCACCCACAGGACTGGTGCCCACCAAATAGAGTGAAATATTGACAATGGTTGTGGCTGAGGATTATGCTTCTAAAATGTTTTTTCTTTATTTTCTATTTTTCTAAATCACCTGGCATTAATCTGTGCTTTAAATATACTGTTCTCAAATTATAAACTATACACATGACCTACATAATTAATCTAGATAGGTTAGCTTTATATTAGAGAATATTTGTTTATCCCATATCAAAATGCCATTTCCTAAACAGGATGTCATTCTATAACCATTTTTTAAAAAATATAATTTTATTGATTTCAGAGAGGAAGGAAGAAGAGAGAGAGAGAAACAGCAATGATGTGAATCATTGATTGGCTGCATCCTACATGCCCCACACTGGGGACCCAGCAGGCAACCTGGGCATGTGCCCTAGACTGGAATGGAACCCAGGACCCTTCAGTCCACAGGCTCATGCTCTATCCAGTGAGCCAAACCAGCTAGGGCTACTTCCCCTTTTTCTTTCCAACAGGCTTTTAAAAGCAGTCAGTGTAACCAAGGAGCTGATCCAGAGAGCGGGCGGCATTCGCCCCTAAAGGTCCTGTGTGTGGAGAGGAAGCAGGACGCAGTGTAGCACATGTGATGGTCCGTTCATGCCGTGGGCCCGGCCCAGCGCAGTTCCTTAATTCCTGGAAGAACCATCCTCAGTGAGGCTGGGTGTTGCCTGCCCCGAGGGCCCCTGCTCCTTTGGGGCCTGCACTTGCCCTGCTCTTGGCTCCTCACTGCCTGTGGGGGTGCAGGGATGCGGAGTCTGTGGCTCCCCAGGGCTGCACCCAGTGAGGCATCCTCACCTTTTCCCTCTGGGGCAGGAGGAACCTCCATTCTGGGCCCCGAGAACCGGCAGCGGGCTGAGGAGCGGGAGCTTGAGGAGCTGGGGGAGCAGCAGGAGCAGCCGACTGCAGCCCAGGAGGCCCTGAGGCAGGACCCCGCATGCCAGGGGGCGCCCCATGACCACCTGTCGGGGCAGGACGAGGCCCTCAAGGACGAGCACAGCCACCTGAGATGCTGCTGCGTGGGTCCCTGGAGATGGAGAGCCAGGCGGTCAGGCTGAGGTGAGTGCCGGCCACTAGCGGGGTGACTGGCCGGCTCCCCAGGGCTCCTGTCCTCCCTTCGCTGTGGCCCCTTGTGTTTCCTTTGGACCCGCTGCTTCACAGGGACTGGAAGGAACCCTGGGGACACCTCGGGGGAAGTGGGGGGAGATGGTGGACTGGGGTCTGAAGGAGACCCCTGCCCATCCCCGCCTCCCTCAGCTCTGCAGAGAGAAGCCGCTCACGGAGGCTGTGCAGGCTCCTGCGAGTCTGTGCCTAGCTTGTGCATTTCCCTCCTCAGGCAGCAGGACCAGCTCCAACAGGAGGCGGCGCCGCAGGAACTGAGGAAGCTCTTGACCATCAACTGGGAGACCCTGCAGCAGGAGCAGGAGGCCAAGGTCCTGGCCGCCCAGGAGAACCAGAGACTGCGGCAGGAGGTGGACAGGTAACGGCCTCCGCCTCTGCAGGCAGCTTATTAATGAGTTTACATTGTTTAAAGTCCCCAGAACCTGTTGTATGTGTTGCACTGATGGCGCGTCTCAGCTCAGACTGGCTGCGAGTTCAGTGCTCAGTGGCCACACGTGCCAGTGGCTGCCTGACTGGAAAGCGCCCTTGGCCATCCCCATGTCATTGGCTGTGTTGGCCCTTCCGACTGGTGTAGATCACACCGAAATGGCCTCTTTGTGCACGTGGCCTTTTTCCTCTTTTAGGAGCAGATTCCCAGCAGTGGAGTCCCAGGGGCGTGTGGTGTGTGAGACTTTGCTGATCTGGGTTTTAGGTGCTCACCCGCGAGAGGCAGAACTTGGAGGAAGAGAAACATCACTTCAGAAGCCAGATCAAGACACTGGCCAAGCAGAACCGGAGCCTTCTAGAACAGAGTGCGGAGATCAAGGCTCAGTGCATATAAGGAGCGGAGCTGACCGACGCCTGTCCACAAAGGCTCCTGGTTTCCAACTCCATGCCCAGGCCTCCACATTCTGGGCAGAGAGCCCCCTGGTGCACTGGTGTCCCAAGGGCAAGGGACAGACCATCTTCCCAGCGCATCCTTCTCTTGTTTCCTGCAATGGTTCTAGCTTTCTGCAAGGAGTGGTATTTGGCTTTTGTTGGCTTTTCAAAGACATGGCCCATTGCCAGACAATTCTTAATCTGCTTTTGGAATTAAGTTCAATGTAAAAACATGACAGAGGTACCTCGGGAAGGAATTCATTATCGCAGGCCGAGCCCTTTCTGAGTCTGATTTCCCCTTAATGTGCTGGAGGAGGGTTGTGATTGCACCGAGGTTGTCCTCCCTCTGCTGACAGGACATGGACCTGGCTGTGGTGTAGGTCCTGTGAGGCACACAGAACCAGCGACCCGATGGCTAGGAACCAGGAGGCATGATGGGATGTGAGCAGAGCTGTGTGCACACCAGATAGGTGTTGAGGAGCTCCAAGGAGGCGCAGAAGGCAGCAGGGTTGTGGGAGTTGGAATTCTGCTGCGACCTGGATGGGGACAAGGCTAGCCAGTGGGGCAGGAGGTGGGGGGAGGTGAAGTTGTTGCACGGCGTCGTCTGCGTGCTGGGAAGTGCAGGCAGTGGCAGAAGGGAAGGCTGGAGCAAGCGGCGCTCAGCTGTGGAAGGCCTCCATGCCTCACTGATTCCATAACCATTTTCTGACCATTTCCCCAAATTCTTACCAAAACAAAGCTCTCTGAGCTACACTCCTTCTCCACTTTGTTTTCCGTTCTTCCCTGAAAAAATACATATTTAGTTGGAATAAAATTTTTATTTCATAGAGTGTAAAATCATCACTCTGGATTTTAAAACAGCACTATAACCTCGCATCTAAAAGACCCCTGGAGTAGTGGGAAACATTTGTTGTATGTGCATTTCCTATACCCTATTTTAAGTATCTTCATCCTATTAAAAAAAGTTCACCCTAGGGTATGCACTTCCTATACCCTAGATTAAGTATCTTCATCTCAAATGTAATATTTGATTGATACTTTCAACAACAGCAACCAAAATCTATTTTGAGTTTACAGTTTGCAAAGTGAATTTCCAAAAATATCTCACCAACACATTCAAATTTAGTTGGCATAGACACATGTGCAATGTTTAACAGAAACAACCCGCCTAAGTCTCACACATGGAGAAGGCGGCTCTGAGTTTCTCTCTTTCCAGCAAATGTGCTCCATCAGCCATTAAAGGCTTTTTTCCTTCAAAGAGTTTCTCTCAGGTCACTGCCACCTGGCTTCCTATTAGACAAGCTAGCATTGAGAAACCACTGTCTGAAAGAGAGAGAGAGAGAGAGAAGAGAGAGAGAGAGAGAGAGAGAGAGAGAGAGAGAGAGAGAGAGAGAGAGAGAGAATATATGTAAATACCTGAGTCTGTGACCCTGGCAGTTTCACATTTATTTTTGTTTGTGTTTTACATTTCTTTTTTTAAAATAGATTTTCAAATATACACCGAAGGACAGAAAATAAGGGAAATGTATAATGAACTCCTATGTACCCTTCACTCTGCAACAATTACCAGTATTTTGTTATTTTCGTTTTAACTATTCCTCTCCTAACTTCTTTTTTTTTTAAAATATATTTTATTGATTTATTACAGTGAGGAAGAGAGAGGGATAGAGAGTTAGAAACATTGATGAGAGAGAAACATCGACCAGCTGCCTCTTGCACACCTCCTACTGGGGATGTGCCCACAACCAAGGTACATACCCTTGACTGGAATCGAACCTGGGACCTTTCAGTCCGCAGGCCGACGCTCTATCCACTGAGCCAAACCGGTTTCGGCCTCTCCTAACTTCTTAAGGAAGACAGTGAGTGCTGGAATATTCCAAAACGAATCTTAGAAGATGACCAGAAAACAATTTCTCACTAGCAAACTTAAAAGTTGTAAAGACGCTTGTCTTCTTTCACTTAAGGATATTTTTTTAAAGTTTTTTAAGTTAAGATACTAAACTTAATGTCTATGATAGCTTAAGTTAAAATCAGACTTTGAGAGCTGGAAGGAAACACGGACATCATCTACTTCCTTGCTATTCTAACTGTGACACCAGGGCCGGCAGCATCGGCACTACCCAGAAGCCTGTGAGAAATGCGGAATCTCAGGCCCACCCCAGACCTGCATTTTAACAGGACCCCAGGCCCTGGCATGTGCATTAAAGTGTGCCAAGCACAGCTGAGGAAACTGAGGCCTAACGAGGTCAAGCAGCTCTCCCAGTAGCAGTAAAACCCAGAATATCTGAGAACAGGTGTTTTTTTTTCCTTACACGACACACTGCCTCTCAAACAAACCTAATTCCCATCACAAGACCCGCTTAGACTCTCACGTCTTTCTGGAAGCTAATTCAATTAACAGGTGAATTTCCCATATGACAACTTTTTTTTAATTCATGAGAGCCTGACATTTTTCCAAATACTATATTACATGCTGGAGCAGACCTGTAAATAAGTCAAACCCTTTCTTCTTTGGGTAAAAGGATAGACCTTTTCAGCAAGAGGACCTTCAAGAGGGCCATTTAATTAATTAATGGCTATGTATTTTTTTCAAAGGTCAGTACGATAGACTCCATATGCAGAGAATATATTGTTGGGTGCAGCTGAAAACTTGGGCCTTTTAACACAGGATCAATAAACACTATACTGAAAGCCAAGCTCATTTTCTAATTGTGGCTTCCGTAAGAAAGTTCAGAAATGAATTAAAATGTACCACTGCTCCCATCAGCAATCATAACCAATTCTTGTTACACTAAAAGGGCGCTGCCTTTTTTTTTTTTTCTTATTTTTAAAAAAGAAATCATGATTTTAAAAAGGAAAACTGTAAATGAAACCTAAGATTATTAAAATTCATTTAAGATTCATGTTTTCAGAAGAGAACTTTACGACACCTGGGAGTTACAGAAACACTGCAGAACACTATTAAGAAACCGACTGTTTATTTATAGAACAGAGATTCTGAATCTTGTGGTGGGGTGTGTTTTCTTAACAAAGTACACAGTGGAGGGTTTTTAAAAAATGTCAAAACCAGTAATATTCCTTCAAGAATACCGGTAGAAGAGGAGCCAGGCACAGCTTTTACGGAGGGCAGTTTGGCAATATGCAGTAAAAAATAAAATAGGTCCTGGCTAGCTGGCTCAATTGGTTGGAGCACTGTCTCGTGCACCAAAAGGTTGCCGGTTCGATCCCTGGTGGAGGGTGTGTATGAGTGGCAACCTATCCATGTTTCTTTCTTATACTAGTATTGATGTGTGTGTGCCTCTCTCCCTCCTTCCTTCACTTCCCCTCTCTAAAGTCAGTAAAACACATCCTCGGGTGAGGATTAAAAATAATAATAAAGCAAAATAAAATAAAATAAAGTAAAATAAATAAAATAAAATAGGCATGCTGCTTGACTCAGTAGTTCCCCCTTGGAAATGTGACCTAAAGAAATAAATTTTAAATGTGTGCAAGGATTTTCCTACTAGAAAGTTCTGTGCAATACTGTTTCTAACAAAAAGGTTCAAAATAACCTAAGATCCTAAAGGAAGACAATATGTAAACAACTAAGGGTGCACCATAAAATAAATGATGTTCTACTCCTAAAAAGATAGCACAGATCTAAAATGAAATCATCTCCAAAATATATTGAGGTTTAAAGGTTTAAGACAGTATGTGTACATACTGAAATCATATTATAATTATTAAGCAATTTAAATTAAAATATTTAAATAATATATTTTCAAGTTACTTATTACATATTAAATAAATAAGTTACCTATTATATGTTGTATCTTTATATATACACTAGAGGCCTGGTGTACAAAATTCGTGCACTCAGGGGCGGGGGGTCCCTCAGCCTGGCCTGCGCCCTCTCGCAGCCTGGGAGCTGCTAGATTGATCGCCCCACAGAGGGAGGCCCCGCCCACCTGCCGCAGCCTGCTGGTGTGTGGCCTGGGCCTCCCTCTTTCGGGGTGATCGTGGAGCCCCGCGAATTGATCGCCCCGCCGGCCAGTGGACTGGGCCTTCCTCCGCAAGGCAATCACGGGGCGATGGTAGGGCCCCCCACCAATCGCATCACACTCGCCTTGGCTGGGCTGGCACCAGAGGGTGTCATAGTGTGGTTGTCTGGATGGTCATTCCGCTGTTCAGCCATTCAGTCAATTTGCATATTATGCTTTTATTACTATAGATAATAGAGAGATGATGTCCATTAAAATGCATCAGTAGTTATATCTCAACAGCTGGGTTGCTGTTCATTTTTACTTCTTTTATGTTTTCCTGTACTGCTTGAATTTTCCACAAAATCACATGATATATTTACAATCATTTTTAAAATACAATTATATTATTTTTTTAAAAACAAAAGTAGAAGTACAAATTCAAGGCTTAGGCAGAATAAGGAAGTTAGTAATGGAAAAAAAATAATGAAAGTGAAAAAAATCTACCACCTACTACAATTCAGGTATTTAGGGGAAAGGAGAAATGAGAAAAAGCTGAAAGGGTGGGAACAATCTGTAATCTGTTAAAACCAGAGAGACGCTCACCACTTCTGCCACATCAAAAGCAGTACAGGGGGAAGCTGTTCTTACGTATACCAACCCCCAAACAAAACCAACCACACAGACCAGACTTAGGAGCTCACCGTCACGATAACCTAGCTCTAGCCATACTGAACACAGAGCCCATTTTAAAGTAATGTGGAAGTATGTCACAGAGCACATTTTACTGTTCTTTTCAGTAATTCCTCATAGCGGACTTTTCTAAATTTTCTTATATGTCATGTACCAATATGGATCAGAGCTCTCCCACCTCTTTCTTTCTCTTGGGCTTAGAACGGAAGGCAATTACACTGGTGACACTTCACAGTAACATGAGCTCTCAGTTTTCCCACCAAAGATTACTGCAGTGAAACCGAAAAACAGCAAACTACAAAAACTGAACCCCAGGTTTCTGACATATGAAGACTTCTAGACCTCTAGGGTCCAAAGCGTTTTCCCTGAACTCCTGAAATTTAGATGTGAGATCCAAATAACTTACTTTTCTAGTCTTTTAGTTTGTACCCAAGTGTCACGACTTTTATTTACAAGATTTACTCTGACGTTACAAGTAAAATTGGGGCTTTCATTAAAACTTGTCTAAACCCAGAGAACCAAGATAGCAGCATAGGTAAATGAGGGAACTCGCCGCCTTCCACAACCACATCAAAATTATAACTACAATACAGAACCGCCATCATTCAGAACCACCTGAAATTGGGCTGAATGGAAGTCCTACAACTAGAGGAGTAAAGAAGAAAGCACACTGAGACTGGTAGGAGGGGCAGAGGTGTGGAATGGGCTGGTCCGACACCCATGTGTGGCATTTTTTTAATCAGGAGGGATATCTAAGCTGTGGAGCCCTCCCATGAGGAGTAAGGGGTCCCAGCCCTACACCAGACCCTCAACCCAGGGTTCCGGAACTGGGAAGAGACGTCCCCCCGTAACTTTGGGCTGTAAAAACCAGTGGGGATTGTGGCTGAGTGACACAGAGGCTGCTGGAGACCAAGGCAGTTCCTCTTAAAGGGCCAGTGCACAAACTTACATGGACTCGATCCCTCTGAGCTCCAGCATTGGGGGAGGGGTTTGGGGGGACTGGATCTAGATTGTCTGGCATCAGAGCAAGAACTTGGGGGCAGCCTTCTCCCAGGTAGGGGTGCTTGCAGGGGTCATTGTTCCTATGCTGAGACCTCCCCCTTGGCAGAGCTGACTGGCAGCTATATTTGAGTTTCCATCAGCCTGGTTCAAACTGTTGGCTCTGCCTTAGTGATTCCCTGAGACCCCACCCCATCCAATTTGCAGCCCCACCCAAGCTGTTTGCAGCAGCTTCTTCATATGAATGGCCTGTCCTGGCTCAGGCTTCAGACTTTCCTAAAATCTCTCAAACAAGCAGCAGCTGGAATAAGCATGCTCCATACTTATTAATATCAGTCCCAACATCTGACACTAGCAGCAGCCTGTCTTGCTTCACAGCCACAGCTTGGCCTAGCTTGGCACTTCCAAGCCCAAAACAAATAGCAGCCATCTGTAGATCACTCTTTAGCTCCTGCCAGGTGGCCCCTGGAAGTGCCCGAGTCCCCAGAAGCAGTGCACCTGGGGTACAGCTTCAGACCATAACAGATTACAACTCTACATATACACGAGCAACACACTCAAGGGACAGACTCAGTGAGCACCAAAGCCCCACTAATGCAAGACACCATAGGGGTGTCTCCTCCACAGCAGCTCTTCCACTGTAGTCACAGCTGGTCTTCACAGCCAATTGGCCTGAAGGTCAATTCCTCCCAGTGACACCAACAACAATCTAGGCTCAACTACAACAAGACTGTGTACATAACCCACACAGGGGCGCACCTAGAATGCCCATCTCAGGTGACTGGGGAGGCTGAGCCACTGGGCCCTACAGGACACCTACTACACTCTGCGAATTCCAGGAGACATAGCAGCTCTACCTCAAACATAGAAACAACACAGGGAAGCAGCCCAAATGCAGAAACAAAGAAATATGTCACAAATGAAAGAATAAAGAAATCTCCTAAAAAAAGAACTAAATGAAATGGAAGCAAACAAACTCTTAGATACAGAGTTCAAAACAATGGTTATAAGGATGCTCAAGGATCTTAATGAGAGCTTCAAGGGACTTAGTGAGAATTTCAAGGATCTTAGTGAGAATTTCAAAGACACAAAAAAGGACCTGTCAGAAATTAAGCATACACTAAATGAAATAAAGAATAATTTACAGGGATTTAACAGTAGAGTAGAGGATTCCAAGAACCAAATCAACTATTTGCAATATAAGGAAGCAAAAAACACCCAACCAGAAGAGAAAAAAATAATTCAAAATATGAAGATATTGTAAGGAACCTTTGGGACAACTTCAAGTGTATCAACATTCACATTATGTGGGTGCCAGAAGGAGAAGAGAGCAAGATATTGAAAACCTATTTGAAGAAATAATGACAGAAAATTTCCCCTACCTTGTGACAGAAATAGACTTAAAGTCCAGGAAGTGCAGAGTGTCTTAAACAATAGGAACTCAAAGAGGCCCACATCATAATTAAAATGCCAAAGGTTAAAGACAAAGAGAGAATTTTAAAAGCAGCAAGAGAAAAGCAGTTAGTTACCTACAAGGGAGCACCCAGAGGATTGTTAGCTGATTTCTCAACAGAAACTTTGCAGAAAATGGCAATAAATATTCAAAGTGATGAATAGCAAGGACCTACAATCAAGATTACTCTACCTAGCAAAGCTATCATTTAGAACTGAAGGTCAGATAAAGAACTTCACAGACAAGAATAAGCTAAAGGAGTTCATCACCACCAAACCAGTATTAGATGAAATGTTGAAGGGTAGTCTTTAAGAAGAGGAGGAGGAAGAGAAAGAGGAGGAGGAAGAACAAAAATATGAGCAATAAAATGGCAATAAATACATATCTATCAATAATTGAATCTAAAAACCAAAATAAATAAACAAGGAGTCTAATGAACAAAATAAACTGATGAATGAAATAGAACCAGAGGTATGGAAACATGGAACAGCCTGATGAATTTCAGAGGGAAGGGAAGAAATTAATCAAAGAACTTATATGCATATATGCACTACCTATGGACACACATAATAGGGTAGTGAAGACCTGGGGTGGGGCAGGAATTGGGTGAAGGGGGGCAATGGGGTGAAAAAGGGGGACATCTGTAATACTCTCAACAATAATTTTTTAAAATTAAAATTAATAAAATTTCTCTGAACCTATTACTCCATCAATAAAACAAGAAAAATACTCATACTGATGGAGAAAAACACATTTTGTAGAGTACTCTAAATCAACTCCCTGCCTCTAAAGAATTGGCTTAATTACAGCAGTAAAACCCAAACACAAATCAATCTAATAACTACGAATTGACTACGCATCCATTTAGCAATTGGAAGTTTATTTTAGTATTTGAAACTCTGGTTCTTCAAAATGGAAACCTCATAAATACAGTCTGACATTGATTTTTTTTTTTTATTAACAAATGCAACTAACACAATTTCATCCCTCCTAAGGAGTGATTTAAGACTCTCTGACTGCCAATTTATTCAGCATTATTGAAGCATTATCTGTATGGAGAGGAGAAAAGTATGGTTGTCCTTTAAAATATTAGTCATTCAATCACCAAATGCACCTTAATGCAATAGTAAATGTCACTTGAAACAAAAGCTTTAACCACAGGTGAAAAATAAAAAGCAAACTTTCTACCATCCCAGTATTGATAATCCTTATTATTGAAGGAAGGGGGCGGGGAGGAATCAGTCTCCAACCTATTTTAGGCAAACTTTTCCATTAGTAGAGGAAATGAACTGATAGCAAATCAAGCTACTCTCCATAAGTTACTTTCCCTCAACATATCAAATTCAAAGACAAGTCTAGGAATTGGGAACACAGCATGGAAGAAGAGAGGAGAAAGGAGGTCATACTCTCCTAAGCCACATTACAGTTCAGAATCAGCTCCATTAATCTAATTGAAAGTACCAGCAAGGATTTTCCATCAGCTAGATAAGCTACCTCCTATCATTCATTATGATGTACTGCTTACACACATAATGTTGCTAACACACAAATATTTTGGAATTATCTCAGGCAAGGAGAAAAAAACACACACAAGAAAAATATTTTAAACCCTAGTATGTTCAACAATTAGTCATTTTTCAAAATTTATAATATTAATATGTTATTAGCAGTAAGAATATATTTCTGCCTATATTTTGTTTCAATGTTCAGCTTAATAAAAGGGAAAAGGAAATGTAAGATTCTGATAGCACTTACTAATATCTGTTTAGCAAATATATACTTGAAGTTCAATCAAGGAATTAAGCACTTCAAGCCCTGGCCAGATGGCTCAGTGGGTTAGAGCGTTATTCTGATATGCAAGGTTGAGGGTTTGATCCCTAGTCAGAGCACATACAAGACTCACCCAACGACTGGCAGGTGTGGCTCAGAGGTTGAGCGTGGACCCATGAACCAGGAACTCAGGGTTCGATTCCCGGTCAGTGCACATGCCAGGTTGTGGGCTCAATCCCCAGTAGGGGGCGTGCAGGAGGCAGCCGATCAGTGATTTTTCTCTCATCATTGACGTTTCTCTCCCTCTCTCTTCCTCTCTCTGAAATCAATAAAACTATATCAAAAAAAGAATCAACCAATGAATGCATAAATAAGTGGAACAACAAAAATAGATGTTTTTTTTCTCTCTCAAGTCTATAAATTTTTAAATGTTTTTAATTAAAAAAAAAAAGAACTTCAATGAAATAGCGAAGGAACAAAATCAAAAGATGTAAATCCAACCAGGAAAAGGGCCAGCTGTGTGTTTACTCTGACCTTGAGTTTACTACCAAATGAAAAACTCTAAGAATTACATAAGGGAAGGAAAAGGGGAAGAAAAGAGAGATACTCTGAGTGTTGCTGCCCTCCTTCTTTAGTATTCTTTTCCTTACAAAATACTCATAATGTTTCCCCTAAAATGTGTTAAATGTCTTTATTGACCAGTCTTTAACGTTAGAGTATTTATGAGCTATATTTGGCCCTTTTCCTCTTCTCCATCTACATTCTCTCCCTTGGTGATCTTATCCAGTCTTAAGAACTTAAAAGATGTCTGATTTTTAATTCCTGCTGCCTTTTCTCCTAACTCCAAAGTCATATATCTAAACACTTTTTAAAAAATATATATTTTATTGATTTTTTACAGAGAGGAAGGGAGAAGGATAGAGAGTTAGAAACATCGATGAGAGAAACATCGATCAGCTGCCTCCTGCACACTCCCTACTGGGTATGTGCCCACAACCAAGGTACATGCCCTTGACCAGAATCGAACCTGGGACCCTTGAGTCTGCAGGCCGACGCTCTATCGACTGAGCCAAACCAGTTAGGGCCACTTTTTTTTTTAATCTTTATTGTTGAAAGTATTACATAGGTCCTCCTTTTTCCCCCATTAACCTCTTCCAGCCCACTCCTATCCTTGCCCCCCGCCCCCGCAGGCCCTCACCACCCCATTGTCTGTGTCCACAGGTTATGCACATAAGCATACAAGTTCATTGGTTGATCTCTTCCCACCCACCTTCCCCTGTCTTGCCTCTGAGGTTCAATAGTCTTTTCATGCTTCTATGACTCTGGGTCTATTTTTGATCATCAGTTTATTTGGTTCATTAGATTCCACATATATAATCACTTTCTTAACTATGATATCTATTAGGCACCTCAAAGTCAGCATGTCCAAAACTGAATTCTACACCACCCTCCCTCCAACCTAAGTCTTCCCTATTGAAATTGACACAACTCCATTTGTAGTTGTGCTCAATTCCATCCCCCCATCTTTCTCTCACGTTCCACGTTTGGTAATAAAATCCTATTGCTTCAATTTTCCAAATATATCCAGAAACTGATCATATCTCACTGTCCATTCTGAGTTGCCACAATCTCTGACCTAGATTACTGCAAGCTTCCTAACGGATCTCCCTGCTTCTACCCTTTTACCCTTCCAATTTAGTCTTCACACAGCTGCCAGGTGACCCTTGTAGAGCTAAGTCAGAGGTCTCGCCTCTGTTCAAACCCTGAAATGGCTCCCCATCTCCCTCAGAGTCAAAACCAAAACCCTTTCAATACTACAAGGCCCTTTTATGATCTGGCTCCTTGTGACTCTTCTGCCCTCCCCTCGGGTTATTTCCCCCCTTAGGGTTTAAGTCATCAGACAACCACGGAGGCCCCACTGAAGGCTTTTGTCCAGCCTGTTCTCTTAGCCTAGAAGGCACTTATCCCGAATATCTACTTGGCTAACTTTCTTACTTCCTTTAAACTTTGTTCCAAGATAACTTTCTCTGTCCACTCTATTTAAAATTTAATAACAGCCCCTTCCTTCACCACAAAAAAAAAAGAAAGAAAGAAAGAAAGAAAAAAGAAAAGAAAACCCATCTCATCTAGCAAAGACTGGAAGAAATTACTAGAATTAGAGGGGATATATTCCCATAAGAAAATGGAATAGGAGATTAGCTGAAACCTTTTGTCAAGACCCCAGTAATGTTTAGGGACTTGAAAAGAGAACTCTATGTGCAAAGGATAAAGAAAAGAGATCAGTTACCAAAAGGAACTATATTCAGAGACCTTATCTAGGTAACAAATATACAGTTGTTACACACTAAGATAAGAGTCTCAGGGGGGAAAAACAAAACAATGTAAAGTATAGCAAAGCATTTCCTTCCCCACACATGGCAAAGGAGAAACAGCAAGGAAATATATCCCAATTCCAAGTATACGCAAATAAACAATTTCTGCTCCATATACCTGTCCTAGTTTGTCTCTAAGAAAAGAGGCTTACCTGAGATTTGATGCTCAGCTTTAAAATCAAGAACAAAACAACAACAAAAATCATTTTGAAATCTGATTAGCCAACATCTAACTTCCTAAATGTATAGCTTCAGTTTTCAAAAGGATACCTAAAACTCCAATTTCTTTAGGAAAACATAAAGAGACTAACAGAAAAAGTTGCCATTTCAAAGGGGAATGAAAAATCAACAATTTATTCAAACATGTAATGGAGTGTCTCATATTTGTCAGGCCTATGATAGGACCTGATAGGACCTCAAGAGTGTAGTGACTGCAGTCAAACTGAGGCACAAATATAAAAAACATAGGCCTTTTTTTTTCTTTTCAATATACTTATTAGTTATATTGATAATAGCTACATATTCTGGAAGTTTTCCTGTTCAAACAATGTATCATGAGCATCTATTATGTGCATGGCTGAGAGGTTAGAAAGGTGAACAATCCTATCTAATAAAGAGGGAATATGCTAATTGACCCTCATGCAGTCACAAAGATGGCGGTGCCCACAGCCTATAAGGAGGGAATATGCTAATTGACTGCCCCGCTCTCAAAGATGGTGGCACCCACAGCCAATAAAGAGGGAATATGCTAATTGACTGCCACGCCCTCAAAGATGGCGGCACCCACAGCCACAAGATGGCAGCACCCAGTCTGGAGCAGCAGGCACCCAGCAAGTTACTTTCCATAAGCTGTAGCAGCAGGACCGGGCTCGCACCCAGGCAGGCCCGGCTGCTCCGCATGCCTGCCTCCGAAGTCCCCCAGTCCCCTCAGCCCCCCAGCCGCCCTGGGCCAGCCCGAAGTGCAAGCAAGCCTCGGATGGTGGCTGCCCAACTGCCCAGGGCCGCCCAAGGCTCAGATAACCAGGGCGGGCCAAGGCTTGCACTGCTGGCAGTGGCAGCAGCAGAGTATGATGGGGCATTGCCTTTCCCTGATCGCCAAGTTGCCTCCCGCCCCTGAGGGCTCTCAGACTGTGAGAGAGGACAGGCCGGGCTGAAGGACCCCCCCTCCAGTGCATGAATTTTCATGCACTGAGCCTCTAGTAGGTTATATTTATTGTTTCCTATGTACCCCAGACACTACATATTCTCTCATTTTTCAATCCAGCAACTTCACAAATTAAATGCATCCCTCCTTCAGAGATGATAAACTATGGCTTAGAAAGTTTATAAGGCAAAACTGGAAAGTGGTAGATTTAATCTGAGGCACTTTTTCCCCCTATATGTTTCTTTTTTGATTTCAGAAAGGAAGGGAGAGGGAGAGAGAGATAGAAACATCAACGATGAGAGAAAATCATTAATCGGCTGCCTCCTGCACGCCCCCTACTGGGGCTCGAGCCCACAACCCAGGCATGTGCCCTTGGTTGAATTGAACCCGGGACGCTTCAGTCCACAGGCCGATGCTCTATCCACTGAGCCAAACCAGCCAGGGCAATCTGAGGCACTTTAGAAACTCCAGAACCCTGCTCTTAACTAGTATGCTAAATGGTTTTGTTCAATTAACTTCAAGTCTAGAGGACAGAGAGAGGTGCTTAGAAATAAAGTTAATACACACAGCCAGCCCCACTTCCTTAGTACCCAAAAGCCTGCCTGATAAATAAAAATGGTAAATTAAGTACCCACACGTAAAAAGTGCACACATTTTATATTACAGAATTACTCCCTAAAGGACAAATTTAATTTTAAATAAATAAATGGCTTGTTGTGTATGATCTAGGTCAGTGATGGCGAACCTATGACACGCGTGTCAGCACTGACACGCGTAGCCATTTCTGATGACACGCGGCCGCTGAGGCGGCCGCATGCCGAGGATGAAAACATTTGCTGCTCCTGAGGATGAAACATTTGCGAAATAATGTTTTTTCCTCAAAGTGACACACTACCCAAGTTATGCTCAGTTTTTTGGCGAAGTTTGACACACCAAGCTCAAAGGTTGCCCATCACTGATCTAGGTAATGATAGCAATTTTATAAGAAAAACAAAATGAATGAAAATAATAGACCAATGGACCAGAAACTGATCATATCTCACTGTCCATTCTGAGTTGCCACAATCTCTGACCTAGCCACTAATGGACCAATTCCCAGCTCCTTCCTTTCTACTCTAAAAAAGCTGCTCTGTAATAATTTAATTTCTTCGGTGACAAGACTTCTAATTCTGTCCAACCCATCTCTTCCTAATACATGGGAACAGTCAGGTGACTTGTAGTACAGCACAAAAATAAATACCACTTTAAGTATTTACCTAGAAAGTGTCTGTGTGTGTGGTGTGTGGTGTGTGTGTGTATGTGTGTGTAGTTTTTTTTTTTAATAAATTCTGAATACTTATGTAGAAAAAGCTTCCTTCTGCCTCTAAGTAAAACTCCTTTCACACATTAGCCACACAAAGCTTCCTAAGACAGATGGGCAGCCTGCAAGGCCTTCAAACCCTTTGTTTAAAAGGTGGCAAA
The DNA here is from genome assembly GCF_027574615.1 of Eptesicus fuscus. Taxonomy (NCBI): domain Eukaryota; kingdom Metazoa; phylum Chordata; class Mammalia; order Chiroptera; family Vespertilionidae; genus Eptesicus; species Eptesicus fuscus. The sequence goes on along the minus strand of NC_072479.1, from coordinate 70,233,727 downwards.
CACAGCCAGCCAGGTTTCTGGGAAGCACTGACCCCAATAAAGCCATTATGTTTCTTCATCTTGTAAAACCAGAGCAGACAAAGGAGCCAAAGCTAAAAGAAGAGGAACCAAAGGAAGATGAGACTTAAACACTAAAATCCATATCCTAACAATCTGTGACACAAACCCGCCCTACTCTCCCAATACTACTGTGACGATGGAAGACTACAAAAATGAAAAGACTGACCCCACTCTGCTTTTAAAATCTTAATCTATCATTCAGTTACGATCAGAAAAATCTCAGCAGTTGGTATACAAACTGCCAACCTCCTTAAAAAATAAATAAATAAAAGAGGGTTCTCTTCCCAAGTCAAACAGGGAGCTAATGAAAAAAAATCAGACTTGAACACTGAAGACATTCCTAATAGTGCGAAGTTTCCTCTTAAATATAAAGTGGGAATAACTAGGTGAATCTCAAATGACTATTCAGTGAAAAAGCGCTCTCATGAGCGTCTACATAAATTTATCACCAATTTTCAGAACTCTTGGTTCTGAATGCTAAATAATAATCCTAGTATCTATGATCTGAAGTAAAGAAGTTAATTTTAAAATATAAAAGAATCACTTATGATCTTCCTTGATCTACATATTAAGTGATTTCAAGAAACGTCTGAGAAATTAATAAGAAACTAGTGCCTTTTAGTTAATTTTATAAATAAAAATGTTTAAGTTTACTAATCTTATGCTCTCTAAATAAAAAATAAAATTTCTTTAATGAAAATGAAGGGTACTGCTTAATGATCAGAGGAATTCGTAATTCAGAGATGTTTAAAATATTAGAGTTAGTTTAAAGCATAATGAACTACAGTGGAATGGATTACTTCAGCCATTGCTTGTTCTCAAATCTTATACTGATTTGCCCCATCCCTTAGTTTGCAAGAGAATTTTTGAGTATGCACACACTTTTCCTGGTCTTTTCTTTATTGATTACATCCACAGACACAAGGAAACAAAACAAGGACAACCCACTGCAACTCCAGATTGGCTACCGGAAGAGGAGAGTATGTGAGGATCTAATGGGAACAAGGCAGGGACTGTTGGAGCCCATGAATATTTCAGAAGAATAATGAAAAAGTGTGCCAGATGGGTTCGCTCGCAGCTGGCTAACAACTAAATTTCTGACCAAAGCCAAATGCGTCCTTACATAATTTATCAAGCACTTTTCAGTTCCTTCCACTACCACCCTTTTCATTCTTCTTCTATTCATTTTCCTCTTTTAAAGAGCAATATCACCCCAACTTCTCTTTCAAAGTGGGACTTTTACTTTTTAAAAACTTTTTTAAAAGAAAAGAACAGCCGAAACCGGTTTGGCTCAGTGGATAGAGCGTCGGCCTGCGGACTCAAGGGTCCCGGGTTCGATTCCGGTCAAGGGCATGTACCTTGGTTGCGGGCGCATCCCCAGTGGGGGGTGTGCAAGAGGCAGCTGATCGATGTTTCTCTCTCATCGATGTTTCTAACTCTCTATCCCTCTCTCTTCTTCTCTGTAAAAAAAAAGAAAAGAAAAGAAAAGGAAAGCACACCTGTGTGCCCTCTACTGCTGAAGCTGAAGCATGAATCCAGGTGTTGATACTGAAGCAAAAATGGACACAGGAAGTGCTACAAACGCCTAACCACTCTTTTTAAACAAAGTGGCTTAAAATAAACACTAATTGCCAAGGGTTGGCAACAGCATAAACACAAATCAACTCCGCTTAGGAAGGCCCATCCTTCCCGCAGCACACTGGTCTCTGCCTACCTCTGCACTCTCCTGCCAACATCCGACCCCATATTCCAGATACAAAAGCAGCTGAGTTCACCTATATTCTCGAGTTCTTTCAGCAACGAAAGTAATAATCATGTAACACTTTGGAGCACCTACTAGGTGCAGGCACTGTTCTAGGCATTAGACCAGCAAATCCCAAGAGGAGTTAGAGTACTACCATTCATTATTAGGTAAAGAGCCTTTAAGTAACTTGCCCAAAGCAACCCAGCTTCAGAGCCTGCACTCACACTCTGCGACACTGCCTCTCTACAATAGATCTGTGTTATTTATTCAAGTACAGATTGCATAAAAACCCTGCACACTACCACAGTTTGGGTATATTCTATTTAAAATCACTGCTAAGGATTGTAAGTCCTACATCAGAGGTTTAAAAGCTTTAACACTGCACCCCTGCCGGGTGGCTCAGTTGGTTGGAGCATTGACCCATGCAACAAAAGGCCACGAACTCGATTCCCAGGGTCAGGGCACATAACTAGGTTGCAGGTTCAATTTCCAGTCAGGGAACATAACTAGATTGCGAGCTCGATCCCCACACAGGAGGCAACCGATCAATGTTTCTCTCTCACATCAATATTTCCCTCTCTCTTTTTTTCTCTCTCTCAAATTAATAAAAACATATCCTTGGGTGAGGATTTTAAAAAAAGCTTTAAAAAATAAAAATAAAAGCTTTAACATTGCCAAAATCAGCATAGTGGCCAGCCTCCAAGATGGCTCTCAGTGATCCCTGCCTCCTGGTAGTCACAGCCTTGTGGAGTGCCTTCTCACAGTGTACCAGGGTTGGTCTATGTGACCAACAGCATAAAGCAGAAATGATGGCATGCCACTTCTGAGATTAGGTTATTTGAAAAATATGGCTTCCCTCTACCATACCCTGTTCACTTGCTCTGAGGGAAGCCAGCAGCTATGTCATTGGGACATACAGGTGACCTATGGGGAGACGCAAGGGCTACGGAACAGAGGCTGCTAACAAAGATACAAGTGAGTTTGGAAGTGATTCTTCAGCCATGGATGGGCCAGATTCTGAGATGACTTCGACCTTATGAGAGGAAGACTGAGACAGAACTACTCAGCTAAGCTGCTCCTGGATTCCTGACTCTTCGGAAGTATGCAGGATAATAAACGCTTATTTTGAGTGCTATGTTGTAGGATAATTTGTTCCAAAGGAATAGCAAACTAATACAATCAAGCAGCCCTATTGACAAGCTTGTTTATAACAATGGCGTTAAAAGAAAGAGCCTTCTGCCCTAACCAGTTTGGCTCAGTGGATAGAGCATCAGCCTGCGAACTCAAGGGTCCCAGGTTCGATTCCGGTCAAGGGCTGTACCTTGGTTGCGGGCACATCCCCAGTGTGCAGGATGCAGCTGATCGATGTTTCTCTCTTCGATGTTTCTAACTCTCTATCCCTCTCCCTTTCTCTCTGTAAAAAAAAAAAAAAAAAGAAAGAGCCTTCTGATTTCAGGAGTAGCTTTTTGAGGTAGCCCACAGCTTGGTGTGGTCTTTGTGAGTTTCCACCATGGTGTACGTGGCCAGGACCAAAACGTACAGCCCATCAACCTCACCTCCAGATACTTGCAGAACAGATCTCGGATTCAGGTGTGGCTTTATGAGCAAGTAACTATGAGGATAGAGGGCTGTATCATTGTTTTTTTTTTTTTGCTTGTTTGTTTTTGTAAAGGAATGGAAATCCACTGACTGTTTTTTGTTTTAATACATTTTTTATTGATTTTCAGAGAGGGATAGATAGAAACATCAATGATGAGAGAGAATTGTTGGACAGCTGCCTCCTGCATATCCTCTATTGGGGACTGAGCCTGCAACCTGGCCGTGTGTCCTTGACCGGAATCGAACCCGGGACTCTTCGGGCCGCAGGCTGACACGCTATCCACTGAGCCAAACCTGCGAGGGCTAGACCATTGGTTTTGATGAGTACATGAACCTCATATTAGATGATGCAGCAGAGATGCATTGTAAAAAGCAGTCAAGAAAATAACTAGGTCAGATCATGCTAAAAGGAGATATTACTCTGGAGCACAGTATGTCCAACAAGAAACGACCAATAAATTGAGAAACTGCTGAGAAGCAATACAGTTTGTGTTTTTTTAGGTGTCCTTTGTTGGAAGTATAGTTCTTAAACATTTATTCATATTGCTTTGATTACCCTTATGCAATTATCAGATGATAATAAATGTGTGGGATTGTTTTTATTAAAGAAAAGAAAAAGCCTTCTAAGATTTCTAAATTTCCAAGTTGGAATAACATTCATGCTCTTAATAACTTACTTTCTCAAAATCTATGTTGATATAACTTTAAAAATGTTAAAGGCACACATAAGGCCCTGGCCAGGTAGCTCAGTTGGTTAGAACATCATCCAGATACGCCAAGGTTACAGGTTCGATCTCTGGTCAGGGCACATACAAGAATCAACCAATAGATGCAAAGACGGGTGGAACAACACATCCATGTTTCTCTCTCTCTCCCTCTTCCTCTCTCTCTCTGAAAAAATTCAATAAAAAAAATTTTTGGAGAATTTTTTTAAAAGCACACATATGACTTACTTATTGATTTAATCACTGCACGTGGTTAATAAGTCTAAGACATTTCATATTGTTTATTCAATACAAAGTTAATGAAATGACACAAATGTGGAATTTATTTCAAAACAATTCTGTAGTGGTAGGTAAGAGTGAGGATGGAGTAAGGTGAATTGGCCTTGAGTTGATAATTAGTTGATGGCCACATGAGGATTCATATACTATTCTCCCTTCTTTTATGTAAGTGTAAAGTTTTCCATATCAAAAAGGTATTTGTCTTTTTAAAATTTTCTAGGCAGACAAAACCTACACACTGGATAATTTCCTACTCTCCCATCAAAACTTCCACTTAGCATTGCAAGACTCCATTAAATCAAGGGGATATCACATAATTTATAAAAATGTACCTTACCAAAGAAAAAGGTTAATTAAACCAAAACATGTTCTGTATTTCGATAATAAAGCATGTGTGTTTTTTAAGTAAAACTCTTATTAATGCAACAGTTGCCCTTGTGGATGATTTTCAACTATTATAAGAAAGGATTATATCTATTAAGTCTGGGGAAAGTGATTAGACATTTTTAACTACCGTCCTGTATCTTCTGAAAATGATACCACATGAACGTGTTGTCTATTTTAAAAATAAGGAATAAAATTAGCCTTCAGTACAAAAAGGACACAACCCCAGGGTACTGTCTTTGAACATGTAAAGGAGAGTTCCAGCAACACTTGAAATGTCATCCAAGTGCCTAAGGCTTAATCAAATCAACTGTGTTAACAAGGACGTAGCAGATGTTTACGGAGCAACTACATCCGCACTACTGTGCATTATCAGCCAGTTGATATACACAGGTGTCAAGTGGTACCAGATAACCTGAACATTCTAGGTGGGAATGCCCAGAACCCAGTGCAAGCACCAGCACACATTCAAACCGGTTAGACGGTTGTCTGCTGTACCAACTCCAAAATGTTAAAGAGCATATGGTTCACTGCCTCACAGCTGATGCATTCTAAATACACCTCTAGAGCCTGCCACAAAAACAGCCGTGCATTTTAACTACAAACAGGCACCGCAGGAAAAAAGGTAACTTATTTACTAATTAATGTGCCACAAATTACCCTAACTCAAAAATAAATCTCAGCTTGGGTCCAGGGCAGTTTTTATATTTTTCTTAATTATGGCATTATTCATAATTATAATTCATAATCATAATCTGTGCTTTGTTTAAAAGCACAGATTTAGCCCTAGCTGGTTTGGCTCAGTGAGTAGAGAGTCAGCCTGCGGACTGAAGGGTCCCGAGTTCGATTCTGACCAAGGGCACATGCGTGGGTTGTGGGCTCAATCCCCAGTGTGGGGTGTGCAGGAAGCAGCCGATCAATTATTCTCTCTCATCATTGATGCTTCTCTCTCTCCCTCACCCTTCCTCTCTGAAATCAATAAAGAAATACATTTTTAAAAAACTCACAGATTTAAATTGATATGCACACACAAAATAAATTAACATGCATACATTCTTGGTTCCCTTCAATAAGGAAGAGAGGGAGGGAGGAAGGGAGGGCAAGGAAGGAGATTGAATTATGTCTACAAATAGAGGTGTGACATTATGGAAAAAATATAGAGCTCTGCATCTAAAGCCTTGAATTCAAGTTGTAGCTCCACTACTGATTGTACACACAGCCTTTGATATAGTTGACCACTACTATCGTGATAAGATGTGGAGAAAATGGGTTTAATCCTCCTTGCTATAATGGAAAATGAAGTCATACCAGCACCATCACTACCACAAATTCAAAATTAACCTAACCACCCATCCTCTGAAAACTAATTCCCTCCTGTCTTTTTTCCTTGTATGAATGACACTACCATATCCCTGTTGCCTGGCCCATGATCTCAGTCATTGTGTCTCATCTTCCCTTTAAACTCACATACAATAAAGTTGTCAAGTTCATCTAATGTCCATCTTATCTCGTATATCCATCCTCTCTTCTTTACTTCCACGGCCACTGTCCTAGCTCAGGCCCTTCCCCTCTAGTTTGTTTTACAGAACAATATCCTAATGGGTTTCCCCACTTCTAGTCTCGTCCCAATTTGATCCCAGTCCACACCCCTCATCCAGAGGGATATTCCTAATGCACAGCTGTGAGCATGCCATCCGCTGTTCAAAACCTTTGAGGACGCTTTTCTGTCTTTCGAGGGGCCCTCTTCACAGTGTAATCTTCAGGCGAGTTGCTTCCCAGCAGCCACTTCCTTCCCTTTCCCATTGTGAGGCAGTCCTGTAGCTGTTATCACAAACTGGTCTCTAAACAGTCACTTCATCCCATCTTCCCTGCCACACTAATGGTTCAAGGATGGGCCCCAGGGAAGTGTGACCCTAACGTGGCCTAATCATAACAATGACCCAGATTTTTGTTTCCTGGCATGAGTGGGGAGAGAATGAGGACGGCGTCATGTGCAAATGTGACTCCTCAACTACTGCCCCACTGTTACCGACGGAAGCGGCCCTGAAGAGGAAGCCAACACTGCGACAGTGTTTTAAAAATCAATGTGTGGCAAGTACTAAAGACTTAATTTTTATCCCTCCAACACGTGTGGCAGACAACTCCATTTTATTTATTCATTCACTCTTTCAGTCAACAATTACAGAGGTCTTTCCAGATGTCACATACTAACTAAATCAGTGGCAAAGGCTTGGACAAAAAAAAAAAAATCTTACTGTGTTTCTTGGGTTGTTGCCCAGCTCATTTAACCACAACACCTCAATAAAATAAATAAGTCACTCTGCCCAGCCGGCATGGCTCGGAGGCTGAGCATGCATCTATGAGCCTGGTGGTCATGTTTCGATTCCTGGTCAGGCCACATGCCCGGGGTTGTGGGCTCAATCCCCTGTGTGGGGCGTGCAGGAGACAGACTATCAATGATTCTCCCTCATCATTGGTGTTTCTCACTCTCTCTCTCCCTCTCCCTTCCTCTCTGAAATCAATAAACATATATTTTAAAATAAATAACTTTTTTAAAATGGTCATTCTGGCTTCTAATGACCAGAAATCTGAACTTGTTTTTATTTATTTTTAAGATTTTTAAAATTGATTTTTAGAGAGAGAGGAAAAGAGAGAGAGAGAGAAACATCGATGTGAGAGCACAACTTCAGCTGCCTCCTGCACGCCCCTGCTGGAGATGGAGCCCCCAACCTCTCATTGCACAGGATGACGTCCTACCAACTGGGCCACATGGGCCAGGGCGGGGCTTGTTTTTATTTTAAATTCCTTCCCTTTGGGATAATAAATGACTGTTGTTTTCTTTAATGCAACCCTGCATTGTCCAGATTTTCAACTAAGCACATATTAGTTTCGTAATTTAAAAACCACAATTTTTTTTAAAAAGCAGTTATTGAATTTTATCTATCCTCACTTCTGGTGGAATATTCAGTAGCATAAAAGTGCCATGTAAACCATATACAACAGACCTTCTTCAGAAAGTCCTACTAAAAGATCTGAAACAGAGCCAATGCTTAGTTTTCTAGATAAACTTGAAGGCAGTATGCAAAAAAAAAAAAAAAAAAAGTAATCTCCAAACCCTCATCTTGACACTAATATTTCCCTTTCCAAAAAATAAATAAATAATAAAACCATTAAAAAAAACAACACTCATATAAATTACTAACAAGTAGCAAATTATTTCCTATTGTCTGTCTCTGGTTCCCTTCCTACCCTATTTTAGGCATCTGATAAGGTATCTAAAAAACTGTTTGTTATAAGATCAGCAGGTTAAAGTGCTGATTCTCTTTGCAAACAGTATTCAGTTTGCTGCTCTGGCATGACACCCTCTGAACCAGATTTTAACTTTTCAGACCTGCGGAGACAATAATGGGGAATAAACAGTTACGTCTCTCTGAGCTCCCTTATCCTGGAAGCTCTAATTTTTAGCCTCTCCCTAAATAAGCAACATTACTTTATGACGTTTTACTCCAAAGAAAAAATGTGTTTAGCCATACACACAGCCACAAAACTTGGAAGCTCCTATTAGAAAATATATAGGTACGTAGGACAGTATTAATAAAAAAATTTAGAGAAAAAAAATTTACAAAAGTCATGCCCACCGTTAAATCTGAACGCTCTCCTCAATTCTAAGAACATCTTTTAAGGAAGCTTAAAGCTTTTATGTGGCTGTGTAAGGAAACCTGGGCAGACCGGAGAAAAACTCAAAGGCCCATAATCTCAGCACAAAGCAGTGGGTCAAAAGGTAGAGGTCAGGGAACAGGGTGCAAAATAGTTCCCACACTTGCGAGGAGACTATATCTCATTATTTCAGAAGACATTCAAAAACTATTCAGTTGTGTTTACTAAAATAATACAACCATTTACACTCTCCTTTATGCCCCAAGGCAAATCTAAATTTTACCCCCCAAATTTCTTATTTTCAAGAGCAAGTATTTAAGAAGTTACTTTCTTTCCCCTACATTTGAAAAACAACCAAAAAAAAAAAACAAAAAAAAAACGAAGAGAGACCTCTCTCTCTCAGGCACACACACCAATGTTTCCGCTGTCCTTCAAAGACTGCCTTTCAACAAAACAGACTGATCTATTCAACAGAGTTCAATGGGGCACAGAAATAAATACTAACTGTGCATACCTGTCAACACGCATCTCACATCAAGGCCTCTTCCCCCCAGTGATTCAACAAATTCTGTCTACTGCTTGGCCTTATGGCCACAGTCAAAAAAGCTAAATTCTTGCTCCTGCTTCGAGATTTCATTCCAGGGAAGAGTGAATGCAATTTTGTTAAACTTTCAGTAGGCACAACATTTGTGCAGGGGACTCTATAATGACTCCTCCAGTGGGCAATTAACTCTGTGAGGACTCCACGGTCTAGGACATTTAATTTATATGGATATCTCTGTACCATTTCTCCCAGTCTAACCATAAAACGCTGTTTGCCAAGTAGAAGAGAGGGTGAGAGAGATGGACAGATCAGGAAAAGAGGATGTTGGAATAACAAGTGTGGTTTTAATGTTTGGTTTTCCATCACCTTCCACCTTCCACGCACCCACCCTTGGACACTCTCCCCACTAGCCTCTTCCACCAGGGACAAGAGGCTTACAAGTGGTTCACAGTGAATGAGACCTGTCGGTCCTTCACTATGAGGGATACACAAGATTTTACATTCAAGCACACGCAGCTTTCAAGTATTTATTTAAAATCAGACCGTAGCCAGGGCTGCCAATGGAAAAATAAGCACTGCCAGACAGGAGTGAGAACAACTAAACAAAATAACCTATTTTGGCATAATCACCTCAGTGGTACCAACGCTTGTGTTTTAATAACCTGTGGAAATCAGTCATTGTTCTCGTGAACAATGGCACAAAGCAAATGAAGGCAAGTACCACAGCTCATTTCCCTGGAGCTGAGCCACTATATTTTGAAATCCAGACAAAAGTTTATTTATTTAAAAAAAAAAAAAGAAAAAGAAAAAGAATACACTTGAGACAGTAGATGGAAACCTTTTTAAACAACCTGTTATCTTTCTACCCCAGCCATTGAAATTTCCTTAAACTGAAGAGACATGAACCCAGAAAAATCAAACAAAACACTGTGGTCCGGGAAGCTTTAAACCTATAGCCAGTCCTAAATTCCTGCTGCTCACACGCTTCTTATGACAGTCCCCGTCTCCTTCTTACGGAATTCCAGGTGATATGCTGGGGCTGGTTCTTATGACAGGGAGGACATTCAGTTCAAGATGCTCAGGCCCCTCAAAACAACTCATGTCTCATCTGCCTAGAGGGAAACAATCCCTCCTTGCTATTTTAGTCCCAATCTACGGAAAACAAAAAATAAGTGATATAAATTTAATATATTGGAAGAATATTGTTGCTCTAGAGCAGAATGTCCCTGTTTTCTCAAAAGGAAGGAAACTGAAGGGATATTAGAAACAGAAAATATGAAACCTGAAAAGCTATGAGAAGTAAGGAACTCTTCCCAGTTTCTGCTGGGGATGAAGGGGACTGGAGATTCAATTAAACATTAGAATTTCTTCACTATGAGGTTTTAATATCACTGGAAATTTTTGCCAAAAGATTACCTCTTCTACAGGTTTCCATAGAAAAGAGACAACCAAACGAGCAAATAGGAGGTGGCTTCATGAGGACTAAGGTAAAAGTAGGGGTGATCTTTGAAAAAGGAATTAGGAAAAAAACATACAAAAGCCTGGTCTGAGCAAACTTGTGTCAAGCTATACTGAGGAATGAAGACTATCAGAAGCTTAATCTTCATGTCACTTCTACACTAATGTTTCTTCAAACTATAGAATAATTTTCTGCGCTACTTAAATGACAGTAAAAGTGTGTTGTACTAGAAAAGAGGAAACCAGGCAGGGCAAGAAAACATGGTCTTCAAAGCAGAAACCTGGATTCTCCAGGCACGGACAGGAGGAAAATTACGCAAAACAAGTGGATTTACATCACCAGGCCTCTGAGATCTAAAAACAGACTACTTACAAATACCTTTGCCTTGCCCTCGCTGATGTGGTTCAGTTGGGTGAAGCACAGTCCAGTGCATGGAAATGTCGTGGGTTCAATTCCCGGTCAGGGCACATACCCAGGTTGTGGTATCAGTCCAGGGCACGTGCCTCAGTTGCAGGCTCCTCTCCAGCCCAGGCCCTCTTCAGGGCGTGTGTAGGAGGCAACCAATTGATGTGTTTCTCTCACATCGATGTTTCTCTCTATCTCTCTCTTCTTCCACTCTCTCTAAAATCAATGGGAAAATATCCTTGGGTGAGGATTAAAAAAAATTTTTTTTTAAGAAAAATAGCTTTCTGTACCAGTGATGTATACAAGAAAAATAAAAGGTATTAATTCAAGAAGTCCATGTGAATTAAAAGTTACAGTATTAATTTACGATAGTTAATAAATGTCATGGGTTCTTGGGAAAGGTGCAGGGATGTCTGAGAAAACCAATGTTTCATGTTCTTCTATCCTCTGGATGTGCTGTCCAGCAGCATATAAAATACTTCTACTTTTATTCCTAGAATTCACAGTTCTTATCTCTTTACACTCAGCCAACCATCTTTGCATTTTGTTTGAAAAGTTATGTGGAAAAGAGATTCTCACACTGAAAATTTTTGGAATCTCTGGCTAAAAGGTCATTAGATGGTGTCATCTTAAAAAGCCAAGCCTAAGGCAGAACAGAACATTACACAAGATACAATGAAGACAACATATAAATGGAAAAACACATATAAAGAATTAAACTTTATAGAAACAAAGAGAACTGTACTGGCTGACCACGCCCCAAACTGAGGTAGATGCCCATGAAGACGGAAACTGTGAGTGCAACTTCCTAAGATATTCCTCTGAAACCACAAATGCATCTCTGGGCGCTCTTTAACACAAGCACTTCCTGAAATTCCATAAACACTACCCACCACTTATGTGCTCATCCCTTGGCACTAGTTTATAAATAAATAAAACATGCAATTTGCTTTAAAAATATCAAAGCTTTGCTGATACCTGCATGCTTGCTTGCATAAAGCTGATAAAGAAAAAAAGGTTATTAATTTTATTTATCGCAGCTTATTTCAAGAGAGAAGGAACAGGCTCATAAATATTACAGACAGAATTTTAGTAGCTCACCACAAAGCTGTTATATACCTTTTTAAAAAGTTAATCATTCATCCATACTTTTGCTTTTTCATCAATCTCAAGCTTCTCATGTTTAGAGGTTAAAAAACCCACACATAAACATACTACTTTTATTGTCAATAGCAAAAGGAAAAGTTATATTTTTGTCCATTTCAAATTATCTCATTCACTTAGCCAAACAATCTATTTGAGTCCCTATTATGGGCCAGGCACTATTTGGGTCTTTAAGATGACACCATCTAATGACCTTTTAGCCAGAGATTCCAAAAATTTTCAGAATGAGACTACCTTTTCCACATTATTTTTCACTGGGTGTACAATGTTAAACAAGAGAGACTAAGGTCCTGCCCCTTAGGATCCAACAATCCATTGAGAAAGATAGACATTAAAAAGCAAAAGTAAAGAAATGCATTTATAATATATTGTCAGGTACCAGTAAGTGCTATGAAGCAGGATGACTGAGGTAGATGCCCATGAAGACGGAAATGGGGCAGGCAGGGAAAGGAAGGACATTATACAGGACTAGAGGCCCAGTGCATGATTGAATCATGCATGTGTAGGGTCCCCTACACGCTTTCCCTTTCAATCACGGGAGCTGGGTGCCTATCCGCTGGTGCTCCAGGCGCCGGAGGCTTCTGAAAGGCCTGGTGCCTGAGTGGACAGGCACCCAGCTCCCACACTTTTGCTTCCGCTCAGGCACTCAGCTCCCCCTCTTTTGATGGTCTGCGCGGCGGGATGTCATCTCGCTGCCCCAGAGGCCCCTTCTGTGCCGCAGCACAGCCATGGCGCAGATGCTGAGCTCGTGCCGCTGCTGGCGACGCAGCTCAGCGTCCTGCCGGCCCAATCAGCTACCCCGGCCACACCGAGTCCCGCCCCCCCGCGCCTCCTGGCCAATCATGGGCATAGCAAAGGTACGGTCAATTTGCATATTTGTCTATTATTAGGTAGGATGGTCTGGGAGGGTCACTCGGAGGAAGTAACATGCATGCAGAGACCTAAATAAGAAAACAAACTTGCAAAGATATAGGGCTGCACTGTCCAACAGGGTAGCCAGTAGCCTAGTCACATGTGGCTACTGAACACTTGAAATGTGGCTAGTCCAAACTGAGATATGCTGGATTTTTAAGATTTAGTAAGAAGAAAAAAAAATCAAGTATCTCATTAATAAGTTTTATGTTGATTAAATGTTGATATAATAGCCAAGATGCATAAATAAATCACTAAAATTAATACCATCTGTTTCTTTTTACCTTTTTAGATGTGGCTACCAGAAAATTTTAAATTGCAAATTCATCTCATATTTTACAGATGCTGGTCTAGGAAAAGAGGATTCTAGGGAGAGAAAAGATGAACAGGCCATGAGACAGGAAGCAGCTTGATGTGTTTAAGGACCTATAAGAAATCCAACGTAGCTGGAAAGAGTGATCCAGTCAGCGAAGGTTGGAAATGGAAAGGTAGGCAGAGACCAGGTCATGAAGAGCTTTGTAAACCAGGGTGTTAGACTAAATATTTGTACATTTGTGCTTCCCTCCCTCCCCCACCCCCAATTCATATGTTGAAACTTAATCGCCGATGTGATGGTATTCAGAGGTGGGGCCTTTGGGGGGTGCTTAGGGTGGAGCCCTCGTGAATGGGATTTGTGCCCTTATAAGATCATCCTCACTCCTTCCACATAGAAGGGCCATCTATGAACCAGGAACAGGGCCCTTCCCAGACACCGTGTCTGGGGGGACCTTGATCTTAAACTTCCCAGGCTCCAGAACAGTCAGAAATACATTTCTGTTGTTTGTAAGCCACCCAATCTATGGGTGGCAGGCAGCCTGAACAAACTAAGATACAGGGTAAAGTTTTTTTGTTTGTTTTTATTGCTTAAAGTATTACAAATAGTAGTACATATGTCTCCTTTTTTGCCCCATTGACCTTCCCCCGGCCTCCCCTACCCCCCAGCACATGCCTTCACCGCCCCCCCCCTCAGTGTCTTGTGTCCATTGGTTGTGCTTATATGCATGCATACAAGTCCTTCAGTTGATCTCTTACCTTCCCCCGCCTCAACCCTCCCCAGCCTTCCCGCTGTAATTTGACAGTCTGTTCGATGCTTCTCTGCCTCTGTATCTATCTTTTTGTCCATCAGGTTATAATGTTCTTTATTATCCATAAATGAGTGAGATCATGTGGTATTTTTCTTTCACTGACTGGCTTATTTCACTTAGCATAATGCTCTCCAGTTCCATCCATGATGCTGCAAATGGTAAGAATTCCTTCTTTTTTACAGCAGCGTGGTATTCCATTGTGTAGATGTACCACAGTTTTCTAATCCATTCATCTGCTGATGGGCATTTAGGCTGTTTCCAAATCTTAGCTACTGTAAATTGTGCTGCTATGAACATAGGGGTGCACATATCCTTTCTGATTGGTCTGTTTTCTTGGGATATATTCCTAAAAATGGTCAAATGGCAGGTCCATTTTTAAATTTTTGAGGAAATGCCATACTGTTTTCCACAGTGGCTGCACCAGTCTGCATTTCCAACAGCAGTGGAGGAGGGTTCCTTTTTCTCTGCATCTTCTCCAGCACTTAATTTGTTGATTTGTTGATGATAGCCATTCTGACAGGTGTAAGGTGGTACCTCATTGTTGTTTTGATTTGCATCTCTCGGATGATTAGTGACTTTGAGCATGTTTTCATATGTCTCTTGGCTTTCTGAATGTCCTCTTTCGAAAAGTATCTATTTAGGTCTTTTGCCCATTTTTTGATTGGATGGTTTATCTTCCTTTTGTTAAGTTGTATGAGTTCCCTGTAAATGTTGGAGATTAAAAACCCTTATCGGAGATAACATTGGCAAATATGTTCTCCCATGCAGTGGGCTTTCTTATTGTTTTGTTGATGGTTTCTTTTGCTGTGCAGAAGCTTTTTATTTTGATGTAGTCCCATTTGTTTATTTTCTCCTTAGTCTCTCTTGCCCTAGGATCTGTGTCTGTAAAGATATTGCTACGACATATGACTGCAATTTTGCTGCCTATGGAGTCTTGTAGGATTTTTATGGTTTCCCTTCTTACATTCAAGTCCTTTAGCCATTTTGAATTTGTTTTTGTGTATGGTGTAAGTTGGTGATCTGGTTTCTTTTTTTTTTTTTTTTTTTGCATGTATCTGACCAAATTTCCCAGCACCATTTATTAAAGAGACTGTTTTGACTCCATTATATGCTCTTGCCTCCTTTGTCAAATATTGAGTATAATGGCTTAGGTCAATTTCTGGGTTCTCTATTCTGTTCCATTGGTCTATATGTTTGTTCTTGTGCTAGTACCAGGCAGTTTTGAGAATTGTGGCTTGGTAATATAGCTTGATGTCTGGTATTGTGATCCCTCCAAATTTGTTCTTCTTTCTCAGGATAGCTGTGGCTATTCGGGGTCTTTTTTATTCCAGATGAATTTTTGGAGTTTGTTCTAGATCTTTGAAATATGCCATTGGTATTTTAATAGGTATTGCATTGAATCTACAGATTGCTTTGTATGGACATTTTAATGATGTTGATTCTACCAATCCATGAACATGGTATGTTCTTCCATTTATGTCTTCCTGTATCTCTCTTTTCAATCCTGTAGTTTTCAGAGTACAGGTCTTTTACATCTTTAGTTAAGTTTATTCCTAGGTATCTTAATTTTTTTGGTGCAATGATAAATGGGATTTTTTTTTTTCATTTCTCTTTCTGTGAGTAATCCACGCATGTGCCCTGACGAGGAATCAAAACGGCTACCATATAGTGTCTGGGATGATGCCCAACCAACTGAGCATGCACACCAGCCAGGGCCATTAGTGCTAGTCTTTAAGAGGAGACAAGTAAGGTCAGGTTATAGTCTCCCTTTTAACTATCTATCCTGTATAGAGAAGTTGAAAGATAACCTCATTTGATTATAAGGTTATCCAATGTATATTCTTACAGAGGCAGCAACTGTATCAGTTATGGGCACGATGGATCACATCAGACAGTTTGCAGTCAAGGTCTCTCATTTATTATATGAACCTGGGTGAAAACTTAAACTCCCTAGACTCGGTTTCCTCATCTGTTAAACAAATAAAATAGTGCCACCTCCTATGGGTGTTTTCAAGATTAAATGAGGTAATAACCACCAAGCATTTAGCTCTGTGCTTGGCATGTAGAAAGTTCTGAATAAATGTTATTTTATTATTGCTATTTCACTGCAGATTCTTACAGAATGGTGACTCACCAATATACCCCACAAACTGGCACACCATAAGCATTTTACACTGAATAATTAACCCAAAGTGTAATGGCTAGTTATAGCTTTACTGAAAACATTAGGTCATTATCAATCAAAAATGTTAAGGACCTGGACATATGGCACTTGTTTCCTAAAGTACCTTATGTAGGAACTGTCTCTATCCTCCAGTAAATTATAAAAGAGGAAAATGTTTTCTTCTGAATGGATCTTCATGGAAATTATGACTACCAATGCAGTGTATTCTAGACATTTATTTTTATTACTCCAAGAGTGTCTGTGACCAGCAGTGGAAATACAAGCAATGTCAGAACAGTCTGCCATCACACCTTAGCAGCAGATATTACTTGCACTCTTCCAGCTTCCTTTCTCTCTCCCCATCCTCTTTCTTACCCTTCCTCTATTTTCTCCTCCTCCAAAGACACTGGTCCCCCTCCCCCACCCCCACCCTTCCTCTCTGTATCATCTCATCTTCTCTGGTCTGTTCTGTATCAACAAATGGAGCAGAAGCCTGAGCCCTGGGGTTATCACAGGGAGTTTAGCTGTTCTCACTTTGGTTCAATCTATAATAATAAAAGCGTAATATGCTAATTAGACCGGACGTCAGACTGAACGTCCTTCCGGATGAAGCCAGGGCTGTGAGGGAAACCAGTGCCGACTGCTGGGAGAAGGAAGGCCTACTCTTACAAGAATTTCATGCATCGGGCCTCTAGTTTCAACATAAAGAGTTTTATTACCAGTGAATTTTAAAAATCAAGCAATCACTAGACCACAGCAACTAGACTTGAATTTTCTTTGGTCTCATTAGAATAGAGGCTGATGTTTGCATTACTCCTCCAAACCCCAATTACTAGGCCAGGCCTTCCAAACTCCCAAATATAATCTATTTGTGCCCAAGGATGTCAACAAAGCTAACAACTGAGGCATTACACGTATGGTGGGTCAGATCAGGGCCGCTCCTACCCCACCCAGGCCTGTACACCTGGCCATCATTTTTAAAAAACAATCGTGACTAAGACATTCAGTCTGGAATAAGGGTAAGCCTGAAATTCTTGCTGAACTCCAAACGCATCGTTTTTCTGAGCTGATATAAAATAACTATGGAGCCCTAACCAGTTTAGCTCAGTGGCTAGAGTGTCAGCCTGCGGACTGGGAAGGTCCCAGGTTCGATTCCGATCAAGGGCATGTACCTTGGTTGCGGGCACATCCCCAGTGGGAGGTGTGCAGGAGGCAGCTGTAGCTGATCGATGTTTCTAACTCTCTATCCCTCTCTGTAAAAAAATCAATAAAATATATATTAAAAAAAAATAACTATGGAGCATAGTGTAGTAGAACAAGTGGGCTCCACTCTGGTGTCTGCTGCTGGTCACGTGATCTCTGAGAAGGCCCTTAACTTCTCAGCCTTGGTTTCTTCAATGCATAATGATACTCCATCAGTCTCAACTACATTTTGTATCTGAATTTAGACCATGGTCTCCACTGTCTCTAAGCTCTTCTGGAAACCACACCCACGATCACCAAAGCTAAAAATAAATAGAGAGAGGCACCAAGAAAGAGAGCTAAACAAAGGCCTGTGGCAGGAATCCCACCCACCAGACTTCAATATCCGCAGGACTGAATCCAGGCTACCATGGGAATGCTTTAAGAGTATTTTTGTCACCACACTATTTGTTGACTCATATGTAAAAATTATATTCATTCACTTATTAAACACTGTGTACTGTGTATAAGGCACTACGAAAGTGAGAGGCAAAGACCCTTTCCTCTTGAAGACTTGCATATTTATGTTACCTAAACAAAAGTCTAAGTATGTCCATTTTTCCACTGCCTAAAAGACTTGTTGCTATAAATCAAGCCACATAAATTCCCATAGTTAGATCTTAGAGGAAATGAGCCATAAAAGAAAATTTCAGAATGACATCTGCCTTCCTTCACATCAACCAATTCCAACAACAATCTCCTATTTACCCTTTCTTCTGTAGGCAGTAAAGAATCAGTGTGAGCCCTGGAAAGTGTTGCCAAGTGGTTAGAGTGTGGGCCCCATGCGCGGAAGGGTCGTGAGTTCGATTCCTAGTCATGGGCACATACCTGGGTTGCACGTTATCTCCCAGGAAAATTTCTAGGTCCTCCATTAAAAAATATTTTGATTTACATATTCAAATTATTTTCAGCTGTTAAAAGACCTATTTGAGATTAAAGAAATCTTTTCCATTGTTGGTAAAGCTGGGCTTTATTGGGAGGAAATGTCTAAAATACAATTTGAAGTCCTGATAACTTTATTGGTCTGAGTCTATTTTAATAGGTCTTAGTCTATTTTATTTTTATTAATATTTCATCATATGGTTTGTGTCCTGAATTTCTTTTTAAATATTTTTGTTGATTTTTTTAGAGAGAGGGAGAGAGAGAAACACCAGCTGCCTCCTGCAAGCCTACTACCAGGGCTCAAGCCTGAAACCCAGGCATGTACCCTGACCTGGAATCAAACCCGAAACCTCTCTGTGCATGCAACGGTGACCAACCAACTGAGCTGCATCACCCAGGGCTGTCCTTAATTTGATTTCAATGTCCCACCACCTGAGGAGTATAAATTCTAGCAACATGCATACATTACGAAAAAGTCCATAAAGCAATTGGTAAAATTTATGTTTAAAGGTAGTTAATTAAGGCCTTCTACAAGGCAGAGTAACAACTTGCTAAGAAAGAGTATGATAAAAATAAATCAGTTCCAAAAAAGTAAAATAGAAACTTCATTGTCATTAACTTTGAAATTAAAGCAGCGTAACAGAAACAACCTCCTGGCTAATTTACCTAAAACTCACTAGTCCTGTTTCCTCATCCCCAGATGCAGCTCTGTGGAAATAGTCAAGATTGTTGATTGGGAACATGATACTACATTCTCCTGCTTTCCTCTCATCTCACTGGGCACACTTCTTACCCTCCGCAGTAATGTCCCCTCTTCATCCTCCCGGCCTCTAAATGCTGGCTTGTCTCCAGGACTCAATCCTTGAGCCTCTTTTCTCTTCTATCTTCTCTCACTCCCTGGGTGATGTTACCCAATATCATGGCTTTATATCTAAATATAAATTTAGACCCCTGAAAGACGTCTTCGCCTGCTGGATTATCTCCATTGGAAGGTGCTGTTTGCTCTGCCTGTAATGCTGTTCCCCAAGAAAATCCCTGTGCCTTGCTTCCTTGAATCCTTCAGGGTTCTTGTCAAATGCCAACTTATCCGTAAGGCCTTCTGTACCACCTTATTTAAAACTGCAACCCACGCCGAAACCGGTTTGGCTTAGTGGATAGAGCGTCAGCCTGCGGACTGAAGGGTCCCAGGTTCAATTCCTGTCAAGGGCATGTACCTTGGTTGTGGGCACATCCCCAGTAGGGGGTGTGCAGGAGGCAGCTGATGGATGTTTCTCTCTCATCGATGTTTCTAACTCTCTATTCCTCTCTCTTCCTCTCTAAAAAATCAATAAAATATATATATTTTTAAAAATTTAAAAAAAAACTGCAACCCCACCACCCCACCATTCTGCTGGCACTAGCCTAGTCTTGTGTCTCTGCTTTATTTTTCCCCATAGCAAGCATTAACATCTGGCAAACTATGTATTTTCATTGTTTTTACACTAGAATGTAAGCACTATAATGGCAAGGACTTTTGACTGCTTTGTTCACAGCTGTCCCTCATACCTAGGACACACCTAGAAAAAAAAAATCTACACCTAAAGGCTTTCAAAATCCTTTCATTCAACTATTTGTTGATACTGCAATGTTATCAGGCAAAATTGTTACTTCAAAACACCCAAGTATTATAAGGAACAGAAATCTCAATCGCCCACACTTATGCATAGTGTTGCAAAAGGAAAAGCCAGTTTGTGTCTGAAAATTAATTAAGATTAATTTTTTAGTGTTTAATTTTGTTGAAGTCTTAGCACTATGTCTATAAAGAGTCCCAAGCCACACCTACAGGTGTTGTTTTAGCTTTACTAGGCATACAGACTTGAGACAGAGGAAGAAAAAATAATTACAGGCTTTTTCCTTTTACCAGTCACCACTGACAGAAGGCCTCCAAGTGACCTTGTGCCACAAACGTTTAGTATGTTTAGGGAAGAAGGGATTCTAGAAAATAAAATAATCCTTTCACCAATCCCAAAAGAGGAATCTCTCCAAATACCTCTGCAGACATTTTTTTTCTAACTTTGTATCCCTGAACAAAGACATTTTTAGCATATACCTGAAATCTTGGTTGAAGAAACAACATGATTACCTAATTATACATACAGAAAAACTGGTACTCATCCACTTTTTTAAGAAAAAAAATTTAACTAAGACTAGACTTAAGAGTTTTTGTTGAAAACGTTTTCCTGTGAAAATGAGTTAAAAAGATGCTCACTTAGCTAAGACGTGGGTTGATGGGTGCTCTATCTTAAGGCTGAACAGTTTTGTTTACTATTGTTTATTATTTAGTGCATTATTCCTGGCTCCCACCCACCCAGAAAGAAAAATAGAAGAAAACACACACACACACACACACACACACACACACACACAACACACTGGAATGCTATATCCAAAGGAAGCTGTTCCGAAAGGCTATGACCTAAGCGTTTAACACTGACACAGATAAAGTTCAGGCGGTAGATGTCACTTGTCTCATCCATTAAAAAAAAAAAAAAATCAAGCTTCAGATCCAAGAAAGCAAGCAGAAAGAAAGAGGCGTGAAAAATGAAGTCAGTCGTTTCTCCCCAGCCTCCTCCTCTCGACACTGCGCACCGGTTACCCCCCTCCCCACCCACCCCCATCCATCCATCCATCCATCCATCCATCCATCCTTTAAGGGCGCCTTTCCCCAGCGTCAGTTCCCCGGCTCAGCCCTGCACTGCGCCATCAAATGAGTCAAGAGGAGGCACCGGAGCCGTTCCAGGAAAACCCAGGCAGGAGCACACGGTGCGCCCGGCACAGGGGGACACATCCAACTACGGAAACTCGGGAGCAGGAGACGCAGTGTCAACAAGAGCGCCGTGCCGGTCCGGTCCCGAGCGTTCAAAGGTCCTTCCTCGCCAGCTCCGTGACCCTGCCAGATCGACAGGATTCCAGAAGGTGGCTGACCGTCATCGCAGAACCGGGAACAGTCTGGGATGAAGTCCAACCAGCCTCCCGCCGGCGCGCGCCCGGCAGCCCGGCCGTCTCCCACGCCCCCTCCCCCAGGGGGGGCCCGAGCGCCGCGTCACGTGCCGGGGCTGAAACTTCGCGGCCGGGCCCAGAGGGTGGGAGGGGGGATACGCGGGGTCGCAGGAGGCCGGGGAGCTGCCGTGCCCGGTGACTCACTGGCCGCCTTCGCTTGCAGCTGCAGGCGAGGGGGGATCGGCGTGCGGGTAGGAGCCGTGTCCTCCGGGCCACCTCCGCCCCCGCCCCTGCTCCTGCCCCCGCTCCCGTTATTCACAACCCCGCGCCCCGCAGACAAGCCCGCGGGCTCAGGAACGCACCCTGCACGCGAAATAAATTACAATGTCAGTAAAAATCGCCGCCCGAGCGCCCGGCCGGCCGGGGAGCGGGAGCTGCCGGCATCTGACTTTGTCTGGAGCCCGCACCCCGCCTCCCGCGCGTCTCCCGCGGCGCCGCCACAGCCCGGCCTTACCCGCCAGCTCGTCGGGCTCCAGCCCGCTGTCCGCGTCGATCCCGCACAGCACGAAGTAGTGCGCGAAGCGGCAAGCAGCCGGGGAGGAGCCCGGGCCGGGCGCTGCGCCGCTCCCGCTCATCCCGGCCCCGCTGCGCCCGCCGCCGCCGTTCGGTAGGCTCGCTGCCGCTCCGGCTGCGGTCTCCGCGCGCCTGTCCTAGGGCGATACCGGCGCGCCCATGACCGCGCAGCCGCCGCTCGTCGCCGCAGCCTCGCTCCTCTCCGGGCGCCGGAGAAGCGCCCAGTCAGTCCCGGGGTCGATGCCGGTCCGGGTGGGGGAGGGGCGCGCAGGGGGGAGTGTCCGCGGGAGAGGCTCGTTCCGCCGCAGCTGCGCCGGCCAGCCGCGAGCCCGGCGTCTGGCGCCCGCAGGTCAGCTGAGCCCCGCTCCGGCTGTGGGAGCGCGAGGAGGGCGGGCGCCCAGGGCCGGCGCGTGGGGTTGGCGGAGGGAGACGCCGGGGAGGGCGCGCGCGCGAGGAGCACGCGTTTCGGCCGTGCGCGCACGCGCCCCGCGGGCTCCGGGAAAGCGCAGGGCGCGGGCGGGGTGCGTGCTGCCAGCCCGGCTTGCGGCGCGGGGGGCGACCACACACACTCTAGCCTCCTGCGCTCCGCCAACCAGCAGAGTAGGTTAGCCCGAGCGCGGGATTCCGCCTTCTAAAGGGATGCTAGGCTAATTTTTTAATGCAGCTTTGGGCAAGGTGAAGAGCCACTCTGAGATCATTGCCCCCCACCATGGTCTGGACCATCCTCATCTTTTAAACTGTGACATGGGCAGATGCCTATCTCATGTTAAGATCCTCGTCCTGAATTTCCCCCTCACCCTCATTCGCAAGCCATCCTTCCTCAGTGGATGGGTGAAGCTCTGCGGGAGGCTTGGGGGTTGGGGGGGCGGACGACTCAATAGCCACGAAGCATTGAGACTTCTAAAAGAACTACTATTGCCAACTTCTCCTCCCCGCCCCACCAATTCCCTAACCTCTCCTGACATTTTCCAGGTCAGTGTAAAATAGCCTAGGCGCTCCCGTTTCCCTGCTCTGCACTCATGTCATATTATCGGCTCTCATTGCAGGTACAATCAGAGACTGATAAGGCAACAGGAATTCGACCCTGAACTCCTGCTCCTCACGCGGCCATGGCTTTCTGTCTTGCTCTTTCCTCTGATTATCCATTCTTCAGAAGGAGCTCGCCAACCAGTTCTTACTCCTTTAAAAGGTGAAAAACGGAATGGATATCATCTCCACATTGTCATCTCTTCTTTCAGGATTTGGCTGTAAGGTTGGGTGGGGTGGGGGGGGGGGTGAGGGTATCATGAACACACAAGTAAACCTTCCAGGGAAGTGGACTGAGAGAACGAACCTCAGTTATTTGACCGAATAATGTTCTTCCGGAAAGACACCATCATTTACTGTAGCTTCTATCCTCATTTCTCTCTCTTCAATTTGAAATGGAAGAAAAAAATCAAGAAATCAGGGTGAGCCAGCCTGGATAATTGACCTTTATCTTCTGTTGCACTCTGCCCTTTCCCTTCAAAACACCTGTAATGACTTCTCCTGTGTGTCTTCTCAGCTGGATTGTAAGCGTCACAGAGCAGGAGCCATGCTCTCTGCTTCCCCATGTTTCTAATAGCTAGCAGAACCCTGGTCCCACATAGCCCCTCAACTTATATTTATTGAATGAACTAGGGGCCCGGTGCACAAAATTCGTGCACAGGGGGAGAGGGTCCCTCAACCCGGCCTGCACCTTCTCACAATCTGTGGCCCTTCGGAGAGATGTCCGACTACTGGTTTAGGCCCGATCCTGCAGGGATCCCTGTGGGATTGCACCTAAACCAGCAGTCAGACATCCCTCTCCTAATCCAGGACCACTGGCTCCTAACTGCTCACCTGCCTGCCTGTCTGATCTCCCCAAACCCCTCTGCCTGCCTGCCTGATAGCCCATAACCCCTCTGCCTGCCTTCCTGATTGCTCTAACCACTTTTCCTGCCTGCCTGATCACCCCTAACCACTCTGCCTGCCTGCCTGATTGCCCCTAACTGCTCACCTGCCTGCCTGATCCACTCTAACTGCTCCCCTGCCTGCCTGCCTGCCTGATTGCCCCTCACCACTTGCCTACCTGCCTGGTTGCCCATAACCACTTCTACCTGCCTGCCTGATCGCCCCTAACCACTCGCCTGCCTGCCCGATCACCGCTAACCGCTCACCTGCCTGCCTGATCACCCCTAACCACTCTGCCTGCCTGCCTGATTGCCCCTAACTGCCTCTGCTTTGGCCCCTGCTGCAGCAGCTTCGTTCAGAAGGACATCTAGAAGGTCGTTCAGCTGTCCGGTCTAATTAGCATATTATGCTTTTATTATTATAGATGATAGAAGGGTGGTTATCTAGGTAGTAACATGCTACTAGGAAAATACACAAACTTTAATATCTATAACATATTTATGAACACATGCTAATTTGTTATACAATTATTGCTTTTCCTCATATAGAGGGCACTAAAATGTGTAAAGCAAAGGGGAGGGAGTGCCCTGGTCAGGTAACTCAGTTGGTTAGAGCAGTGGTTGGCAAACTCATTAGTCAACAGAGCCAAATATCAACAGTACAACGATTGAAATTTCTTTTGAGAGCCAAATTTTTTAAACTTAAACTTCTTCTAACGCCACTTCTTCAAAATAGACTCGCCCAGGCCATGGTATTTTGTGGAAGAGCCACACTCAAGGGGCCAAAGAGCCGCATGTGGCTTGCGAGCCGCGGTTTGCCGACTACTGGGTTAGAGCATTGTCCAGATACACCAAGGTTGCAGGTTTGATCCCTGGTTAGGGCACATAAAGAATCAACCAATGAATGGATAACTAAATGGAACAACAAAACGATGTTTCTCTCTTCCTTCCTCTCTCTCTAAAATCAACAAATTAAAAAAAAAAAAAATAAAAAGAAGGGGAGCCCTAGCTGGTTTGGCTTAGTGGTTAGAGCATCAGCCCATGGACTGAAGGGTCTCAGGTTCGATTTCTGTCAATGGCATGAATCTCGGTTGCAGACCCGATCCCCAGCCCTGGCTTGAGGCTCATACAGGAGGCAACCAATTGATGTGTCTCTCTCACATCAATATTTCTCTCTTTGTGTCTCTCCCCCTTCTTTCCATTCTCTCTAAAAAAAATTCAATGGAAAAAATATCCTGGGGTGGGGATTAACACAAAAAAAGGAATTAAAGAAGAAGAAGGGGAGGGAGTGACGGAGGTATATGTGTTTCTCCTATTTTTGTTATAGCTTCTTACAGAATGTTTGTTAAATTCTAGACTAATCAAACAAAGAACAACAAAAAACTAATTTACTGTTTGCACTAGCCAAGAGATGTTACTTTTTGTTCATTTGAAAAGTAACTAATTTATGAGTTTGAAAGCCCTACATTAGCCAAAACTGGTTTGGCTCAGTGGATAGAGCGTCAGCCTGCGGACTGAAAGGTCCCAGGTTCCCTTCTGGTCAAGGGATTGAACCTTGGTTGCGGGCACATCCCCAGTAGGGGGTGTGCAGGAGGCAGCTGATCGATGTTTCTCTCTCATCGATGTTTCTAACTCTCTATCTCTCTCCTTTCCTCTGTAAAAAATCAATAAAATATATTTTTAAAAAAGAAAAAAAAGCCCTACGTTAAAAGCCCTAGTTTTTAAGATGATGAACTAGAACGAAGCTCAAACAGAATGTATTGAAATATGACCTATAAATCTCATTAAAATTGACAAAATCTTTCCTAAAGATTTCAAGAAGATAGTCACACATTAGGATTTCACACTAATTTGAAAATATCTGCGTCCATTTCTAATTATCACTTCAGAATAACACTGTGTAGGTATAATCTGCAGTAAACTGCAATGAACAGTTGAAAGGATAATCAAGAATTAACTATACACCATTGCACACATGTTTTCCTCCAAAATAATGACAGAGATAAATTAGTGTAGTGAACACAAATGACTTGAAATAAATCTTCCAAAATATTTAAATTGTATTGAGGAGGAGAGAGATCATATCCTGTTCCCACGTTAAGACAACCCTTATCAACCCCAGTCTTCAGCTCCACCATGCCATCCACACATACACACAAACAGGAGACAAGGGGTTGCTAAAGTAACTCTTTAGAGCCCTACACATTCATGGGACCACACTTTCCTTGTAGTCAACCACCTTAAGCCACCAGATTAGCAGTGCTATCAATTTCTACTCTTCTGTTTCCTGTAGGCAGCCGCTGCTGGCAGAGCTCAGCTAGTCCAAGTGCAAGTCATGCCCTCCATCTGAGGTTTTACTACAGTCCTTCCAGGGTAGCAGGTTGCTGCTCAGATGTTTGGAACATTGTCTGGCATTCTGCTATTGTTCCTTGTGCATTTGCTGCCTGGATTGAATTGAGAATTTATTGCAGTGGCGGCCATAATCCCAACTTTAACCTCTAAATAACACAAAACATGCCAAATAATCACAATTCCAATTGAAGAAAATCTTCAGTGACATTTTCTTCTGCCAGGGTTTTAACTCTCTGGGAAAATCTTATCACAACAAAAAGTTATTTGGAAAATCAATAATCATATTCCCTTATCATAGTTTCAGAAAAAAGGGTCAGTTTATGCCAAGAAGAGTTTGGTACAAAACAGATGACTCACAATTTCACATAAATCTGTTTCTACCTTATACAATAAGTACAACATTATCTCCCCCAAAATCTCCTGTATAAGTCATTGTGTTATGCTTTGAGCACCTGAAACTAATAAGATATGATCCCTCTTCTTCAGGAATTTGTAGTCTAGAAGGAAGGAAAATACTTTTCAGAAATAATTAAAATACCAAAAAGAGATGATAAAAATAAAACGTGGTATATTCCACATGACAAGTTCAGAAAGTGATATGGGATTTAGTGAGCAGAGATGTCAAATCTTAAGAAATCCAGTTAAATATTATGAAAGTGCTAATATTTGTGATGGGCCTTACAAGAATAATAAGATTTTGTCAGGTAGATATAGGATGGCAGACATTCCAGGCACAGAAATGACTGGGGTAAAAAAAGTGTGTAGAGAACAGTAGTTCAGTTGGAGCCAGATCATGAAGAGCCTTGAATGCCAGGTAAGTAGGGTTGACTCACTTTCTTATACTCTTACTAGAAGCCCGGTGCATGAAATTCATGCACGGGGGAAGGGGGTCCCCTCAGCTTGGCCTGCACCCTCTTGCAATCCAGGACCCCTTGGGGGATGTCCGACTGCCAATTTAGGCCCAATGTGTGATCAGGCCTAAACTGGCAGTTGGACATCCCTCTCGCAATCCGGGACCGCTGGCTCCTAACAGCTCACCTGCCTGCCTGCCTGATCACCCCTAATCACCTCTGCCTCGGCCCCTGCCCCCGCGGCTTCATCTGGAAGGACGTCCGGAATTTCATTTGGCTGTCCGGTCTAATTAGCATATTACCCTTTTATTATTATAGATACCTACCTTGCTGGTACCTGGAAAGCTAGTCTTAGCTAGCTTTGAGTGCGTTTAACACAGAATATTTGAGATCAGCTAAGCCAGCCCTTCATTTTACAAAAAAATATCTAAGTCTCACAGAACTTTGGTGACACACACGTTGTTAGTGAACCAGGAGCAAAGCATAAATGACTGGATAATAGGACATCTTAAAGGCCCTTTCAATCCTAATGTCTATAAACATATGAAATCTCTTTACTTGGCTTGACTAATCTTTCTCCTATATGCTGCTTATAGCTTCAGAGATTCACTTTGGATTTGATTTTTTTCTTTGTATAATGAAAAAATTTCAAATATACAAAAAGACTAAAATAACAAACACCTACATACCCCTCACCTAATTTTAATATTAACATTTTGCCATTTTTGTTTTATTTATTTGTTTTTTACTTAAGTATTTGAAAGTAACTAAGGCATCACATTCATCAGCATTCTTTAAAATAATGTTTAAAAACTACCTTAAAATTCTTTTTCTCCTATTGGTAGATTGTATTTTGTATTTAAAACTCTTAATATTACAATGTTTGTAATACATATATCTGACGAGAAACTTTTCTACAAAATGCTTAAAGAACTCTTACAACTCAATAAGACAACCCCATTTTTAAATGGGCAAAATATTTGAACAAACACTTCACAAATGAAAATTTACAAATGGCCAAGAAGCAGAGGAAACAATGTCCAACATCAGTCACTGTTTCAACAGATAAAGATCAGGGATGACTAAATCACATCAGGGATGACAAAATCACCAAAAGATACCACTTCCTGTGCTCTAGGTTGGCTGGAATTTAAGACTGACAGTGTCAAGTGTTGGGGAAGATGCATATATTGCTGGTTGGAATGCAAAGTGATACAACTTGGAAAGCATTTTGGTAGTTTCTTATAAAGTTACCATATGTCCAGGCAAATTCCACTTGTATGCTTTTCCCAAGAGAAATTGAAAACATATGACCACGAAAAGACTTGTTCCCACAAATGTTCATAGCAGTTTTGTGCATAATCCCAAACCAGAAATCACCTATGCTAGTTATCAAGTTATTCTCTCGCAGATTCAAATCCACCTTTCCTGGTCCGGCTTTGTGACGCCGGAGCTGGAGCCTGCAAGCATTTCTTCCCTGCCCACTGGCACAATGTCAGGCTTTGTCAGATTGAGGATACTGTAGGAACGCTACAAGGTGATATCAGCAGGAAGGCATTTCCCTTCTGGGTGCCAGTCCTGCTCCCATATTTTTACTCAGCCCAGGGACTAACACCTGGTAGCACTCCCCTCCACAGCCCTCACTGGCCAGTTCCAGCCACAGTCTCAGGCCTTGTTCTTCTCCCCCTCAGGCTGCTACTAAAGACCAGCTCCAAGCTGCTGGTATTACCTGGGAACCCTGGGCCACCTATGGGCGAGGTCCAGCCTGTATCCTTTGGCAAGTTTCTTCATCACAGACAAGCAGGCTGTGCATTCCTGTGGCAGCCACGCTCTTTTCAAAGAGGTCTGAACCAGAGCCTGTGAGGGGCAGGGCATCTTCCCCTAAGTCCTTGGCTCCTTCAGAGTTCACTCTCCCTCATCCTACTTGCTACTTCTAGATCCTCTTTTACCCCTTTAAGTCATTAACCACTTTTTACTAATTACTGATTATATTAAACTAGAGGCCCAGTGCACGAAAATTTGTGCACTGGGGTGGGGGTCCCTCAGCCCGACCTGCCCCCTCTCATGGTCCCGGAGCCCTCAGGGGATGTCCTACTGACGGCATAGGCCCGCTCCTAAGCCACAGTCTGGCCTCCCTCTGCAGGAGGCAACTAGGCCAATCAGGGGAAGGCACCACCCCCATCACCCCGCTGCTCAGCCCTTGAAGCCGCAGCAGCTTGCCTGAGCCTCAGCCTGGCTCTCATAGCCTCTGCTGTGGCTTTCTCCGGAAGGACATCTGGAAAGACATCCAGAAGACGTCTGCTCTAATTAGCATATTACCCTTTTATTAGTATAGATCTTCCTGTTCAAATGAATGGTTTCTGTCCATTCATTCCCTAGGTAAATGAATAAACTTTCATGCTTATACCATAGAATACTACTCAGCAGTAAAGAAGAATGAACTTCTGATACATTCAACCAGGTGATGACTGTGTCAAAAAATATGCTGAACAAGAAGATGCTGGATGCAAAAGAGTCCATAGTGTGTTATTCCATTTATGTGAAGTTCCAGAGCAGGCAGAAAGCAGATGAGTGGCAGCCTGGGGCTGTGGAGGGGTCAGGAATCAACTACAAAAGTGAACTCTCTGGAGTATGAAAAAATGTGATGTTTTAATTATGGTGGTGATATCACAGGTACACACATTTGTCAAAACCCATTCAATTATGTTCATAGAATGCGTGCATTTTAATATCTGTAAATTACAGCTCAATGAAATCTACTTAGAAAGAAAAAACGCAAAAATTATGTCAATTTTAACGGCATTTTATGTTTCAAAACTTTACAATTCCTAAAATTCTACTCATTTTGGTTGATTGACAGAACTGATTCAAATTCTTATTTAAAAAACTTGTTCCATCTTCATTTTTTCAGCTGGCATGTTTTGAGGCAGTTTGGTCTGTGTCCAAGGTCACACTGCCTGGGTTCAAATCTCTCTTCTTACCCATAAGACAATCTGCTTAATGTTACTAAGCTTTAAGCTCCTTATTTGTGCAATGGGGATCATACTAGGGTCATTGTGAAGTTCAAAGGAGACAATCCAGGTAATGTGCTCAGCGTAGTGCCTGGCATACAGAAAGCATAGAATACATGTAAGGTATTGTTCCCAGGAGCCCGGCATTGAGCTAAATAGTTTAACATACAATATCTCATTATTTGACTTTTAGCAGAAATTATGGGATTAGAAAACCAGTGCTTGGATATTACTATAAATATTTGAAATTCTTAATGAAAATTCTGAAAGGTCCAGTGCTTCTTGGGTAGCACCTCAGAATACAGCAGGGCATGATTAATTACAATCAGAAAGGGCCAGTGGGGCTATCAAACCCTAGCCCTGGACCCACTCAATAAAGTGTGATAAACTGGGAAGTGGGGGTGAGGATAACCCAGAATTTGTGCTGGTGCCAATAGCAGAGGTTATATTTGGGGGTCAAAGTTGGCTTCCAAGGTGGGCCATAAACTCTAGCAGGTATCTAGACGTCATCAAAAGGGGTCATAAGATTTATTTGTTGCAAAAGGTGGCGGAAGAGAGGATCTAATGCAGGTAGCCTTCCGAAGGCTGGCCAAGGAGTCAGCCTCAGGAAGTCATAGGAGTCACAGCTTCCACAGTTGGATTAAGAAGTGAAGGGTTGTGCCTGGCCAGTGTGGCTCAGTGATAGAGTGTTGACCCATGAACCAGGAGGTCACGGTTCAATTTCCGGTCAGGACACATGCCTGGTTGTGGGCTTGATCCTCAGTAGAGGGCATGCAGGAAGCAACTGATCAAAGATTCTCTCTCATTGATGTTTCTATCTCTCTCTCCCTCTCCCTTCCTCTCTCTGAAATTAATTTGTTTTTTTAAGTGAAGGAGTAAATTGTGTCCTCCCAAAAGGTATGTCCCAGACCTAATTCCTGGCATTTGTGAATGTAACCTTATCTGGAAATAGGGTCTTTAGTGATATAATAAAGTTACATATTTCAAAATGAGGTCCTCTAGATTTAGGATGGGCCCTAAATCCAATCCTGGTGTCCTGATAAGAGGAAGAGAGATTTGAGATACAGAGACACACAGAGGGGAAGGTCATGAGAAGACAGAGGCAGAGGTTGGAGTGATGTTCCTACAAGCCAAGGATTGCCAAAAGTTGCCTGCAGACACCAGACGCTAGGAGAGCGCTATGGAATGGAGTCTCCCTCACGACCCCCAGAAGTAACCAACTCTGCAGACACCCCCTTTTTTTTTTAAGTATTTTTATTTTATTTGTTTGTTTATTTATTTATTTTTCTTTATTGATTAAGGTATTATATATGTGTCCTTATCCCCTTATTGCCCCCACACACACTCATGCCCTCACCCCACTTGTGTCTGTGTCCATTGGTTAGGATTATATGCATGCATACAAGTCCTTTGGTTGATCTCTCCCCTTAACCCCACCCTCCCCTACCTTCCCTCTGAAGTTTGACGGTCTGATCGATGCTTCTCTGTCTCTGGATCTGTTTTTGTTCATCAGTTTATGTTGTTCATTATAATCCACAAATGAATGAGATCATGAGCTATTTATCGTTCTCTGACTGGCTTATTTTGCTTAGCATAACGCTCTCCAGTTCCATCCATGCTGTTCCTTCAGACACCTTGATTTTGATCTTCTGGCCTCCAGAACTAAGGAAATACATTTCTGTTCTTTTAAGCTACCAGGTTTGTGGTAATTTGTTGCCTCAGCCCTAGGAAACTGACACAGAGGGGAACTGGCCAGGGCCCGGTCTGAGAAAGGAACTGGAGACCTAGGTAGGTTACGGAGGTTGGACCTAAGATACGTAAGGCTTAGGGCTCATCAAAGGAGAGTGATGTTTGCATGTAAGATACGACCCAATTTCAGTAACCTAGGCACAATGACAAATTCTAACTAGGAAACATGGGGGCTAGATTTGGTAGAAGATCTAGATTTGAAGCAGGAAATGGGGCAAGGAGAGGCCTGGAAAATCATATTCAGGTCATCTATGTATGGGAAGGAAAAGCCCTAAAGAGGCCAGAACCTGAAACTGTAGTGTTGGATTTTAAAAGGCCAATAAGCCATTCCTTCTCTCTGTCCTAAGTGAGAGCCAGCTCAGAAGTAAGACATGACACCAAGAGATGGGGAACAAAATACAGACTCTACTAATAAAGCGGATTAGAAGAGAGAAATTATTTCAGTGGACATAACGATTTGCCGCATTATCCCACATCCCTTCAACCCCCTCTCCCTCAGGCCAGGCCCAGCACAGCACACAGAAAGGGATGTTTGAGGCTGCAGAACATCCACATTTATCTTCTATCGCTGCCCCATACAAGCTCCAGGTCCAAGGAAAACAGCTGAATCTTCAATGCTTGCAAACTTTAATAAGAGTAGATTCATCCGTGGAGAAATGAGGACCTTACATGTCAGACTTTGCCATCCACAGTCAAGGAAGGAGGAAGAGGTGAAGGAGGAGCCCAGAGTGCTGCAGGAGGGGAAGTCCCTACTGCCTGGAAGCAGGAGGCAGGAAGAAAGGAAGTCCCTCCCTAAGAGGCAGTGGTTTAATCTGAATCAATTTCCCCTCCTCCTTCATTGTGACGCATCTATGTTGTTTGACATTGGCCTTACTCCTTGCTCTAGGGTGAAGCTTTGGGAACCTACGTCGTCCCTTGTAAGTTATTGATTTAGGGATGGACAATTGTCCTAGACTGGTCTAATTAGTGTGAGGCTCAGGAATTTTGTATTATGCTTGGAGGAAGAAACACCCTCTTCCTACATTGGATATAAACAAGTTAATACACGGTCCTTCGAATTGTTGGTAGCCCTAGAAGGAAAGCCCGGCCAAGAATGAAGCCAATTTGTAGAACAGGACAGAGCCAAGAGAAACTCTAAAAAGCAGATTATATCATAAACTCTGACCAAGTCACACAAGAAGCCTGCTGATATCTAGAATTTGTCAGTTAATGTGAGCCAATACATTCCATTTATTGTTTCAGCCAGTTGGAGTTACCTTTTTTTTCACTTGATACTGAAAGCACACCTCTAGTATGAGAAGGTTGATCTCTAAATTCCCTTCCATTTAACAAAATATATTCTAAACCTAAAGGGGAAGAAATATATAATTCCATATTCTAGGGAAAAAATCCCAGAGCTATCTCTTTTTAAGGAGATGGCAATTACATGCCACTAGGGCCTCAGGCAGCTACGGCAGTCTCCCCTCCGGGAATCAGGGCCATAAGATGAGAAAGAAATCTTAGCAATCTTCTGTAGAAGTCATTTTCCTGGTTGGCTGGGTTCCTTCTCACTAAACCAAGATCAGCAATATAAGAATAGCTATTAAAATGCAGCTTTTCTATCAGAATTTAGAATACTCATACCCTTTTATTTGTCAGTTCTGCATCTCAGAGTCTCTCTTACGGAAATACACAAGTGAGGGATATGTGTACAGTGACGTTCCCTGAAACATTGTTCATGATAATTAAAAAGTGGTGACAATCTTATTTCTACCAAGAAGAAACAGTTGTATAAATTCTGGTATATCTATGCAATGCAATGGTAAGAATGAGGAGGCATTGATGGAAAAAATGTATCTAATAAAGTTGAATAGAAAAGTCAAGAAAGGCCCTAGCTGGTTTGGCTCAGTGCATAGATTGTCGAACTGAAGGATCCCAGGTTCGAGTCCGGTCAAGGGCACATGCCCAGGTTGCAGGCTCGGTCCCCAGTAGGGGGCATGCAGGAGGCAGCCAATCAATGATTCTCTCTCATTGATGTTTCTATCTCTCTCTCCCTCTCCCTTCCTCTCTGAAATCAATAAAAATACATTTTTTAAAAAGTCAAGAAAGAAAAACCTATAATATGATTCTATTGTTTGTGTTAAAAAAAAAGTGTATACATATGTTTGTGCTTAAAAATGAAAGGCTTCTACTTTTTATTTTTCATATTTCTGTATTTTAAAAAATTTGTACAACAGGTAACTATTACTTTTTGTAATTCAAAGCTTTTCTTTTTTAAGTGTGTATCTTCCTGTAAGAAAAGATTATCAACTTTGTGAATCATAGTTATTATATAAATAACTCAAACTTGTCACTATTTTATTGACTTACTAGAGGCCCAGTGCACGAATTCATGCACAGGTGGGGTTCCCTCAGCCTGGCCAGCGATTAGGGTCCATCAGGGCTGGGCTGGCTGGGGGAAGGGGCCGGAGGAGGCCAGCCTGGGGGAGGGGCCTCGGGAGTTTGGCTGTGGGAGTACACTGACCACCAGGGGGAAGCTCCTCTCCTGAATTGAGCATCTGCCCCCTGGTGGTCAGTGTGCATCATAGCAAATGGTCAACTGGTTGTTCCAGTGGTTCCAGTTGTTTGGTTGTACCAGTTGCTTAGGCTTTTATATATATAGATTCTTGACATTAATTCAAATGACTATACATATATTCATATATGCATATGTACACATACACACATGATCATTCATTATTTAACAATTCTTATTGTGTGCCTGATATATGCCAGGCAGTGTTCTAGGCATATGTCAATGACTAAAAGTCGTATAGATAAATCGTGCTGCATATTTATAGACCCCAAGTAGTCTCAAAAATATAAGTAACTATAAATATTGAGATGGAGCCAAATATATATGTTTATGTATGTATAATTTTCAATAATCAAAAACATTTAATTTGGCTATTCAGTGATGAACTTGATTTCATGTCATAAATTTGTAATCTTTCTCAATTTCATTCAAAAACCTTATGGTTGAAAGCACTGAATTGGATAGCCAAGTAAATAAAACTATCAATCTTGATCTAAGTATATTTTGTATGCAGCATCCTTTTTTAAAAAAAAGAAAATTTAATTTCAGAGAGGAAGGGAGAGGAAGAGAGAGAGATAGAAAAATCAATGATGAGAGAGAATCATCAATCAGCTGCCTCCTGCATGCCCCACACTGGGGATCGAGCTCACAACCTGGCATGTGCCCTGACCAGGAATTGAACCATGCGTGCGTGACCTCCTGATTCATAGGTCAACACTCAGCCCTTGAACCACACTGGCTGGGCAATGCAGCATCTTTAGACCTTAGCCACATGGCAGAATTTGAACCTGAATTCTCAGTTTTAGAAAAATTAATATCAGATTCCAACGATCTTCAAACAAGTAAAAATTATTAGATACAATTTCTAACACCTCCTTTAAATCACAGAAATCTTACTCATTTATTCTCTCCCACTCTGATTCAGAGGCACTTGTCATTAGTCTTACACAAGTTAATGTTGCAATGTTAATTAATTCAGGTATGCAAACCTCTTCTTTCCAGCTTGTGCAACTGAGAGCTCCTGGAAGTCAGAATCTGTTTCCCTCTTCCTTTACATTCACACATCACGCGGTTCACTTTCTCAGAAAATTGATCGAGTAAATGAATCCCTCAGCTTCCTCAACAAAGAGCTTTCATTTAAACTAAAAATAGAGCACAGATCCTCTGTGCTTTTCAGGCATAATCGATAATACCATTCATGAGGCAATTATTTTAAGTTTAGCCATTTAGATGTAATCCCATTATTAAATTAGGCTTGAACTCTTCAATGGAAATTTTAGGATATTTATTCATCTTAGCTCGCTTCTAAGCAACTACCTCCCAAGTTTATATGATCATTCATTATTTAACAATTCTTATTGTATGCCTGCAATATCCCTCCATAGGCATCCTTTTTTGGGGAGCAATTTCAGCTTTATGTAATTTTTGGAATACACTATGGAAAGTACCTTTTATGTTTTAGGGAAACTATGCACACTCTCTTTTTTGTTTAAAGAATTCTTCTCCTATGACTATTTCCTTGAACTTCAGAGTCTAACAATAATTAAAGGTAGTAAAAAAAAAAAAAATGCCGGGAGAAAAGCCAATTTAATTGTACTATGCCGAATAATTGTTTCTAAATTCCAGCTTGCCCATTGTGATTTTTTTTTTGGGGGGGGGGGGCGGGGGCAGGAAAAAAAATAATATCAGACTCCAACAATCTTCAAACAAGTAAAAATTATAATCTGGTGGGTGCCTATTTAAAGTAACAGAATCCAAGGCAACACAAGAGGCTTAAATTTAGATGTGCATGTTATTAACTAAGTGTAGGAAAGAACATTATCTAGTAGTGAAGAGCCAGCAGCATGGAACAACCAAGCTAAATTTATACGCCCATTTCTTCAAGGTTTGAGATGGATAAAATAACCCCGACTCTCTGTATTTAGCTGCTCTGTCCTTAACTTTAGTTAAGTTTAACTCTTTATCACTTCACAGGATTGTTGACACTCTAGGCTTATAAAACACCAAACTTCTTGCCTCAGTTCAGGCTGCCGTAGCACTAGACCATAGACTGGGTGGCTTAAACAAAGAAATTTACTCCTCACATTTCTGAAGGCTGAAAAGTCCACGACCAAGGGGCCCACAGATGTGTTGTCTGGTGAGGGCTCTCTCCCTGGTTTGCAGCCAGCCAACCTCTTGTTATGTCCTCACATGGGGCACAGGGGAGGAAGCAGTGAAAAAAATATTAATAGATACAGTGTGTCCCCCCCAAAATGTATACACACTTTAACAGCTGATAGCTATAGATTCTATTACTATTGTGAAAAGAAAATGTATTTTAATAAACACTGTATTCAAAGTGCATATACATTATTTTTCAGACACCCTGTATATATATAATTTATAGCTAGAAATGTTAAATATGGTAGGACCACTTTTTCAACATTGTTGGGTAAAAAGAGAATTCTGGAGACTCCTCTAAAGCAAATATGGCCAGATTATAATAAAGAACTAAGCCAATAACAGAATTAAGGTTTGACGCCTCACCCCCAAAAAATAAATTACTAAAAATGGAAAGCTTGCTAAGTTAATATCTGAACTAGACACTAAAATGTCTGCCTTATCTAGAAATGTACTTTCAAACGTTAACCACTAACTACCAGCAGGCAGTAGCTACACAAAGGTAGCAATTAATGTGACAGCAGTTGAGTGTTGAGACCAAATCAGGGGTAATTATTTACTCTCATTGCTATAATTAGAAATACATGAGGCACACAGAAGCTACTATAAAGGAGGTTATAGATAAATACACACTACTATTTATATTCATCTTGAAATGTACAATTTCACAAAATCCCTTTAAAAAACCAAACATCCCTGGTTGGTGTGCTCAGTGGTTAGAGCGTCAGCCCTCGCACCGAAGGGTCTCGGGTTCAATTTCCGGTCAAGGGCATGTACCTGTGTTGCAGGTTTGATTCCCCAGCCCTGGTCAGGACATGTGTGGGAGGCAACCAATAGATGTCTCTTTCTCTCTCTCTCCCTCCCTTCCTCCCTCCCTCCCGTCCTCCCTCCCATCCACTCTCTCTGAAAAATAATATCAATAGAAAAAATATCCTCAGGTGAGGATTAACAAAAACAAACAACAACAACAACAAAAACTAAAGCAAATGAAATATAAAAAACAATTTACAGCATTGTATCCTGTGTATGCTTTTCTGAACAGCAGCCATAGTCTCCAAACATTAGATAAATATTGAACTCTTTTCTTAAACTTTTGTTACGAAAATTTCCAAACATTTCTAGAAAGTGGAAAGAATAGATTAATGAGTACCCATGCATCTGTTACCTGGATTCAACATTTAGCAACATATGGCCAATCTTATTTCATTTATAACTCTACTAGAGGCCTGGTGCACGAAATTTGTACATGGGTAGGGTCCCTAGGCCTGGCCAGCCATCAGGGCCGATCGGGGCCTTCCGGCTGCCGGCTGGAGCCTTCCTTTGTTCCGTGCCACCCCCTGGTGGTCAGCACACATCATAGCAAGCAATCAGACTCCGGATCGCCCAGTCAAACTCCCGAGGGGACACTTTGCATATTAGCCTTTTATATATATAGATCGTCTCCACCCCTCCTTCACACTAGATTGTTTAAAATAAACTGTCAGATATTATAACATATCATTTCACCAGAAAATACTGTAGTTTAACTATTTCCATGTACTGTTTTGTATTGAAAGTATGTTAAAATGAATATACCTTTTTTTTTTAAATCCTCACCCAAGAATATGTTTTTTTGTTGTTGTTGCTTTTAGAGAAAGAGGGGGGAGAGAGAGAGAGAAACATCATTGTGAGAAAGAAACATTGATTAGCTGCCTCCTTCCTGTAGGCACCCCGACCAGGAATTGAACCCACAATCCTTCATTGTATAGGGTGACGCTCCATCCAACTGAGCCACATCAGCCAAGGCGAAAATGAATGTATCTTATAAATCACATTCCCATATTTAATAGATTGGTTGGTTGACTGATTGTATCCAAGGACTAGAAATGAAGCAAGTTAATTGTTTGCAAGATAAGAAACAGAGCAAAACTGAAATCCAACCTCTCTGCTTTTGAAATAATTTCTCTGACTCCAGGATGGAAAGAGAACTATTTTGACATCCTCTGTCCTAATGCCAGGCCTCACTTTCCGCTGGTGTGTACTGCTATTGTTGCACTGAGTGTTAAAATAGTAAACTTCTTAAACGGTGGGAACTGGTGTTTCCACCCACCTTCTTCCCGCACCAATCCCTGGCTTCTCTGGCCTGGGATACAGGAGCCCTGGGCTCTGGTGGGCAAGTCTGCTGGCACCTTGGTGGGTGCTGCTTGGTGCCCATTTGGTCCCCTCACCCTGGCTGGCCAGCCTGCCATCCCGCAGATAACCTTGTGGGAACTGTGGCCTCCACAAGATTCCAAAGTGATTGCTAAATATTTTAAGAAACACTCTTACCTAAGTCCCTTCATTATTTCCTCTTGTTTGGGAATTTAGGTGAATTTAATTGAGGGCTACTGAGATGAATGGGGACTTCAGTCAGGCCTGGTTTAGATCAGAAGCCATTGCCAGTGTTCAAGGCAAACTGTAAGAGGAAATATTAATAATATCCAACTCAAAAAAAAAATAACATCTAACTCATTGAATTGGTGGAAAGATTGAATGAGATCATCTTTCAATGTCTAAATGTCTACATTTCTGATACAGAACTTGATTTTCTCTACCAATTCTCCTCACACCACTCTTCCCCTAACAGCTCATGACACCGCCATTCACGTTTGCTGAGGCCCCAAACCAGAAGTCATTCTTGATTTTTTTTCTTTCCCTTATCACTAACATCTAACCCCCAGCAAAGGGGTCAACATTCAAATATGTCTTAAATCCAACCACTTTGTACCACCGCCATTGTTGTCAGCCTAGTTTAGCCATCCTCAAACTTTTTGGTTTTAGGATCCCTTTACACTCTTTGAAACTATTGTGGACCCCAAAGACCTTTGTTTATGTGGGTTACATTAATATTTATCATTAGTATTAAAAACCAGAGTG
Source organism: Eptesicus fuscus (assembly GCF_027574615.1). Classification (NCBI taxonomy): domain Eukaryota; kingdom Metazoa; phylum Chordata; class Mammalia; order Chiroptera; family Vespertilionidae; genus Eptesicus; species Eptesicus fuscus. The sequence continues at coordinate 70,194,349 of NC_072479.1, read as the reverse complement.
GAAACAAATTTACAGTATTTATTCATTCATTAAAAAATAATAAGTCCATAGCATATTAATATAAATAATATATGTGTTTTAAAGTAATCATATTCCATATTTTCCCAAAAAAGTTTAGTGAGAAGAGTGGCATTGCTTTCTTTTCTTTCCCTTTATTTCCTTTTTACTTTTTGCCGATCTCTTTAATGTCTGGCTTAAAAAAAAAAAAAAAAAAAGTTAGATTTTCGTAACTACGTCTGCATTCAATCTGCTGCAGTATCACATGTCATGTAGCCTCTGGACAACTCTACTGTACACTCATGAAAGAATGAGACTAAGGAAGGCAAATAAGGTCCTCCTGTGAGTAGGAACATAGTTTTGACCATGCAGACCCACTAGAATGTCTCAGGGGGTCCCAGACCACAATTTTTAACATTTTGTAAAAACTGAGGTCTCATTTACATACCAAAAACATTATCCTTTTAAGATCAAAATCGCCGTACCTAATTCCAGAACAATTTCATCGCTCCATTACCAGTCATTACCCATCCCCCTCAAACCAGCGCCTGGTAACCACGAATCAATTTTCTTATTTTATGGAGTTGCCAATTCTGGACACTCCATAAAAACGGAACCATACAAGATGTGGTCTTTCCGCCTGGCTTCTTTCACTTAACATAATATTTTCAAAATTCATCCATGGTGTAGCAGGTATCAGTAGTTCATTTGTGGTATGGCTGCATAATATTCCATTGTATGGCCATACCACATTTTATTTATTCATCACTAGATGGGCATTTGGGTTGTTTTCTCCTTTTGGCTGTGGACGAAAGGGGCCACATGCTAACCTGACAAGCTCAGGGGAGGCCTGCATGGCAGTCTTGCAAACTCAGAGACCTAAAATAACCACAAAAGATGGTCTGAAAATTAAATATTTAACTACAAACAGGTTATGGTGGGCAGTCATGTCCTAGGCTGGTATTTTCCCTGACAAAGATCAACTTAGATCTTTACTGAGCCCATTTGTCTTTTTGCCTCTAAGATAACATATCTGCGAAATGTCTGGGTAACTTGTACCTTCCCTTTTTTTCCGGACCCCTCAGGGCACAACAAATGGCATCAGGACATTCCTTCATTGTTATTGTTATCAAGTTAATGTCAACTGTTAATTGTGTTAAACTATCTTGTATCCATCTATGTAAAAGAAGCACATGTCTATCATTTCACTTTTTATCCTATCCCAGAGGTTTCCCCCGCTTTGCTTTGTCCCACCTCCTTAATCTATCACCAATGACTTTCCTGTAACCCACCTACGTCCCTTTCCTTCGATTGCTACGTATAAACATAGATGTAACCCGCTATTCTCCGGAGCATTATCTCAATTTCTTGAGGTTCTGCTTCCTGGCATATGTCGACAGTTTGGCTCAAACAAACTCACAAAAATTCTTTACAGGTTTCAGTGGTTTTTTACGTTAACATGGCTATTACCAGTAAAGTCGCTAGGAGCATGAGCGTACAGTTGTTGTGTGGACCTATGTTTTCAGTTCTCTCGGGTATACAGCTAGGGGTAGAACTGCAGGGCCATGTGACTACTCCGTGTTTAACTCTGAGGACCCACCAAGCCGGCAAGTCCACACTGAGAACCACGTCCCTAGTCTGAGCCCCTCTCACTTACTTCCTGGATTATTGCCTAATAAATGTCCCTGATGGGTGAGAACTTCCCACCAGGGTGGCCTGCTGCCCCTGTAGTTCTTTAAAAAAAACACAACATTTTATTGATTTTTTTACAGAGAAGAAGGGAGAGGGAGAAAGAGTTAGAAACATCAATCAGCTGCCTCCTGCACACTCCCTACTGGGGATGTGCCCGCAACCAAGGTACATGCCCCTGACGGGAATCCAATCCGGGACCCTTGAGTCCACTGAGCCAAACCGGCTAGGGCTGCCCCTGTAGTTCTTATTCCACACCTTCCAGAACCATCTTTTTAAGCGCTCCCATTATCACTCCATTGTGTAAAACACCCCGATGGTTTCCCATTACACACAGAATGAAATCCAAACTCCACCACGGCCCAAACATGATCGAGTGCCTGCCAACCTCTGTGACTGCATTTCCTCACCACCCTACCCCTCACTCACTATGGCCCACCCCTGGCTTCTGCTTTTCAGACATGCCAAGCCCCTCCCACCTCAGAGCCTTTTAACTGGCCAGCTATGTCCGGAATTTGCTGCCTTCTAATCCTGGGGTGGGTCGCTGGCTCCTTCTAGATCATTCAGATCTCAACTTGAATGGAACATCCTCAGAAGGGCCTTTCTTGACCCCCTGATCTAAAATAGCCGCTGGCATCAAGCGCTCTTTAACTAGCTATATTTTATTCAGAGTAAACATCGTTTACTTATTTGGCTAATCGTTAACTTTCAGCACATATCCAGTTCCTAGAACAGGCGCACAGGAGATATTCAATACGTATTTTGGAGTGAGTGCATTAAAAAAGGCAAAGTCTCCTGGTGCTCCCGTGTTCTGTTGCTGCATTACACACTATCCCAAAAGAGTGATTTTAAAAAACCGGTTATTTGGGCTGGGCCCTCTCCCTCTCTACATGGCCCCTGCATGGTCTCCACAGCAAGGCAGCTGGATTTCTTACATGGCAACAAAGGGTTTCCAAGAGAAAAAAGTAGAAGCTACTGTCCTTTCAAGACATGAGCCTGGAATAAGCACAGCATCCCTTCTACCATATTCTACTGGTCAGCAGGGCCAGCCCAGATTCAAGGGACTAGGGGGGTGGGGGGGATGGGGGAGCATGAAGACCAACAGGAGTGTTCCACGGGAATGGGTCCCCAGGAGGCAACCAGTGAAATGGACAAGCACAGCATGCAAAGGCTCAGTACACTCCACCTATTGTTATCCTGACTGGTAGCTGGAGAGGGAGGAAATCCTCTAAAGGTTTTGGCGGTGTTGCAAATTATGGAACTCCTTTTTAATGCAGAGTGATATGAACAAGGTCAGAGAAAGCTTATGAATTACTTTGAGTATTGGACTGTTTGCTGCCACTTGATCAAAAAGCGTACACATAGATATGGCCGTGTTTTATTAAAGACTCTTTGTGGAAGAGCAGAAAAACAAACTCAGATCAAAAGCAGAAATAAATGTCACTGAGCTAATAAATGAAAAAAGACTCTTTGTGGCTCTATCTAATGGAATTCTAATGGCAGGCTAACCCAGGGAGCACAGTCTAATGGTTAAGTACAGGACTCTGGGGCCTGACTGCTTGGGTTCGAGTCCTGACTAGGCTGCTTACTAGCTGGTGATATTACACAAGTTTCTTGACTTCTTGGTGCTCCCATCTCCTCATCTGGAAAATGAGATTGGTGATAATAGGACCTATGAATGAGAATTAAGTTTGTTAATACCTACAAAGTACAGGAAAGGCCACATAATGACTAGCAGGTAAGCATTTGTTAAATAAAACACTACTTTTTAAAATATATATATTTTATTGATTTTTTACAGGGAGGAAGAGAGAGGGATAGAGAGTTAGAAACATCGATGAGAGAGAAACATCGATCAGCTGCCTCTTGCACACCCCTCACTAGGGATGTGCCCGCAACCAAGGCACATGCCCCTGACCGGAACTGAACCCGGGACCCTTGAGTCCGCAGGCTGACGCTCTATCCACCGAGTCAAACCGGCTTCGGCTAAAACACTACTTTTAAGGGGGAAAACATTAATTCTTTTTTTTTTTATTATTGATTTCAGAGAGGAAGGGAGAGGAAGAAAGAGAGATAGAAACATCAATGATGAGAGAGAATCATTGATTGGCTGCCTCCTGCAGGCTGCACACTGGGGATCAAGCCTGCAACTTGGGCATATGCCCTGACCAGGAAATGAACCATGACCTCCTGGTTCATGGGTTGATGCCCAACTACTGAGCCACTCCGGCTGGGCAGAAACAGTAATTCTAATAACATCAGTGGTTGCATTTATAAACCAGTAGATAGACTTTTTTTTTTTAACTTGCAAAAAGGCAATTGAACTAAATCAAAATAATTTACGAGACATTATCTAAACCAATCATTAACTGTATAAACACAACCAGTGGTCATGCCAACTAACCAAATAGCTCTTTTTTAAAAAAAAAAATGTTTTTGCAATTATTTAATCAGAATTTCTTAAGACTTTGAGCTTTATTGAACTTTCTTTCACCTTCCTTAATAACTTTTTAAAACTCCTGCAAAAAAAAAAAAAAAAGACACAATAATGACTAACAAGTTAAAGTAATATTAGAAAGCAATGCTGTCCAAAGGTTGGGTTTGATGGTGAAGGGCTGAAGGTCACCATAGCGAGGAGCGTCATAGTCCCATGAGGGCTGGTCCTTGGTCTTGGGACCCAGGTTAAATTCAAGGCTATTGCAGGAATTCTGCTTGCTGTTTAATTAGGATAGACTATTCCAGACCCCACAGCTTCTTCACCTACAAAACAGAGTCCCCAGGCAAACGGAGGCTGTGAACAGGGGGCCTAGAGTTCGTCTAGTTCTCACTACAGCATTCCAGGGTAAATTCCCAGGCCAAATGGTCAAAGACAATTTTAGAAACCTTGGAGAAGATGGACTCATTTTGAAAAAGATTAAAATATCACCTTATGTTTCCTAAAGTTTTTTCAGTGTTATATCATGAACAACAAACAGCCTTACGCACAGAGAAAGACTAATACGACAATTACTGCTTCCATGAAAATCAATATTCCAAAGATGAGGAGGTCAAAGCAGAAGGTGAATTATGGATGAAAATATCTGTGGACCCCCAGACCTGGCAGTCTGTCCAAATCTGAGTGAATTATAGGGAGAACTATGGGTTCCCTTTTCTCCCCTGTGCTTCTTCAGTACATGTTCTTGCCAGGTTCTGAGCACTGACAAAGCTTCAATTCTCTTACTTTCATCTAATTTTCACTTTTTTTTGTGTGAAGCTCTAACAATAAGGTGGGAGATGGAAGGCATTCATAATCTTACCACTTTAATGCAATTATTTTCATTTCTGTATATTTCCTTCCAGACTTTGTCCAGATGCAGGCAGGTTTTCAGGTAATTATCATCGAGTGCACATGCTTTTTAATGTTGCCCTTTCTCCTATTATAGCAACATTTGTTCATGTTGCTTCATAATCTTCTTAATTATAGTGGCTTCATATTTCTAGTTGGAACATGTGTGTTATTATGTGATAATTTACTTGGTCCTTTATCTATTAGTAGACATGTAGGTTGCTTCCACTTTTTTTGTCGGTGGTGTTACAAAAGCCGTAATGAACTTCTCTGTGTGTATACCTTCTTTGGCATTATTTCCATGCCATAAATTCCTAAGGAAAAGATTATGGGCTGTGGCAGATTATATGTTCTAAAGATGACCATAACAACTTCTCTTCCAATCTCATTGCTCTTCTGCAACACGACCTTTACACCCCCCCCCCCCCTTGAACCTGGGTGCGCTCTGTGACTGATCTAGGCACTGTTCCAGGTAGAACCTTTAATTGGCCTGATAGCATCTATTTCTTGCTTCAAGAAAGCACTGCCATCCTGAGACCACCATGCTGTGAGAAACCCCGACCACACGAGGAAGCCCTGAGGTCCAAAGCCCCGGGTGGAGAACAAGAAAGTACCAGGAGCTCGGCGATACCAGACATGTGAGCAAAGATGCCACCTGGAAGTGCGTCATCCAGACCTGGCTGCCCACATGAAGCCAGGTGGGCAAACGGCCCAGTGCAGCCCTCCCAGAATTCCTTAGCCACAAGACCGCATGCAAAATAAACTTATTAAACCACCAGGTTTTGTGATAGTTACCTAGTAGTAAGTATTTGAAACACGAGTCAAAAATGAAAAATTTCCCCCAAATGCTGGCAAAAGCAATTCTAATGGGATTGAACCAGCTCATACCATTTGCAGTGTCTTAAAAGTGTATGCTTTTCGAGATGCAAGCCGGATAAGGATCTGGCTTTCTGCACTGTTTCTAAGTTTCTTCACTTAAGAGAGATCAATAGCATCCAACTCCTTGGAGGGATGTTTATTTTGCCTCTCTTCTGAGAAGGTAAGGACTCATTTTGGAAGTCCTCCACCAACTTTTTTTATCCTCCTTTTCTCTAGTTTGCTTCCTTCTTCCTTCTTGCTCCCGCCAAACTTTAATTCTGCCCATCTTCAAACAGAAATAATATCTACTACTCCATCTACTTTGAATTGAAACACATGAAGCTCTTTGGACTCACTTGAAGAAAGGAGCCAAGAAGGACTGAAATGTGTGTGGATACCTGCATGGTACATTAAAAACAGATGCTCGTGCCGAAACCGGTTTGGCTCAGTGGATAGAGCGTCGGCCTTCGGACTGAAGGGTCCCAGGTTCGATTCCGGTCAAGGGCATGCACCTTGGTTGCGGGCACATCCCCAGTAGGGAGTGTGCAAAAGGCAGCTGATCGATGTTTCTCTCTCATTGATGTTTCTAACTCTCTATCTCTCTCTCTTCCTCTCTGTAAAAAATCAATAAAATATATATATATATAAAATATTCCTCTCCCTTCCTCTCTGAAATCAATAAAAATATATATTTTAAAAAACAACAACAGATGCTCGTGAGGAGGAAGCCATTTTCTGCTCCCCTTCTAGGTTCTTCCAGCTGGTCTAATAACCAAATTGACAGGTGACAGATTAACCAGAGAAAAGAATCAAATTCAACTACATGTGCATGTACTGGAACCCCATATACATGAGAGGGTCAGAGACACAAAGGTAACATTAGGTGTATATGACAGTCTGATCTAAGGGTGAGGTAAGTCACCTTGAGGTTTCAGAGAGGAGGGTCATTGACAGGTTGGTGTAATTAGAAGTGTGCCCTGCCCTATAGAGAGGTCATAAAAGTTATTTCTACAGATAACTCTTATTATGGGCAAGGTTCCAAATATAAATTCTTTAAGGGAGGGGTAAAAGTTTCTCTTGAACCCACAGGGTCTTGATCACCTTCAGCTCAAAATAATCCACACACTTAAGTGTCTCATCTTGGGGCGGCCTGTTTTGAACCCCTTCACTTGATGATTAAATTGATTCCAAAACCTATTTGTGCTCCTATTATCCTACACTAGAGGCCCAGTGCATGAAATTCATGCATTTGTGGGGGGGGGGGTCCCTCAGCCCAGCCTGTGCCCTCTCGCAGTCCAGGAGCCCATGGGGGATGTCCAACTGACGGCTTAGGCCCATCAGTTGGACATCCTTAGTGCTGCTGCGGAGGCAGAAGAGGCTCCTGCCACCACCACTGTGCTAGCCAGCCGTGAGCCCAGTTCAGAGCTTCTGCCTGAGCGGTGCTCCCCTATGGAAGCACAATGACCACCAGGGGGCAGCTCCTGCATTGAGCGACTGCCCCCTGGTGGTCAGTGCGCATCATAGTGACCGGTCATTCCGCCATTAGGTTGATTTGCATATTAGCCTTTTATTATATAGGATAATAAAAGCCTAATATGCTAAGTGTCCAGTCACCTGGTCAGCCATTCAACCAATCAAAGCGTAATATGCTAATGATATGCTAAGGCCACTCAAGTGCTTGCTATGATGTGCACTGACCACTAGGGGGCAGATGCTCTAACTGGTAGGTTAGCTTGCTGCTGGGGTCCAGCAGATTGGGACTGAGCGAGACGAGCTGGACACGCCCTGGAGCCCTCCTGTGGTCCCTCCCCAGCTGACCAACCTCCCGTGTCCCTCCCTGGCCCCAATAGTGCACCGATGGAGTCCTTCGGCCTGGCCTATGCTCTCTCACAATCTGGGACCCCTCGGAGGATGTCGGAGAGCCAGTTTTGGCCCGATACTGCAGGCCAAGCCGAGGGACTCCACTGGTACACGAATTCGTGCACTGGGCCTCTAGTGTAGTAATAATATTTATTCTCTCAGGTAGGACTCTGAGTATCCAGTGATGGAAACGAATTCAAATTGGATTGAGGTGAATGGGAATTTATCAGCACACAGAATTGAGGACTCATTTCAGGAGAGGACTGACTCAGGGCTCAAACAATGTGAAGGAGAAAGAGATTTCTCTGTTTCTTGCCTGACTCTGCCTTCCCCTGCTTGTTGGTTCTATTCTCTGGCTCCAAGTAGGTGGTTGAAGAAGCAGCTCTGGGCCTGGCCTGTGTGGCTCAGTTGCACCAAAAGATGGCTGGTTCCCAGTCAGGGCACATGCCTAGGTTGCAGACTTGATCCCCAGTAGGGGACGTGCAGGAGGCAGCAGATGAATGTTTCTCTCCCATTGATGTTTCTCTCCCTCTCTGTCTAAAATCAATAAAAAACATATTTTTTTTAAAAAGCAGCAGCAGCTCCAGCCTCACTGTCTGTTAGGTTTAAGTTCAATGAAAAGGAGAGAGACATTCTTCCAGGGAGCTGCCACACAAGTCCTGGGGTCCAACGATTGGACCATCTTGGATCTTGTGCTCATTTCTGAACCAATCACAGTGGCCTGGGGGAGGAGAATGTGCTGATTGGCTTAGGCTGGGCCACTTGTTCCATCCCTGGTGCTGATTCAGTGTCACTGAGAGCACAGTGACTAAGAGGCGGCAAGGGAAGGCTGAATACTCTGTCCAAGATGGAGCTGCGAACATCACACCCTCCTGTCTCCTCCTGCTCCTTTGCAGGAATCCTCTGCAGACATGACGGTGTCTTTGAGAGTAGCAGTGCACAACCTTGTTTGACCAAATCTTTTGCTCATCCCCACCCCAGTGTAATCAATGCCTCCCTCTAAGATACTCCGCTTTCTTTTTCTTTTCTTTTTTGCCCTGGATACAATGATATTTCTTTTTTTTAAAATATATTTTATTGATTTTTTACAGAGAGAGGGATAGAGAGTTAGAAACACCAACGAGAGAGAAACATCGATCAGCTGCCTCCTGCACACCCCCTACTGGGGATGTGCCCGCAACCAAGGTACATGCCCTTGACAGGAATTGAACCTGGGACCCTTCAGTCCGCAGGCCAACACTCTATCCACTGAGCCAAACCAGTTAGGGTTACAATGATATTTCTAAGCGTTTTGTCATTTCTCCTCGGAGGTGCCACACAATACCCTTCTCTTCCAGAAGCCGCAGCCTTTAGGGGAAGGAAGGAGGGCAACAGATGAAAAGCGACCGCTTTTCTTCCGCTCCTGGGGAAATGCATAGTTAGAATCTTCCAAGATGTAAAGGAAAAGGGCTAGAGCTGGATTTCCAAATGTGGAGGGACGGTATTTCCTTTTCTTTCGTGTGTGTGTGTGTGTGTGTGTGTGTGTGTGTGTGTGTGTGTGACAGTATTTTACAAAACGAAGGAGTTGGAGTAGAAACTCATTCAAGTTCCCTCTAGTTAGAGGATTCGATGATTCACATCCTTTCTTCCCCCAACAGGCAGTTTTTGGTTTTATCTGTAAGAATGGGAGAGGGCATTAGATTGGGGAGAGAGGAGCTTCTTCAGCAAAGAGGAAAGGGGCTGAGGGGGGCAGGAAGGACACACAGCACCCATTTCTCAGTTGTGGTTGTCAAGCTGTTGCTCCTGGTTTCCCACTAGGATTCTGAGCCTTCCCACCAGTCCTCCGAATTCGTTCAGATCATCAGCTTGGACCTGACAGCTTTATTCCCTCGGCTCTAGAAAAGGAAAGCAAAGCAAAGCTTGATGGATGGCTCAGAATCGGGCAGGAACCTTTACTAAAGATGTCCATCGAGGGGAGGGAGCAGGCTCGAGGACCCGAGGCTATTATTGCTCAGGGTCAAGTTCAGATCCAGGCTGGCTTCCCAGGACAGTTAGCAGGTAGGAATTACAGGACAGGAGGCTGTGAAAAGGAGAGGGACAAAGGAAAGAGGGAGGTGTTATAGGTGCAAACGGGTTTAGAAAGCCCTGACACGCCAGCAAAGCATTTGAATTCTTTGAAGGGAAGCAAAGCAAGCAACACAGGAAACCGTCCAGCCTCCGGGGGGAGACAGCAGGAACTTTGCAGGGGAAGCAGGCCAGTGAGCAGCGTTTCGGGGCTGAGCTACAGGCAGGCTCTTGCATCCCAGAAAGAGTGAGGCTGTCAAAGGGGTTGAACTAAAGTGAGGTCTCAGCGTTTGTGCCGATGTTGCTTCATTATAGTTATTTTTTAAAATATGTTTTTATTGATTTTAGGGAGAGAGAGGAAGGGAGAGGGGTAGAGAGATAGGAACATGGATTGGCTGCCTCCTGCACACCCCCTACGGGGATCAAGCCTGCAACCTGGGCACGGGCCCTGACCGGGAATCGATCTGTTGACCTCTTGGTTCATGGGTTGACATTCAACCACTGAGACACACCAGCCAGGCATGTTGCTTTATTTTTAAGTTTTATTTCTCCTTGGCTCACTTATAAGTCAGAAGAAATGCAAGAGCTACACAAGTATGTGCCCTACAGTCCGGTTTGCCAAGGGCGCTACAAACAAACAAGCCCCAGCCCCTCTCCCCCGGGGACCTGCGCCTCCGTACAGGAACCCAGAACCTCTCAGGTCACGTTAAAGCCCAAATGTCATCCTTTATCTGAAAAACAACAATTTGAGAAACAGAAAACATGTACTTTGCAACCTGACAATGTTGATTCTTACCTGAGCCCAGGGATCCTGGAAAATAGTAACCGGGCTGAATCCTCCAGCCCCCGGTGTTCTGGGAAAGGGCTTCCGGCCAGGCCGCACCCTTCCCAGGTGATTTAGATAAGACTCACCCGAGTTTACCTGTGATGAGGCTAGACACGGACCCTCAAATCCCTTTCTTTGCTTCATAAATGATTAACTGAACTGCTCGCCCTCTGATCAGTTCCAACAATATGCTGTTAACCCAACTTTGATTAAGTTTCTGTCCTTCCTCCAGGCCCCTGAGCTTGGACCCACCCTCCCCTCAGCCTGAGTCAGCACACAGCCCCTTCTGAGGATAGCCGGGCCTCAGGGTCAAGCCTTCTCTGATCCACTATTGATCATGCCCCTTGTGCCTCCCACTTGCCCGGGTCTGATTCTCCCAAGCCTTGTGTACTCTTGTCTACAACAGAAAAACTCTTTCTGCCTAACTCTTGAGGTGCTTGCAGACCTTCAGGTCACAGCTTTCTCCTGTTGCCACAGTTCCCCGCCCCCCTTGTGATAATTCTTTTGAATGCAAGTCTCTTCTTACCAAGTCTGGAATGTTTTTTAAAAAAAAGTTTGGCAATCCTTCCCTAGCGGCGTGGCTCAGTGGTTGAGTGTTGACCTATGAACCAGGAGGTCATGGTTCCATTCCCGGTCAGGGCACATGTCTGAATTGCAGGCTTGAACCCCAGTGTGGGGTGTGCAGGAGGCAGCTGATCAATTATTCTCTCCTCATTGATGTTTCTGTATCTCTATCCCTCTCCCTCCCTCTCTGAAATCAATAACAATATATTTTTTTTAGAAAATTTGACAAACCAGAAATGAAAGACAACCCATCAGCTCCTTTTCTGAGCTCCTTCCAGCAAAACAAGTTTTATTGGAATCAAATATTGTTTGATCATTCAAACCCAGGGCTGGGTTTCCAGAGTGTTGTGGTTTGCCAAGACAAGGTGACTTCTTTTTTTTTTTTTTTTTTTTTTTAATATATTTTATTGATTTTTTTTTACAGAGAGGAAGAGAAAGGGATAGAGAGTTAGAAACATCGATGAGAGAGAAACATCAATCATCTGCCTCCTGCACACCTCCTACTGGGGATGTGCCCGCAACCAAGGTACATGCCCTTGACCAGAATCGAACCTGGGACCTTTCAGTCCGCAGGCCGATGCTCTATCCACTGAGCCAAACCAGTTAGGGCACAAGGTGACTTCTGACAAAGGGTGAACAGGGTAGAGGGCCTGAGTGAAATGCTCATCATGCGACAGGCACTGTTTTCCGTGGTTTACATATGTTATGTCACTTCATTTCCCCAGTTTCCACCGTTTCAGCTCTGTTTTAGGAACGAGGAAACAGACACAGAGAGGGTAAATAGCTTACTCAAGGCCACATAGCCAGTGAGAGGCAGAGCTGGGATGCAAAGTCAGGTCAGGCCAGTCCAAGGTCACAGCGTGGGAATCTAATCACCATGCCAGGGCTTTCCTGAGGGGCGGCTTCCTGGGGTGCTCCTCCTACTTGGGGATAGGAAGCAGGTGAGAAAGAATAAGAGTTCTGACAGCTGTCAGCCTGGAACTGGTCTGGCACAAACACAAGCCACTTCACAGAACAGAAAAGCCTAGTGAGCCCTCGTCGGTTTGGCTCAGTGGATAGAGCGTCGGCCTGCGGAATGAAGGGTCCTGGGTTCAATTCCCGTCAAGGGCACATGCCGGGGTTGCGGGTTCAATCCCTAGTAGGGGGGTGTGCAGGAGGCAGCCGATCAATGATTCTCTCTCATCATTGATGTTTCTATCTCTCTTCCTCTCTTCCTCTCTGAAATCAGCAAAAATATATTTTAAAAGAAAGAAAAGCCTAGTGAGCTCACTCTGGCCGCCACGGAGCGAGACGTACAAGAGACCACTTGTCACTTCTGTCTTAGCCCAAGAACAAGAACACTGTGTGACCCTCAGAGATGACCAAACAGCACCCTCTCCTGGCTAACCTGAGCAACTGCTGCTTCTTTATCCCATTCCTGCCCGCTCCTCAGTAAAAATTGTCTCCAAATGACGCCCGCTTTCTGACAGCATCCAATTCAGAGCAATCCTCACTCTGCCGCCCCGTCCAATTCCCTCTTATCTGGATGCCGCGCAGTTCCCGAGGGTGTATAGTCACGCTTTCTGTATTTGACCCCGCGGGCTGGTCAGCTAACACAAGCCTGTAGTTTAGATTTAAATTTGATGCTTTCATACGCGCCACCTGGTGGTTGTGTCTTGTAACAGCAGGAGCTTCTACCTGGGCTGATTCTGGAAAGACCACATCCTGGGGTTGTTAGCCCCTTTTTGCTTAACACTCAGCCCCTCCCTTCTTCTCCACTCCCTCCCCCTCCTCTCCAGCTCCCACCTTCCCCTGGAAACGGCTTTTTCCCTTTTGGGATAGTGTAAATGGTCTACCATACTGAAGAGATGTCCAAATTATCTTCCACTCAGTTTCACCAGCTGGGGAACCTCAAGCCTCAGCCTTAACGCATCCCTCATCCCGTGGTTTGTCAGTACACCTCACCCTGGAGGAGAGGGGTCAGTGGAGACCTCTGATGGGAAAATTAGGTTCTATCTGTGGGAATAAAAACTCCAGAAGCTCTGTACCCTGGCTCCTCCTCCCAACGTTTATGCCCTTGAAATGAAGGGTAAAACTGTTCAAACAGCTCAAGGATCGTTCGTCTTAATATTCCCACACACTAACCACAAAAGTTAGAAAAAAACTCATCACTAGTGGGCCGAACATAAACACTAAATTTACAAGTTTATTTTAGTTGTAACTTTCTTTTCTTATCCATTGACACATCCTACATAACTTAGGGCTGTGGCCCTGATGGAATATTAACAGCAGCACACATCGGGGACTTCTTTTTGGTCACGTGAATGTACGTTTATGATGTGGAAACTCAGATATACATGGTCTGACTGCCCCAGGCTAAAGGCAATGGCCAGTCTACGGCGGCAGCTTGGATATGAAAACAGATAGCATTGCCGTGCACGTACCTTCTGTTATAATTACAGCACCTGGGATTTCTAGGATGATGCGGCGGGAGCACATTAGTGTGTTTCTGTGACACTGTTCTAGTCATTTCCTAGAGCAACAATTTCCCGTGGCAAAACCAATATGATCTTAAAAATCAGATTTGTATCTTTTTTCTAGAAAATACAAAACCTGACCCTAGCAGCTGTGGCTCAGTGGATAGAGCGTTGGCCATAAACTGAAGGGTCCGGGGTTCGATTCTGGTCAAGAGCACATACCTCGGTTGCAAACTTGTCCGTGGCCTTGGTTGGAGCACATGCGGGAGGCAACCAATCGATGGGTCTCTCTCACATAGATGTTTTTCTGTCTGTGTGTCTCTCTCACTCCCTTCCACTCTCTCTAAAATCCTCAGGGAAGGATTAACAAAACAAACAAACAAAAATAAAGTTGATTTCTAAAAAAAAAAAAAAAGTACACATCTTGTATTACTTTATGAAATGATAGGTATTTTTAATATACTACTATAAGGGATATTTTCTAAGAGTGCTGCAATGACCGTCCATATCTATACATCACTGTTAAAATTCCACAAATACTACATTGATCAATACATTCTTATTGTAAAAATATAAAATCCAGAAGGGAACAGTAAATGGGATAGGTAACCATCATTCCCAATCCCTCCCCACAAATCTCACTTCCCTAAAATAACCACTATTGTCAGTTTTGTGTTCTTCCAGATTTTTTTTGCATTTACATTCATACTTATGCACATATTTAGTAGGTAATAATAAACATTTCTCTGTATTGATGTGTTTCAGGTACATTGTTATCTTACTTAATCCTCATACGGGAAGCAACATTTTACATTTACCTTCAGCCTTTCATCAGGGCCTGAGGATTAAACTGACATAAAACAGATTAACGGGAGAAAAGAACATCTTCCACTAGGGCTGTTTTTTTCATATGGGGGTTTTATCTCCTGCTTTTTAGGAAGAAAAGACTCAGAGCATCCTTCTTGCACCTGCCATGTTTGTAAATGCGTTAGCTCAAAATAATCCTTGTGTCCCAGTGGCCTGTTTGGGGTGACATATTCTGCCACCTCATCTTCACAACAACGTTTGAGGCTGGTGCCATATTTATCCATTTGCAGATGAGGAGCCGGAATCACAGAGGAGGTAACGAAAGGGTTCAAGTTGCACCACCGGCAAAGAACAAAGCCAGATTTTGAACCCAAGCCGCATCCAGGGTCCCAAACTCTCAGCCACTGTATTGTAGTGTCTCTCGTTGGCAAACTCATATCCCCCCAGCTGCTTTTTGGTTCGCTAAGCACAGGAGCTGCGTGGACCACATGCACTCTATGTGTCATTCAGTGGTGGCTCATGAGGCAGCAACTTAGTGCGGCTGAACCTGGGCTGTTGGGAACAAACACACAGGAACACAGTGAGAGGAGCTGCTAGCTTGAAGCTACAAAGGCAGCCAGTCTCAGCCTGTATGCGTTGTCAAAAACTGGGGCCCAGCCGGCTGCGTGGCTCAGTGGTTGAACTTCGACCTATGAACCAGGAGGTCATGGTTTGATTCCCAGTCAGGGCGCATGCCCGGGTTGCGGGCTCCATCCCCAGTGTGGGGCGTGCAGGAGGCAGCCGATCAATGATTCTCTCTCATCACTGATGTTTCTGTCTTTCTCTCCCTTTCCCTTCCTCTCTGAAATCAATAAAAATTAAAAAAATAAAAATAAAACAGGTGGATTGCTCAATGACAGCGCAAGATTTATCTTAGTTTGTCATTTGGGTAAAATTAAATATTCTATCAAAGTCACTTTCTTGCCACATTCCTGCCCCCCAAGTGGGTTCTCCAAACTCAATTTGAATGTATCAAGAGTGCAAGAGCTGAGTAGTCCTCGGAGCTCATTTTCCACTCCCCCCCCTCCACCCCCCCCCCCCCCCCCCACCCCCGGTTTTCCTCTGTGTGCTGAGGATCCTCCTGGCCCTGCTCCTTCAGAGCATGCTATTAGAAGAATGAAAGTGAAAGCACTTTGTAAACTGGAGTGCACTTCCCGTCCCCCTCTGCCTTGTGCCCCAGACATCTCTCTCTGGGCTGTGAAAGTGGATGGATTAGCTCTTAGCATCGATTATTAAGAAACAATTAATGAAAGTACCCAGACATGATGAATGCTTTCTAAACAGCATACCACCAGCACAGACTCTTCCTCGGGAACCTCTGGCTATGAATATCAGTTTGCAATAACCTGACTGGCAGAAAGCTGCTCTTCCCCGCTAATGTAAGAGCACTCCCTCCTGGGGAATACGGAGCAGTGACCTCAGAGCTGCATCAGGGGCCTGGCACCCAGCGGGCACTCACAGATCCACCCAAAGAATCAAATGGAAACACGGGTCCCAGTTGATACATTTATCGCACCTTCCGTACGCAACCGTTTTTCTCACCTCCAGGTGGAGAAAGTAATTTCTGCCATCTCCTTAGCCTCTCAGAGATGCCAGGAGACTGAGATGATCTATGAAGTGTTTTATCTCTATGGGTTTCAGGTATTTTTATTTTTATAGATGTATTTCTTTTTAAGGCCCACCTAGGTAAGATGAGCTTAGCAGCGTCTGCGTGTCACCAGGGCATCCACAGGAGTGGGGGCTGGCAGTCCTCAGGTCTGGGAGCCAAGCAGGTGGTAGGCAGTCTGAGAGGCAGGGAAATGGGTGTGAGAAGAAGCAGCTAGAGGTCATGACAGGGAAGCAGCATTCGGAGTTCCGGAGGTCTCGGAAAGGAAGTAGAGGCTAGTTAATATTGGGGAGAAGATAAAAGGCAAAAGGGCTCTTCCAAGTTCAGCCCCAGCAGGCAGGGGCCTGATACGCACGCAATGAGGGTGAGCTGCAAACAGGTGACTGCTGCTGGTCCTGAGGCAAGGGTTACTGCATTTGTCCCCACTTAACTGTGTCTGTGCCGGAATCCCTTTCCTCGTTTCGCTGACACGTGGAGCTGAAGGTTGACATCAGCACTTAGAGAGAAGCGGTCACCATCTAATCAGTGTTGACTGCGGCTGTTCTGTTTTATAGCTGTGTATTCACGGCCCCAAACATATCCTACCTAATAATAGACTAATATGCAAATTGACCTCATCTTCACTATGCCCAAGCCATGCCCACCAGCCAATCAGGGTGAATATGCAAATCACCCCAACCAAGATGGTGGTTAATTTGCATATCAAGACAGCGTAGAAAGAAGCCAAGAGCTGCAGAAGGGAGCAAAGCTGCGGAGAAGCAAGCAAGCAGGGTGGAGGA